>NC_057802.1:490716747-491085179 GCF_018294505.1 Triticum aestivum | reverse complement strand
TCACTCGCTTCGCGGTGATATTTCCACCACCGTTATTATCGTGAGTTAGTAGTTGCCACCCTATCCGCCGTTTTGTTTTAACGGCGCGCATGTAATAAATTGTTGGGCAGTCTCTGCTCAACCTTGTATTATATTTAGTACTCCTGGTATTTTTCTTCTGTGACCAAGATATTGTCTACCAGTGAGAAGGAATTCTTCCTCGCTGGTCCGTAAAAGGGATTGGTCTCTCAATAATTATTTTATTGAAAAACCGGTCGTGAAAAGCTTGGTATCAGAGCCAGGCTGACTGTAGGAAGCCAGTAGGTGCGATCGCTAATCGGTTATTAGCGTTTTTGTGCTTTTTCAGCATTTTGCAATTGTAGCTATTTTCTGTTGGTCATCATAAATTTATGACATGACTACTCAGAATTTTTGCCTACTTTTGTAGATGGCTGGCAGCAGCTGTGAGAATCGAGTGTTCACCAACGTGCCCGAGGGGTTTGTCAAGCTCCTCGTCTCCATCACCAAGCTCGCGATCGGGCCAGCAGCTCGCCCGGAGTTCACGCTCTATCAGCACAAGCTCAGTGACGACGTGTCTATAAACCAAGCCGTGGTGCAGTTCAGGGGAGGACGTTCTGCTGCTCGTCACTTCCGTTTTACGGGAAGGGCCATGCCTACGGAGAGGCATGCCATGCAGATGGCTGCCCGCGAGGCGATAGCTCGCCTTCAGGACATCCTTCCTACGATGAAGACTCGTCGCTACCGCTACCTCCCATGCCATGTGCCTTACACCAGCCACTATGCGTTCGCCTGCCATCGGGGAGAACGAGATGAAGCCATCGAGATGGTTGTGGAGTATCTCAAGGCTCTGGAGGAGTCTTTCGACAACCTCGTAGATGATCTTGTGGCTGCCCGCATGGACTTAGTCCGGGGCGGTCCTGCCAGCAGGAAGGAGCCTCTCCACACGGCGCCGCCTCTGACATTCGTCTCGTCTTCAGCCTCGTATGCACCGGCTGTTTTGGCCACTGCTCGCCGTCTGCCTACCACTGAGGAGTTCGACCGAGTCATCGCTCCTACTCCAGTCAGAGCCGCACTGCCTGCCGCACGCGCTCTACCACATGTCGCCCCCGCACCATCACCGCAGCGCAGCGTCACGCGCCAGGAGCCAGCTAGAGAGGAGGTGGAGGTTGATTCTCCTGGACCGCTGAGCCTTGCCATCGGCAAGGGGAAGGAGATCTTCACCATCTCCGACTGAGAGCACCGAGTAGCCGCGTGTTATGCCTGCTTGTATGATGTGTTGTTTTATCTGTGCGCTAGTTGGTATTGGTGTGTTTGCTGCCTTCCGGAGTAGTACGCTAGTTTTTAAATAACATGTCAGGATATGTACGCGCATCTTGAGTGCTGTATCATGTGTTTGCTTTTCGCATGTAAGTTTTATGTTAAGCACTTCTTCTCCGTGAAAAATCTTTTGTGTTTCTTCGAAAACCTTGAGCCCCGTTAATTATCACCTTGGCAAGATTTTTCTTGTGCTGCACAGTTTTTTCTTATGGGTTTTGCAAATAATACCCCAGACTGGAAAAATGTCTCGCCCGTGGACTCGCTCCATGCCCAATCAACCAGAAGAGGTTTACGGGACACAGACCAGCAACAATTTCACTTAGGGTCAGTCCAGCCAACAAGACAGCGAAGCAGCACTGTCTCAAGTATGCCGTCTCTTTGAGCAAAGCCAGCAACAGCACCAAGAGATGATGAATCATGTCATCAACATGGTAAACCACCGTGAACCCTATCAACCCCATTCCAAGTTATCTGAGTTATAGAAGACTCGCCCCTCAACCTTTGCTCACACCGACAGACCACTGGAAGCCAATGATTGGCTTCGTGAGATTGAAAGGAAACTGATTATTGCTCAGTGCTCAGATCATGAGAAGGTGCTTTATGCACCGCACTACCTTACTGGAGCAGCCGCGGCATGGTGGGAAAACTTCCTACACCTGCATCCCAGGGAACACAACATCACCTGGGAAGAGTTCAAGGAGGGCTTCCGTGGGGCACACATCCCCAGGAGCATCCTAAAGATCAAGAAGAGTGAGTTTGATGGCCTGAAGCAGAGAGGCATGTCAGTAACAGAGTACAATGGTCAATTCACCCAGCTGTCTCGTTATGCCTACGACGAGCACATGACAGAAAACAAGAAGATGGAAAAATTCCTGGACGGCCTGGCACCAGCGTTAAGATGCCAACTGATCGTGCACACCTTTCCGGATTTTAAGACGCTGGTAGACAAGGCCATCACCTTGGAGAATGAGCGCCGTAGTCTAGAAGATATCCGTAAGCGGAAGAGGGACAAAACGACTCTTGCCCGCAGCAACCGAGGCAAGACTGAGGTCCCAAGGACAGACGCAAGGAGATCCACGACTACTGAGCCAAGGCCCGTCGGACAGTTTCATGCCAGGGACAAAGAGTTCACATACCGTCCAGGGGTCACCTGCTATGCTTGTGGTCAACAAGGGCATTATGCTAAACAGTGTCCGAAGCCGAGAGACTCGGCACCCAAGCCGAACAATGGTGGGAACAATCCAGCCCCCAAGTGCAACAACTTCAACCCCAGCAACAACCACAGGAAGGGTCACCTGAACCATGTGACCAGGGAAGAAGCGCAGAGTGCCCCAGACATCGTGCTCGGTACGTTCCCTGTCAACACAGTACCTGCCACGGTTTTGTTTGATTCTGAAGCTTCCCATTCGTTCGTTTCGAAGAGTTTTGTTTCGCAACACGGTTTTCCGATACTCCCCTTGGAAAAATCTATGATCATCAAGTCCCCGGAAATAAGCAAATCGCTCAAGGTTACTGCCAAGGAGTGGTCATTGAGTTCGAAGGACTACAATTCCACGCGAACCTCATCGTGTTGGAAAGTAAAGGACTGGATGTCATTTTAGGGATGGACTGGTTGACCACCAACAAAGGATTCATCGACTGTTTCAATCGGACAGTGATTCTCACTCACCATCACGGCAAGACTATAAGAGTTTCCGCTCAAGAAAGGCCACGATCACAGAAACCAAAACTGAACAAAATGGACATTGCAGAACTGAGAAAAGTTCTAGTGGTATGCGAATTCCCTGATGTGTTCCCGGAAGAACTGCCAGGCATGCCACCAGACCGAGAGATAGAATTCAGCATTGAACTAGCACCTGGCACTGCCCCCATCTATAAGAAGCCATATAGAATGGCACCCTCGGAATTGGTGGAGTTGAAGAAGCAGATAAAGGAATTGTTGGACAAAGGATTTATTCGAGCCAGCTCCTCACCTTGGGGTTCGCCTGTGTTGTTCGCCAAAAAGAAGGATGGGACACTGAGGCTGTGCATAGACTACCGAGCCCTCAATATGGTCACCATCAAAAACAAATATCCGATGCCACGAATAAATGATTTGTTTGACCAGCTCGCACAGGCCAAGGTATTCTCAAAAATTGATTTGAGATCGGGATATCACCAATTGAAGGTACGGACGGAAGATATTCCCAAGACAGCTTTCACTTCCAGATATGGGTTATACGAGTTTACAGTGATGCCTTTTGGACTAACCAACGCCCCCTCATATTTCGTCCACCTCATGAACAAAGTGTTCATGAAATTCATGGACAAATTTGTGGTGGTATTCATTGACGATATTCTGGTTTACTCGAGGACACCAGAAGAGCATGCTGAGCACCTCGGAATTGTTCTGGGAGAATTGAGGAAACATCAGTTGTACGCCAAATTTAGCAAGTGCGAATTTTGGCTAAGACAAGTTGGTTTCTTAGGCCATATACTGAACCAAGAAGGCATGGCCGTAGACCCAGAAAAAGTCAAGGCCATACTGGACTGGAAGCCACCCGCGAATGTTACAGATGTGCGGAGTTTCCTAGGAATGGCCGGATATTACAGAAGATTTATTGAAGGGTTCGCCACTGTGGCAAAACCTATAACACAGTTACTCAAGAAGGACAAGAAATTTGTATGGACGGAAGCATGCGAGCAGAGCTTCCAAGAACTCAAGAAGAAACTGACAACCGCACCGGTCTTAACCGTACCGGACATACACAAGATCTTTGAAGTGTATTGTGACGCGTCCCGAAAAGGTCTCGGATGTGTGCTAATGCAGGATGGCAAGGTTGTCGCATATGCCTCCAGGCAGCTGCGAAAACATGAGGAAAATTACCCAACACATGACCTGGAGCCAGCAGCAGTTATACATGCACTCAAGGAGTGGAGGCACATTCTGTTGGGAAATCGCTATGAAATATATACGGACCATAAGAGCCTCAAATATATTTTCATACAGCCAGGGCTGAATTTACGCCAACGACGCTGGTTGGAACTGGTCAAGGACTATGACGTCGGTATTCACTACCACCCAGGGAAAGCAAATGTAGTGGCCGATGCCCTTAGTCGAAACCCCAGCCCGGACAGTGACGGTCAGCAAAATTTGAGGCCTGAGTTTCAGCGAGAGTTCACTCGGCTCAACCTGATGTTAGTCTCTGAGGGCACCGTATCGAACCTGGAGATACAACCCACCCTAGTGGAACAAATCAAGAAGGCTCAACAAGGACATCCCAGTATCGAAGGCATAAAGAAGAAAATGAACCTTAGTAAGACTTCAGAATTCGTCACGGACAGTGAAGGAACATTATGGTACCGGGACAGGCTTTGCGTACCCAACATTGAGGAACTCAAGCAACAGATCTTGACGGAAAGCCACACCGCCCCATACTCGATCCATCCTGGAGGAACCAAAATGTACAAGGACATCCAGGAAAGGTTTTGGTGGCACGGTATGAAAAGAGATATAGCCACATTCATCGCTTGTTGCGATTCATGTCAGCGCATCAAGGCCGAGCACCGAAAGCCAGCAGGGCTACTCCAGCCTAACAGGATACCGGAGTGGAAATGGGACGAAATCGGAATGGACTTCATTGTCGGATTACCCCGATCACAACGCGGAAATGACGCCATATGGGTCATCACAGACCGACTAACCAAGGTTGCTCATTTCATTCCCGTGAAGACTACCTACTCCACACAAAGACTGGCAAAACTTTATCTCTCCCGTATAGTTTGCTTGCACGGAGTCCCAAAGACTATAATATTAGACCGAGGCACCCAATTCGTCTCCAAATTTTGGGATCACCTACAACAAGCTCTGGGCACGCAACTGGCTTTCAGTACAGCATACCACCCTCAGACCGATGGACAAACAGAACGTGTAAACCAAATCCTAGAGGATATGCTAAGAGCCTGTGTGCTCACCTATGGATCCAATTGGGAAGAGAGTTTGCCGTATGCCGAATTTGCTTACAACAACAGTTACCAAGCCAGCTTGCAAATGGCACCCTTTGAAGCGTTGTACGGACGAAGATGTCGTACCCCTCTGAATTGGTCAGAAACAGGTGACAGCCGTATCTTCGGCCCAGACATGCTTAAAGAGGCCGAGGAGAAAGTTAAACAAATCAGGGACAGACTCAAGACAGCACAGAGCCGACAAAAGAGCTACTATGATCAGAAGCACCGTGAGGTCAGCTTTGAACCTGGTGATTCCGTATACCTCTGCGTATCTCCTATGAGGGGTCTGCAACGGTTCAAAATTAAGGGGAAGCTAGCCCCAAGGTTTATTGGACCATTTTGTGTAAAGGCACGAAGAGGCACGGTGGCCTACCAACTAGACCTCCCCAGGAGCTGTCAGACGTCCATGACGTGTTCCACGTCTCACAGTTAAGAAAATGTGTGAACAACCCAGAAAAACATGTACCTCATGAGGACATTGATATGCAACCAGATCTCACCTACAGAGAAAGGCCAGTAAAGATTTTAGAAGAGTCTGAACGGAGGACCCGTCAGAAAACGACGAGATTTTTCAAGGTTCAGTGGAGCAACCACACCGAGGATGAAGCTACATGGGAAAGGGAAGATTTCCTTCGTGCAGAGTATCCACATCTATTTGAGGATCAGCAAAAATCTCGAGGACGAGATTTTTCCTAAGGGGGTAGGTGTTGTGACACCCAAGTTTTTATTTCGATTTTTTCAAAAGATTTTATTTGACTTGAGGAGGTGATTTAAATTTTTCTTCAAGAGAACTCTCCCTCTCAAATATTTTTTCTTTATGGAAATTTTTTTTATGTGGATTCACCCAAGATCTGTCTTTGATCTTGGAGGTTCTTGCTTTTCATTTGGACTCAAGACAAATACTTTTCACTTGGGAAATTAACTTTTGAAAACCTCCTTGAAATTTTGCACTATGGCTTTTGGAAAGTCCTTTGCCACTTTCAACAATTCCTTCTTTCCATGACCTTAGTGCAAATCCTCTCTCCTAACACTTCCCTCACCTTTGGATCATGATCTGCATCAAATCCAGCAAGTTGAACCTCCCCATGTGGTTATTTCCATTTAAATTCTATTCAAACAAATTTCTGTCTTCTCTTCTAGCTCTTGGAGATTTTCAAAGGAACTCCATTTTCTGTTTTGATTTTTGCCCCCAAACCAACTCTCCTCCCTGGTCCTTTGTACCCTCAACCTAGAACCATGAAGATCCACTAGTCTTCAGTTCAAAATTTTCAAACTACACTTGCTGCAAGTTTGGACCAGATTTGCCAAATTTGGTGAAATTCATTCCAAACCTTCTCCAAAAATTCCAAGTAAAATCAGGCAGCCTCTGGGTGCATTGAGTGGTCATCTCACCAAGTTACAGCTCCAGAAAAATTTATCTCATAGCCAAAACCTCCTGTCGAACACCTGCAGTGCATGGTCATTGTCAAGTTCAGAGTTTCAGAGATTCAGTCAAGTGGCTGCTGTCGTTTTCTTCAGAAGCGGACGTCGATCTCGCCAGTGCCACCGTGTCGCCTTGCTCCTCGTCCCCGCCCTCTTGTTCCTGCACCGCACGAACGCCTGGCGCCTTGCGATCGTCGGCGACGAGCAGCAGAAGGTGCGCCGCCCCGTGACCGACGCCGGCGGCGGCTTTGCGGACGCCAGCAGGAGACACGGCGCCGACGACGCCACCCAGCGCCGCCCAAACCACCGGAGCTCGCCGCGTGGCCTTCCACTCCCCCGAACGCGCTGCCGCTCTCGTCGTGAACCGCAGGGCGTGGAGCGCGCTCTCTGCCGCCGTTGAGCCCGTGCGGTCACCTCACCGTGGACCGACGCCATTACGCCAAGACCGACCCTGTTTAACTGCAAAACGAGTCCAGTAACCTCCACCGATGCTGCCCGGCCGCTCAAACCCCCTGCCAATCCACTGCTCCGCCGTAATCGCTCGCCGGAGTTTCTCCGTTCATGGCCACCCCGTCGATCTGCCTATAAATAGAGGCCCCGAGCTTCAACTCGAGCACCCACCAGCACTACACTCCCTCTAGAGCACGCCGAGCCACTGGAAGAGCCCCGAGGAGGTCTCCTTCCTCGACTCCGGCCGCCGCGACCCGCCACGGGATCCAGCCCGATTCGCCCCCGTGTGTGCTCCTCCGCCTCCATTCTCTTACCAGTAGCTTCACCATGCACCCCTCTTTCTGACCCGCACTTCAATTTGAAGCTTGCAGCCCTCCACCGGAGTTCCCCATCCTCACCCGAGCCGCCGTCCGCCGGAGAAAGTGTCGCCGTCGACGTAGTGCTCCCCGTTGGACGAGTCCACCACCCACCGACGCGGAAGAGGACGCTGAAGCTCTTGGTACCCTCCGTTCCTCCTAACTCGCCGTGATTCGACGCCGGCGTCCACCGCAGTCTTCGGGCGCCGGCGAGCTTTTCAAACCTGACATGTGGACCCCGCATGTCAGCCTCTGTTCTTTTATTCGCGAACCGTTTTCTGTTGGCGCCTTCGGGCAGAATACGTTTTCTCCTTTGCGCTTGCGCATTCCCAGCCGAAGCGTTTTCTGTTTTCTTAGTTAAAACCCTGGAACTTTTCTGTTTCATTACAGATAAGTCCCTGGACAGAAACCTTTATAACTTTTTAATAAAAAGGTATTTTTGAGTGATTCTTTTTCTGACAATCTTCAAATTTTGTCTAGTTTTTTATGGGATTTATTTGAAAAATATTTGGAAAGGTTTCTGTGCATGTGTTGGTTTTCACGTTAGTTCCCGTTTCGTGATTGCCGTAGGTTCCGGGGGAGGTGACGGAGCCGCGAACTTCGCCGAGCTAGCATCCGACTTCTCCGAACCAGGCAAGCATGTTTTGAACATTGATATGACAGATGTTTTACATGTTCACGTGAGAGTTTGTGCGTGGCATATGGGTGTCGGTAAATACCTCGTTGCTTGTAAGGCAACGACCCGGTTGTTCCAAAGTTGCGATGACCTCTGATGAGAGGTGGCCTAATCATGTGGTGACATGAATGGCAGCAAGGTGGTACTGTTGTAGCATGCCAGCCTTGCGTCATCCGACTCTCTTCGACGTTAACGTGGTTGGAGCCACGTTATCGATCTTTTTCCGCATGTTCCGAGGTTGCGATGATCTCTGATGAGAGATGGCCAAATCATGTGGTGACATGAATGGCAGCAAGGTGGTACTGTTGTAGCATGCCAGCCTTGCGACATCCGACTTTCTCCGACGTTAACGTGGTTGGAGCCGCGTTACCGTTCTTTCCCCTTTCCGTGCTACCACATGTCTCATTGCCAGGATGCGCTTTAGTAAGTTGGTAACCTCTTTCCGTGTACACACCAAACAGAGAGGCCGGGATGATGGTACCTTGGCCCAGGATTAAATCCAGTCATTCGGTCAGGGGGCATGGGTGTTTCCGGTTGGGACCGAGAGGGGGGGCACCCCCTTAAAGCGCGCGTATAGAAATTTGATCACATGCTACGCGAGGTTGTAGCCTCCCCGTCTCAAGGTTTTTCTTGAAAGTTGCCGAGGGTGATCCCTGGCTTCGGATGGTTGAATTGGGTGTGTACTGGTTAGACGTGTTTCTTCCAAAACACCGTAGACGGAACTAGTCCCCGTGACTACTGAAATCCGTTGGCTATGGTTAAGTACAAACTCTGCAGAGTCAATTCTTTCCAAATCATCGTACCCACGACCAAGCAGTGTAAGAATTATTTCCATATCTATCTGTGTGACAAAACTTGCCCCGGCGAACAAGCTCAAGTGGTAAATCCAGATTTATTGTTATTCCTGTGGATGGACTAACTTTATATTTGTCTCATGCCTGTGATAATTTATGTTCCCGAACTATTGTATTAATGAGTTGTGATATAAGCCCTTTATGTGACGTCGCGCAGACGTCCGACTGTGGCGTGTACTTGTTTCTTACTTTAAATATAAGCCCTTTATGTGACGTCGCGCAGACGTCCGACTGTGGCGTGTACTTGTTTCTTACTTTAAATATAAGCCCTTTATGTGACGTCGCGCAGACGTCCGACTGTGGCATGTACTTGTTTCTTACTTTAAATATAAGCCCTTTATGTGATGTCGCTCAGACGTCCGACTGCGGCATGCACTGTCTATTATTTTCTGTTATAAGCCCTTTATGTGGTGTCGCCCCGACGCCCGACTGTGGCATTATTGTTCCGCATTTTCCGCTCGAGGAGTCTTTCAGACACTCGTTTGGCACCCGCATTAATATTCCGCATTTTCCGCTCGACGAGTCTTTCAGACACTCGTTTGGCACCAGTATTACTATTCTTTAGTTTCCGCTCGAGGAGTCATTCAGACCCTCGCTTGGCACCCAGTATTTATTACCGTTATGTCTAATCGCACCAGTTAACTTGTTCATATGCTTCATGTTTACATTTGTTATATCTTATGTCCGAACTGTCTTGCGAGTACTTTCATAGTACTCACCTGGCTTGTTGATTTGGCCAGATGTTGACGAAGGCGATCTCTTGGATGAAGAGTTTGATAGCGCGTCCGATGCCTAGAGGAGTCCCAGTCAGTCCTGCGCGATCCCGGATATTGGTCACTTGTATTGTATACGCTTCCGCCACCCGCAATAAGTCTTCTCGAGCCTCGCTCCAACGCTCGAAGAGCTGTAGTCTTCTGGAATCATATCACTCGCTTCGCGGTGATATTTCCACCACCGTTATTATCGTGAGTTAGTAGTTGCCACCCTATCGGCCGTTTTGTTTTAACGGCGCGCATGTAATAAATTGTTGGGCAGTCTCTGCTCAACCTTGTATTATATTTAGTACTCCTGGTATTTTTCTTCTGTGACCAAGATATTGTCTACCAGTGAGAAGGGATTCTTCCTCGCTGGTCCGTAAAAGGGATTGGTCTCTCAATAATTATTTTATTGAAAAACCGGTCGTGACAGTTAGTAGTTTCCACCCTATCCGCCGTTTTGTTTTAACGGCGCGCATGTAATAAATTGTTGGGCAGTCTCTGCTCAACCTTGTATTATATTTAGTACTCCTGGTATTTTTCTTCTGTGACCAAGATATTGTCTACCAGTGAGAAGGAATTCTTCCTCGCTGGTCCGTAAAAGGGATTGGTCTCTCAATAATTATTTTATTGAAAAACCGGTCGTGACAAGCTTGGTATCAGAGCCAGGCTGACTGTAGGAAGCCAGTAGGTGCGATCGCTAATCGGTTATTAGCGTTTTTGTGCTTTTTCAGCATTTTGCAATTGTAGCTATTTTCTGTTGGTCATCATAAATTTATGACATGACTACTCAGAATTTTTGCCTACTTTTGTAGATGGCTGGCAGCAGCTGTGAGAATTGAGTGTTCACCAACGTGCCCGAGGGGTTTGTCAAGCTCCTCGTCTCCATCACCAAGCTCGCGATCGGGCCAGCAGCTCGCCCGGAGTTCACGCTCTATCAGCACAAGCTCAGTGACGACGTGTCTATAAACCAAGCCGTGGTGCAGTTCAGGGGAGGACGTTCTGCTGCTCGTCACTTCCGTTTTACGGGAAGGGTCATGCCTACGGAGAGGCATGCCATGCAGATGGCTGCCCGCGAGGCGATTGCTCGCCTTCAGGACATCCTTCCTACGATGAAGACTCGTCGCTACCGCTACCTCCCATGCCATGTGCCTTACACCAGCCACTATGCGTTCGCCTGCCATCGGGGAGAACGAGATGAAGCCATCGAGATGGTTGTGGAGTATCTCAAGGCTCTGGAGGAGTCTTTCGACAACCTCGTAGATGATCTTGTGGCTGCCCGCATGGACTTAGTCCGGGGCGGTCCTGCCAGCAGGAAGGAGCCTCTCCACACGGCGCCGCCTCTGACATTCGTCTCGTCTTCAGCCTCGTATGCACCGGCTGTTTTGGCCACTGCTCGCCGTCTGCCTACCACTGAGGAGTTCGACCGAGTCATCGCTCCTACTCCAGTCAGAGCCGCACTGCCTGCCGCACGCGCTCTACCACATGTCGCCCCCGCACCATCACCGCAGCGCAGCGTCACGCGCCAGGAGCCAGCTAGAGAGGAGGTGGAGGTTGATTCTCCTGGACCGCTGAGCCTTGCCATCGGCAAGGGGAAGGAGATCTTCACCATCTCCGACTGAGAGCACCGAGTAGCCGCGTGTTATGCCTGCTTGTATGATGTGTTGTTTTATCTGTGCGCTAGTTGGTATTGGTGTGTTTGCTGCCTTCCGGAGTAGTACGCTAGTTTTTAAATAACATGTCAGGATATGTACGCGCATCTTGAGTGCTGTATCATGTGTTTGCTTTTCGCATGTAAGTTTTATGTTAAGCACTTCTTCTCCGTGAAAAATCTTTTGTGTTTCTTCGAAAACCTTGAGCCCCGTTAATTATCACCTTGGCAAGATTTTTCTTGTGCTGCACAGTTTTTTCTTATGGGTTTTGCAAATAATACCCCAGACTGGAAAAATGTCTCGCCCGTGGACTCGCTCCATGCCCAATCAACCAGAAGAGGTTTACGGGACACAGACCAGCAACAATTTCACTTAGGGTCAGTCCAGCCAACAAGACAGCGAAGCAGCACTGTCTCAAGTATGCCGTCTCTTTGAGCAAAGCCAGCAACAGCACCAAGAGATGATGAATCATGTCATCAACATGGTAAACCACCGTGAACCCTATCAACCCCATTCCAAGTTATCTGAGTTATAGAAGACTCGCCCCTCAACCTTTGCTCACACCGACAGACCACTGGAAGCCGATGATTGGCTTCGTGAGATTGAAAGGAAACTGATTATTGCTCAGTGCTCAGATCATGAGAAGGTGCTTTATGCACCGCACTACCTTACTGGAGCAGCCGCGGCATGGTGGGAAAACTTCCTACACCTGCATCCCAGGGAACACAACATCACCTGGGAAGAGTTCAAGGAGGGCTTCCGTGGGGCACACATCCCCAGGAGCATCCTAAAGATCAAGAAGAGAGAGTTTGATGACCTGAAGCAGAGAGGCATGTCAGTAACAGAGTACAATGGTCAATTCACCCAGCTGTCTCGTTATGCCTACGACGAGCACATGACAGAAAACAAGAAGATGGAAAAATTCCTGGACGGCCTGGCACCAGCGTTAAGATGCCAACTGATCGTGCACACCTTTCTGGATTTTAAGACGCTGGTAGACAAGGCCATCACCTTGGAGAATGAGCGCCGTAGTCTAGAAGATATCCGTAAGCGGAAGAGGGACAAAACGACTCTTGCCCGCAGCAACCGAGGCAAGACTGAGGTCCCGAGGACAGACGCAAGGAGATCCACGACTACTGAGCCAAGGCCCGTCGGACAGTTTCATGCCAGGGACAAAGAGTTCACATACCGTCCAGGGGTCACCTGCTATGCTTGTGGTCAACAAGGGCATTATGCTAAACAGTGTCCGAAGCCGAGAGACTCGGCACCCAAGCCGAACAATGGTGGGAACAATCCAGCCCCCAAGCGCAACAACTTCAACCCCAGCAACAACCACAGGAAGGGTCACCTGAACCATGTGACCAGGGAAGAAGCGCAGAGTGCCCCAGACATCGTGCTCGGTACGTTCCCTGTCAACACAGTACCTGCCACGGTTTTGTTTGATTCTGAAGCTTCCCATTCGTTCGTTTCGAAGAGTTTTGTTTCGCAACACGGTTTTCCGATACTCCCCTTGGAAAAATCTATGATCATCAAGTCCCCCGGAAATAAGCAAATCGCTCAAGGTTACTACCAAGGAGTGGTCATTGAGTTCGAAGGACTACAATTCCACGCGAACCTCATCGTGTTGGAAAGTAAAGGATTGGATGTCATTTTAGGGATGGACTGGTTGACCACCAACAAAGGATTCATCGACTGTTTCAATCGGACAGTGATTCTCACTCACCATCACGGCAAGACTATAAGAGTTTCCGCTCAAGAAAGGCCACGATCACAGAAACCAAAACTGAACAAAATGGACATTGCAGAACTGAGAAAAGTTCCAGTGGTATGCGAATTCCCTGATGTGTTCCCGGAAGAACTGCCAGGCATGCCACCAGACCGAGAGATAGAATTCAGCATTGAACTAGCACCTGGCACTGCCCCCATCTATAAGAAGCCATATAGAATGGCACCCTCAGAATTGGTGGAGTTGAAGAAGCAGATAAAGGAATTGTTGGACAAAGGATTTATTCGAGCCAGCTCCTCACCTTGGGGTTCGCCTGTGTTGTTCGCCAAAAAGAAGGATGGGACACTGAGGCTGTGCATAGACTACCGAGCCCTCAATATGGTCACCATCAAAAACAAATATCCGATGCCACGAATAAATGATTTGTTTGACCAGCTCGCACAGGCCAAGGTATTCTCAAAAATTGATTTGAGATCGGGATATCACCAATTGAAGGTACGGACGGAAGATATTCCCAAGACAGCTTTCACTTCCAGATATGGGTTATACGAGTTTACAGTGATGCCTTTTGGACTAACCAACGCCCCCTCATATTTCGTCCACCTCATGAACAAAGTGTTCATGAAATTCATGGACAAATTTGTGGTGGTATTCATTGATGATATTCTGGTTTACTCGAGGACACCAGAAGAGCATGCTGAGCACCTCGGAATTGTTTTGGGAGAATTGAGGAAACATCAGTTGTACGCCAAATTTAGCAAGTGCGAATTTTGGCTAAGACAAGTTGGTTTCTTAGGCCATATACTGAACCAAGAAGGCGTGGCCGTAGACCCAGAAAAAGTCAAGGCCATACTGGACTGGAAGCCAGCCGCGAATGTTACAGATGTGCGGAGTTTCCTAGGAATGGCCGGATATTACAGAAGATTTATTGAAGGGTTCTCCACTGTGGCAAAACCTATAACACAGTTACTCAAGAAGGACAAGAAATTTGTATGGACGGAAGCATGCGAGCAGAGCTTCCAAGAACTCAAGAAGAAACTGACAACCGCACCGGTCTTAACCGTACCGGACATACACAAGAGCTTTGAAGTGTATTGTGACGCGTCCCGAAAAGGTCTCGGATGTGTGCTAATGCAGGATGGCAAGGTTGTCGCATATGCCTCCAGGCAGCTGCGAAAACATGAGGAAAATTACCCAACACATGACCTGGAGCTAGCAGCAGTTATACATGCACTCAAGGAGTGGAGGCACTTTCTGTTGGGAAATCGCTGTGAAATATATACGGACCATAAGAGCCTCAAATATATTTTCATACAGCCAGGGCTGAATTTACGCCAACGACGCTGGTTGGAACTGGTCAAGGACTATGACGTCGGTATTCACTACCACCCAGAAAAGCAAATGTAGTGGCCGATGCCCTTAGTCGAAACCCCGGCCCGGACAGTGACGGTCAGCAAAATTTGAGGCCTGAGTTTCAGCGAGAGTTCACTCGGCTCAACCTGATGTTAGTCTCTGAGGGCACCGTATCGAACCTGGAGATACAACCCACCCTAGTGGAACAAATCAAGAAGGCTCAACAAGGACATCCCAGTATCGAAGGCATAAAGAAGAAAATGAACCTTAGTAAGACTTCAGAATTCGTCACGGACAGTGAAGGAACATTATGGTACCGGGACAGGCTTTGCGTACCCAACATTGAGGAACTCAAGCAACAGATCTTGACGGAAAGCCACACCGCCCCATACTCGATCCATCCTGGAGGAACCAAAATGTACAAGGACATCCAGGAAAGGTTTTGGTGGCACGGTATGAAAAGAGATATAGCCACATTCATCGCTTGTTGCGATTCATGTCAGCGCATCAAGGCCGAGCACCGAAAGCCAGCAGGGCTACTCCAGCCTAACAGGATACCGGAGTGGAAATATGACGAAATCGGAATGGACTTCATTGTCGGATTACCCCGATCACAACGCGGAAATGACGCCATATGGGTCATCACAGACCGACTAACCAAGGTTGCTCATTTCATTCCCGTGAAGACTACCTACTCCACACAAAGACTGGCAAAACTTTATCTCTCCCGTATAGTTTGCTTGCACGGAGTCCCAAAGACTATAATATTAGACCGAGGCACCCAATTCGTCTCCAAATTTTGGGATCACCTACAACAAGCTCCGGGCACACAACTGGCTTTCAGTACAGCATACCACCCTCAGACCGATGGACAAACAGAACGTGTAAACCAAATCCTAGAGGATATGCTAAGAGCCTGTGTGCTCACCTATGGATCCAATTGGGAAGAGAGTTTGCCGTATGCCGAATTTGCTTACAACAACAGTTACCAAGCCAGCTTGCAAATGGCACCCTTTGAAGCGTTGTACGGACGAAGATGTCGTACCCCTCTGAATTGGTCAGAAACAGGTGACAGCCGTATCTTCGGCCCAGACATGCTTAAAGAGGCCGAGGAGAAAGTTAAACAAATCAGGGACAGACTCAAGACAGCACAGAGCCGACAAAAGAGCTACTATGATCAGAAGCACCGTGAGGTCAGCTTTGAACCTGGTGATTCCGTATACCTCCGCGTATCTCCTATGAGGGGTCTGCAACGGTTCAAAATTAAGGGGAAGCTCGCCCCAAGGTTTATTGGACCATTTTGTGTAAAGGCACGAAGAGGCACAGTGGCCTACCAACTAGACCTCCCCAGGAGCTGTCAGACGTCCATGACGTGTTCCACGTCTCACAGTTAAGAAAATGTGTGAACAACCCAGAAAAACATGTACCTCATGAGGACATTGATATGCAACCAGATCTCACCTACAGAGAAAGGCCAGTAAAGATTTTAGAAGAGTCTGAACGGAGGACCCGTCAGAAAACGACGAGATTTTTCAAGGTTCAGTGGAGCAACCACACCGAGGATGAAGCTACATGGGAAAGGGAAGATTTCCTTCGAGCAGAGTATCCACATCTATTTGAGGATCAGCAGAAATCTCGAGGACGAGATTTTTCCTAAGGGGGTAGGTGTTGTGACACCCAAGTTTTTATTTCGATTTTTTCAAAAGATTTTATTTGACTTGAGGGAGGTGATTTAAATTTTTCTTCAAGAGAACTCTCCCTCTCAAATATTTTTTTCTTTATGGAAAAATTTTTTATGTGGATTCACCCAAGATCTGTCTTTGATCTTGGAGGTTCTTGCTTTTCATTTGGACTCAAGACAAATACTTTTCACTTGGGAAATTAACTTTTGAAAACCTCCTTGAAATTTTGCACTATGGCTTTTGGAAAGTCCTTTGCCACTTTCAACAATTCCTTCTTGCCATGACCTTAGTGCAAATCCTCTCTCCTAACACTTCCCTCACCTTTGGATCATGATCTGCATCAAATCCAGCAAGTTGAACCTCCCCATGTGGTTATTTCCATTTAAATTCTATTCAAACAAATTTCTGTCTTCTCTTCTAGCTCTTGGAGATTTTCAAAGGAACTCCATTTTCTGTTTTGATTTTTGCCCCCAAACGGACTCTCCTCCCTGGTCCTTTGTACCCTCAACCTAGAACCATGAAGATCCACTGGTCTTCAGTTCAAAATTTTCAAACTACACTTGCTGCAAGTTTGGACCAGATTTGCCAAATTTGGTGAAATTCATTCCAAACCTTCTCCAAAAATTCCAAGTAAAATCAGGCAGCCTCTGGGTGCATTGAGTGGTCATCTCACCAAGTTACAGCTCCAGAAAAATTTATCTCATAGCCAAAACCTCCTGTCGAACACCTGCAGTGCATGGTCATTGTCAAGTTCAGAGTTTCAGAGATTTAGTCAAGTGGCTGCTGTCGTTTTCTTCAGAAGCGGACGTCGATCTCGCCAGTGCCACCGCGTCGCCTTGCTCCTCGTCCCCGCCCTCTTGTTCCTGCACCGCACGAACGCCTAGCGCCTTGCGGGCGTCGGCGACGAGCAGCAGAAGGTGCGCCGCCCCGTGACCGACGCCGGCGGCGGCTTTGCGGACGCCAGCAGGAGACACGGCGCCGACGACGCCACCCAGCGCCGCCCAAACCACCGGAGCTCGCCGCGTGGCCTTCCACTCCCCCGAACGCGCTGCCGCTCTCGTCGTGAACCGCAGGGCGCGGAGCGCGCTCTCTGCCGCCGTTGAGCCCGTGCGGTCACCTCACCGTGGACCGACACCATTACGCCAAGACCGACCCCGTTTAACTGCAAAACGAGTCCAGTAACCTCCACTGATGCTGCCCGGCCGCTCAAACCCCCTGCCAATCCACTGCTCCGCCGTAATCGCTCGCCGGAGTTTCTCCGTTCACGGCCACCCGTCGATCTGCCTATAAATAGAGGCCCCGAGCTTCAACTCGAGCACCCACCAGCACTACACTCCCACTAGAGCACGCCGAGCCACTGGAAGAGCCCCGAGGAGGTCTCCTTCCTCGACTCCGGCCGCCGCGACCCGCCACGGGATCCAGCCCGATTCGCCCCCGTGTGTGCTCCTCCGCCTCCATTCTCTTACCAGTAGCTTCACCATGCACCCCTCTTTCTGACCCGCACTTCAATTTGAAGCTTGCAGCCCTCCACCGGAGTTCCCCATCCTCACCCGAGCCGCCGTCCGCCGGAGAAAGTGTCGCCGTCGACGTAGTGCTCCCCGTTGGACGAGTCCACCACCCACCGACGCGGAAGAGGACACTGAAGCTCTTGGTACCCTCCGTTCCTCCTAACTCGCCGTGGTTCGACGCCGGCGTCCACCGCAGCCTTCGGGCGCCGGCGAGCTTTTCAAACCTGACATGTGGACCCCGCATGTTAGCCTCTGTTCTTTTATTCGCGAACCGTTTTCTGTTGGCGCCTTCGGGCAGAATACGTTTTCTCCTTTGCGCTTGCGCATTCCCGGCCGAAGCGTTTTCTGTTTTCTCAGTTAAAACCCTGGAACTTTTCTGTTTCATTACAGATAAGTCCCTGGACAGAAACCTTTATAACTTTTTAATAAAAAGGTATTTTTGAGTGATTCTTTTTCTGACAATCTTCAAATTTTGTCTAGTTTTTTATGGGATTTATTTGAAAAATATTTGGAAAGGTTTCTGTGCATGTGTTGGTTTTCACGTTAGTACCCGTTTCGTGATTGCCGTAGGTTCCAGGGGAGGTGACGGAGCCGCGAACTTCGCCGAGCTAGACTCCGACTTCTCCGAACCAGGCAAGCATGTTTTGAACATTTGATATGACAGATGTTTTACATGTTCACGTGAGAGTTTGTGCGTGGCATATGGGTGTCGGTAAATACCTCGTTGCTTGTAAGGCAACGACCCGGTTGTTCCAAAGTTGCGAAGACCTCTGATGAGAGGTGGCCTAATCATGTGGTGACATGAGGGGCAGCAAGGTGGTACTGTTGTAGCATGCCAGCCTTGCGTCATCCGACTCTCTTCGACGTTAACGTGGTTGGAGCCACGTTATCGATCTTTTTCCGCATGTTCCGAAGTTGCGATGATCTCTGATGAGAGATGGCCAAATCATGTGGTGACATGAATGGCAGCAAGGTGGTACTGTTGTAGCATGCCAGCCTTGCGACATCCGACTTTCTCCGACGTTAACGTGGTTGGAGCCGCGTTACCGTTCTTTCCCCTTTCCGTGCTACCACATGTCTCATTGCCAGGATGCGCTTTAGTAAGTTGGTAACCTCTTTCCGTGTACACACCAAACAGAGAGGCCGGGATGATGGTACCTTGGCCCAGGATTAAAGCCAGTCATTCGGTCAGGGGGCATGGGTGTTTCCGGTTGGGACCGAGAGGGGGGGCACCCCCTTAAAGCGCGCGTATAGAAATTTGATCCCATGCTACGCGAGGTTGTAGCCTCCCCGTCTCAAGGTTTTTCTTGAAAGTTGCCGAGGGTGATCCCTGGCTCCGGATGGTTGAATTGGGTGTGTACTGGTTAGACGTGTTTCTTCCAAAACACCGTAGACGGAACTAGTCCCCGTGACTACTGAAATCCGTTGGCTGTGGTTAAGTACAAACTCTGCAGAGTCAATTCTTTCCAAATCATCGTACCCACGACCAAGCAGTGTAAGAATTATTTCCATATCTATCTGTGTGACAAAACTTGCCCCGGCGAACAAGCTCAAGTGGTAAATCCAGATTTATTGTTATTCCTGTGGATGGACTAACTTTATATTTGTCTCATGCCTGTGATAATTTATGTTCCCAAACTATTGTATTAATGAGTTGTGATATAAGCCCTTTATGTGACGTCGCGCAGACGTCCGACTGTGGCGTGTACTTGTTTCTTACTTTAAATATAAGCCCTTTATGTGATGTCGCTCAGACGTCCGACTGCGGCATGCACTGTCTATTATTTTCTGTTATAAGCCCTTTATGTGGTGTCGCCCCGACGCCCGACTGTAGCATTATTGTTCCGCATTTTCCGCTCGAGGAGTCTTTCAGACACTCGTTTGGCACCCGCATTAATATTCCGCATTTTCCGCTCGAGGAGTCCTTCAGACACTCGTTTGGCACCCGCATTAATATTCCGCATTTTCCGCTCGACGAGTCTTTCAGACACTCGTTTGGCACCAGTATTACTATTCTGCAGTTTCCGCTCGAGGCGTCATTCAGACCCTCGCTTGGCACCCAGTATTTATTACCGTTATGTCTAATCGCACCAGTTAACTTGTTAATATGCTTCATGTTTACATTTGTTATATCTTATGTCCGAACTGTCTTGCGAGTACTTTCATAGTACTCACCTGGCTTGTTGATTTGGCCAGATGTTGACGAAGGCGATCTCTTGGATGAAGAGTTTGATAGCGCGTCCGATGCCTAGAGGAGTCCCAGTCAGTCCTGCGCGATCCCGGATATTGGTCACTTGTATCGTATACGCTTCCGCCACCCGCAATAAGTCTTCTCGAGCCTCACTCCGACGCTCGAAGAGCTGTAGTCTTCTGGAATCATATCACTCGCTTCGCGGTGATATTTCCACCACCGTTATTATCGTGAGTTAGTAGTTGCCACCCTATCCGCCGTTTTGTTTTAACGGCGCGCATGTAATAAATTGTTGGGCAGTCTCTGCTCAACCTTGTATTATATTTAGTACTCCTGGTATTTTTCTTCTGTGACCAAGATATTGTCTACCAGTGAGAAGGAATTCTTCCTCGCTGGTCCGTAAAAGGGATTGGTCTCTCAATAATTATTTTATTGAAAAACCGGTCGTGACAGAGGGTACTACTGTTCTCTAGAACCATCGATGTACTATCAATGCAGGGGAAGTACACCTGCGTAGTGGCCTAGTGGGTACTCTCGGTGCTCTATTCAGCCGCTCCTCTCACGTAGCTGGCCTACTCAGCCACTCCTCTCACGCACACACTAGCAGCCTGTTTATCAGCGACGGTTACTACGGGGCAGAACATTTGAGTTATTTGATACAGCGAGACTAGGCTTTTCACTTCCATTTGTGGAGGTGTAATGGATCTCATCGAACTTTGTTAGTAGTTCCTTCTTTATGAATGAGATGAAGCAAAGCTTTTGCCTCCGTTTCAAAAAAAACACGTCAAGAGGAATTTCTTTTATAGTAGAGCCGATAATGGAGTGAAGTCCATGCGTGCAACGCCACAAGCTACAGAGTACTCCACAAGCTACAGAGTAGTAGTAGAGCACTTTACGTACAGAGCCATATTGCACAGTTCCCAATGCCCCGCCAGGCTTTTCCGGCTCCTCGGACTTAATTGGGAGGCGCTAGTTTAAATATGCTACTAGCTGGAAGCTGCAAGCGAGGTGCGGCTAGGGCGAGCACGCGAGCCACGGGATGCTGGGATGGAAAACCTGTTCACGTGGCTAGGCTGTCCAGTGCACCCAGATTGTGGGGCCGCATGTCCGTTTGACTTCAAAAATCAAACTACCCGTGTAAAATATTGGCTCGCAGCGAAGTGTGGTAGTACTATTTTTTTTAAAGGCCGCCGTGCGTTCGGCCGGGATCGAACCCACAAAACGAGGTATACACTCCCGCGACCACTAGTAGTACTCGTTGGAGTACAACGCAACCTAGAATCGCCTTTTGTCGCTAGTAGTACGTACATTGTTCCTTACAAGAAACCCCTAATGGTTAATAGTATAGCCAGCTGCTGGCTATAAGCCAGTGCCATGTCATCTACAGCCCATCTTATAGCCAACATGTACAATAATAGATCAAAAGAGTGTACTACTTTTTTATTATGTGGCCCACTTCTCATTCTCACAAAGTGCCTAGGAGCACGTGCTAGAGCTGGCTCTTCACGAAGAGCCCGCTTACCTTCTCTCTCCTCTTCTCTTTCCTCCAACTAAGCAAAAATATACTAGTTTATTTCTTATAGCCCGCTGACTCAGCTCTATTGTACTTGCTCTAATAATGCAAGAAACCACTAAAATGCCAAGAAACTACTACCACTTGCATACGTGGCAGACTTAAGATAAGACTACCTTATCAACCATTGTACATGCTCTTACCAACAAAAATCCTTGAGTGACCTCCTACCTCCGGCCCGTCCACCTAGTCATCCTCGGCCATGGGACGCAGCTACCGCCGCCGGCAGAAGGCGAGGTCAAAACCGCCGGCGGTGCGGAGCCCATGTTGCGGCAGCCCAGATGCCATCTCCGTCCGGCGCTCGCGGCCGCTAGCTAGCCAAGATAGCTCCATCCAGCTGCTTGTCTGCAAGGTTTGCTAGCTAGATTGGCACGGCAGAGCGGCGGCTTGCTCGCGCGCGCCGCGCTAAGGCCGGCCATCTGGCTCGAGCGAAGGCCAGCGCGGCGGCTTGCTCGCTCGTGAGTCACACTCGGGCCAGCCTGCCAACCCGTGTGGAGGCCAGCGCGGCGTCCGGCCCGTCCGGCGGAGCGGTGGCCAACTCGCTCATCACCGGCGCCACCGACGAACACGCATTAGTACTGTTTGAAGTAATGTTCAGGAAAAATAATGATTTGAGGGGGAATAACAGGATAGAAGGTCAAATGTGGGTCCCTCGTGTCAACGGTCAAACAAAATGTGTTGGTTTAAGCTGCCTCTCAGCACGGACGTGTGGGCCAACCCTGTCATAAATGGGTTTAAACGAACCTAATCGGTAGGAGTACTAGGTAGTTTTTGGCGTGGATTAAGAAATTTCGGGTATTTTTTGCTATGTTTTGTACAATAGATTCTTCCTAGGGCTGGTTGAAAGTGGTAGTTTTTTGTCAAATACTCTACATATTGTAAGTAGGAGTGAAAGTTAAGCTTTGGAAGCCAATAAGCAAGGCTAGTTACATAGTGCATATGTGTACATGATTGAAAGTAAATATCAACCATGAGTGACTAATATCTTGATGGAAAACTCGAAACTATGGAATACTAGGAAAAAAATGCATGGTTGGAAATACTAGCAATGTTCATGTCCGTTGCAACGAATCATAATTAGAATAATACTTATTCAAAAACTTGGTACAAAACACTCTAATTTTGATATACATATGTCACTAGACATATATATGCTTCAATTAGAATATATTCCTTGGGCTGTTTTGGTGAGGTGAGGGAGGGATGTGGTTGGTTTTAAGATACTAATTATGGGTTTTTCTGCAAATTGGTAGACAAGTGGGATGTTGGTGAGAAAAGGCAACAACTTACCTCACAATCGTTAGATGTAGATCTAATGGTTAGAAACGACGGATGGCAGACACACCAGCATCACCAACTTAGTCTTGTGTAGGAGTACTAGCAAGATCCGTGCATTGCACAGAACATCAAGATGCATTTTTTTATAAAACACTTGTTGTGATTGACCCTTGCGGGAGTAATCCCATGTGTAAAAACTAATGATATCTCGAGAAATATGAGATAAGGTGAAGAGGAGTGGGGTGTGGTGGTGGTTGGTGGTCAGACTGAGCGGAGGCATGGGGATTGACGACGCCGGCAGCGGCCACCAGGCCAGTTTGTTCTAGAGGCTTCCTTTCTTAATTGCTCAACAATGAGGTTTGTTGGAGATAAGGATGAACGAGGGAAGGCCTTGTCTGCAAATGTGGAGAGGGGTGCGGGTATCTTTTATTTTAATTTCCATCCATCAGATATAGATCAGACGGTCTATATTGCAAGATGGCACACATACCATCATCACCAACTCGGTTTTTTATAAGAGAAGAAATATAAGTATGGAGATACAAACGTATTATCAATACTTGCTTCCGTAAACTAGCATCTACATTCTATTCGACGCCTCGGCATGTGGGGCCTTAGCACAATGACTTCTCGACTGTGTAAAACAAAGATTTTCCCGTCACCGACAAGGAGGGGGTGACGGCGGCGCGCTTTTTGGCTTGCTCTAGTCCTAGTAGTCATACTAGGTGGTCTAAGCACGTGTAGATTTATTCTTTTCACGTCTCGTGTTCGCCGTACTGCCACAACTGTTGATGAATAGACGGTAAGTTATTCACGGGGAAACCCTTGTTGAGCGTGTTTGCGAGAGAGAGAGAGATAGTGTGCGTGTGTGATATGTTAGAGACTGAGGCAATGATAACAGATTCTTTGTGTCTATGTGTGTGGAGGATAGAGAGAGACATGTACATGGGGCGTTGTGTTGTGTAACGTGGAGACACATATACATAATTAGAGAGTGAGTGTGTGAGATACACATGCAGACATGAGGAGAGATGAGGATCCAGATAAATGGGTGTTTGTGCGTGTCTCTGTGTGTTTGTGCACGCGTTTGTGTGTGAGAGGGAGAGAGTGTATGTGGAGTAGAGAGACCACTGATGATGTAAACCTAGTATAAGGGAAGGGGGAATGGTGTGACATGTGTAGTAGCGAGATAGCACGGGTGCGGGCGGGGGGAGCAGACTATTTGGAAGAGACATCGAGTGTGTGTGTGGGAGAGGGGTGTGAGAGCGAGAGAAAGAGAGAGCTAGCGACGGAGAGAGAGAGAGGAAGAGAGGGGGCGAGAGGGATCGTTTGTGTCCATAAATGGCGTATAGATAGGGAGACAATGTTGATGTTGTCCGAAATTGGCCTATGAACGGAGACGCAAGGGAAGCGAGTCATCGTGTGTGTGATAGGGACTTCATGAGAGATCTAGAATAGTGGTGTAGATAACAATGTGCGAAATCGAGAACGATTATACATTAGGGAGCTATGCAAAGAGTCACGACATATATGTATACAGGGAAGGATCTGGGGCGGTCCGCATGTGGGAGAGATAGAAAGAGGAGAGTAGTGCACAAGGAGACAAAGTGTGCTTGTTTGCAGTGGGGGTGGTGTGTGAGGTGAGTGCGCGAGAACCACATGACTAGGGAGATAGATGTTTAGCGGCGACGTTTTGTGTGTATGGGAAATATGCACTCTACATAGTGTGTGTGCTTAGGTAAGAGAGATAGCGGGAGACCTAGAGAGTGAGGGAAGAGATGTGGCATGCCCGAGAGACAAAGTGATAGAGACCTATGTTGGGGTCCGGACTTTACAAGAGAGAGGGGTGTTAATGTGCTCGTGTGTTGGTGTTTGGGGGAGAGAACGACTTCTCTATGTGTGTGTGTGTGTGGTGGTGGGGGGGTTGACTTCAGATAAAGAGTGAGGTGTCTATATTTGAGGGACTTTAGTGTAATTGAGATATTGTGCACTCATGGTTGATCAATTTGTTTCACAGTTTGTACTATGAGATAACGATACTTTTGAACATGCCTGATATACCTTGATGTACCAGAATTACAAACCTAAGATTGGAATTTTGGAATTCGACTCCATCATTAGCTTTTGTAATTCATTTAAACGGAGGTACATTTTTTAAGCCGGGATTTTGTGATTTCAAATTCATATATCAAACCTAGAGATATACACATACGGGCATGTTCAAACTTTATAATCATCCACTTTATTCATACACATACACATTTTTGCTTTTGTCATCATATTTAGGATAAACACATTTGGAATTTCATTTGAATTGGACCGTATGATGGTATTTGCTTGTAGTAGCTCAATGATCCATATTTGAATTGAATGGACAATCTAAGTTTCGAGTTGGAGACATTGATTTTCAAAACTTGCACATTTTTTTGCGTGCAAAACAAATAAATTGTCGGCCATGATATCATAGTCGGCCGTACGAGAGCAGAATACTTATAATTTTAGGCGCCAAAAGCTTTCAAACTTCCCGCTCACATCGAAATATCACGCGCCCGAAAGTTTAGCCCTGCGATATTCCTGTTTTACCCCTGCCACATGAACGGAAAAGGGCTGCTTTGGTAACTCCATTGTTTTCCCCTCTTTGCCCCCAACATTCTTCCCCAGAGCCCCTCCCCTTCCCCTCCCCGACCCCCCTAACCACGGCAAGCCGCCGAATCTAGTCCTCCGCCGCAGCGGTGGACCTCACACCCCACCGGATCTACCTTCCGCACCTTGGAACCCCCAACTGCCAACTCACCACTTCACCGGAGCCACTTCAGCGACTGGCTTGTCCACCGCTCCAGATCTCCTTGACCGCCATCATGGTCCACCGCACCGGATCTGCTTAACCGGCGCCCTCGTCCACCATAGTGTAGGCCCTTCACTGACTCCCTCGTCGCCCCTTCGCTGGCCCTTCATACAAGCCCTCGTCTGCCGCAACAGATCCGCCTCACCGAAAGCACTGTACAACGCGCCCGCCGAAGCCTTCGTCCACTGCACCGGACCCGCTCCATGGATGCCATATTCAACTCCACCGGCCCTGCTTTACCGACGCCGCAGCCTCATCAGGTTATTTCGATTTGTACTCCTTCGGTTTTTCTCTTTATCGTGCAACTGTTCACTTACCACAGATGAGCTTTCTTGTATGTCGACAAGCACCGCAACCGTAGCACCGGAGCCGCTTCAGCGACGGCGACAGCCGGCCCAAACTCAACCGCAACACGAGCACCATCGATGATCCTTAGCTATCAAGTATGACAACGATACCCATATGCCGCCAAGAATCAGGTACTATTATCCAACGGCTGGCGCCTACGTTCACTTTCCTAGCATAAGCACCGCACCTTTGAATTTCTTCAGGGCATCATTCAGTTTTTCATGAGACGCGTTATTCTGCTTGCACCTGTAGGGCCATACTTCTGGCAGTGAACATGTTACATGTGCTAAATTACATACCAGTGCACATATAGTTAATATGCTTTAGTTTTGTTCTGATGCCACCTGTTGGTTCCATCAGACTGCTTAATGTTCTCTACGCTTAATTACACATCAGCAAACTAGCATGTGGTTCCGCTGCTTTTTGTTCGTTTTACCCTACATTTTCTGATGCTAGCTATTACATCACTGCTCCGAGCCTCTGTTCATTACTTGTTTATGTGTTCTTGATCTTCCCAAGTTGCATGACTAATTTGATGCTTCTATTAATTATGGAGCTGCTAACCCCATCAAGCAAAATATTTGTTCTTTTGGGGCTGGCACCTCGAACAAGCATAAAAATAGAGGGAAGCAAATATATTGTCGTGTATGCACACACCCTTCTTTCATTAGTTTAGATGAACCATTGATGATCAATTCGGACCAGTGCATGTGATTAAAATTAATTTTACCTAAACAGATGGTGCAGAATAAACTACAACAACTAGATTTGCAACCACGGGATGCTGACGATATCTTCAAAGAACATTGCAACAGCAGCTAGGCTTCACAGCAACATATGGTAAGCCAGTGTGTTTTAGTACATGAGAAATGTAATGCGAGTGGGCTGCTTTCTTGGCTTGTGCCCTCAACGTGTAATCCTACCGAATTACAAATAGTTCAATTGTCTGCTTTGCTGTATTGCTTGATTCGAATGCTTATTTGTTGTTACGCTATACCTGAGTTGGCCAATATGTCAGCAGTGCCTGTTGTACTATCATAAAGAAATGCATGCCTATTTCATTTGAGTCCTTAACTTTTCCTCTCAACTTCATCACAAGACTGTCTTCGTAGTTTATATGAGGCCACACTGTTAAGTGCTTTCTCAGATTATTTCAACTGCTTAGATGCCTTGGCAACTTAAATATAGCGGTTGTACACTCCCTTTCAACTAGGGATGTCAACTGGGTCCCATTTAATCCCGATTAAAGTCCACTAGTGGTATGATAGTTCAAAAGAGTTTTTTGTTTTTTGAGGAAAATGAACTAGGGAGGTAGCAAAAACTAACTAGATGGGACTGGCGGATGTCGTTTATTTGCCACTTACATCCCTAGTTTCATCTTACCATTTTAATTTCTTTTCGGCTGATGCTGCTTCGAACCATTTAAATATAGTTTGCCATGCTCGGCAATAATTCGTCCGTCGTTTACCATGTAAGCTTACTGCCTGGATCATACGATAACTATCTCTTACTGATGTCCAGCAGAAACCTTTCAGGATGCCGTTCACACTAGGACACAATGTACAACCCCAGAATCTATTTGTGGAAGCAGTGCGCCATCCATGTTACCAGATGGTAGCAGTTCAGAGGCAACACCGCCGGAGAGCAGTCTGAGCACAGATATTATAGTGCTTGAGGCTCTACTAGAGGCAGAAAGAGATGGTGTGGCTGCCATGAATGAGGTAATCTTTATCTTGAGGCTGGAAATTACGGAATTAGCGGCACGCATTATGCAAGCAACCCAAGAATTGGAGGAAGTAAGAATGTTGCATTTGAAGACGGAGGAGGTCCTGCTGTTTCTGCTATCTGAAGCCCAAGGTAATCCCGGTTCTTCTTTAGATACCAGTTGAAATTGTCATTAGATTATTGTACTTGCATGTTGTGTCATGTCTCTGAATGGATTATGTTGCAAGACCCCCTATGTTGTCCATGTGTTGTAATGATCCGAATTTTTTAGGCGAGGTAATCCTCAGTACTTGTATGATTGACATAAGGTGAACTGTTTTTCGTGTGAGCATATTGTATTGGATGAAATAACTATTTGACTCAGAGTGTATCCAACCTACTGAATTCGAAGATCACGGCATTTCTAAATCATAATCATATATAAAGGTGGAATAAATCTTTGTTGTGGTTTTGAAGAAATAAATAACAAAACGTATAATTATCTATGGATATTCGTAATCGAATACAAATTGGATTTGAATTTAGTTTCCCAGGTCCCAGGGCAAACATGAATGCTAATTCTCTGTAACACCCACGATGCGGCTATATCTCCCACGTGTCGAGGCATGACTTAGAGGCATAACCGCATTGTGGTTTTGTCGCAAGAAGGGTCATCTTCACACAATCCCATGTAATGAACAAGAATGGGATAAAGAGTTGGCTTACAATCGCCACTTCACACAATACATAAATAATCATACATCATTCAAGATACACACATAGGTCCGACTACGGAACCAAAATAAAAGAAGACAACCCAACTGCTAGATCCCTGATCGTCCCAACTGGGCTCCACTACTGATCAACATGAAAAGAAACAACACAACGAACAAGATCTTCATCGAGCTCCCACTTGAGCCCAGTTGCGTCACCTGCACTGGTCTCATCGGCACCTGCAACTGTTTTGGAAGTATCTGTGAGTCACGAGGACTCAGCAATCTCACACCCGTGAGATCAAGACTATTTAAGCTTAAAGCAAAGGATGGGGTAAAGTGGTGAGGTTGCAGCAGCGACTAAGCAAGTGTGGTGGCTAACTTACGCAAACAAGAGCGAGAAGAGAAGCAAAGGAACGGACGTGAACTAGCAATGATCAAGAAGTGATCCTGAACTCCTACTTACGTCAAACATAACCCAGAAACCGTGTTCACTTCCCGGACTCCGTCGAGAAGAGACCATCACGGCTACACACGCGGTTGATGCGTTTTAATTAAGGTTAAGTGTCAAGTTCTCTACAACCGGATATTAACAAATTCCCATCTGCCACATAACCGCGGGCACGGCTTTCGAAAGATAATACCCTGCAGGGGTGTCCCAACTTAGCCCATCATAAGCTCTCACGGTCAACGAAGGATAAACCTTCTCCCAGGAAGACCCGATCAGTCTCGGAATCCCGGTTTACAAGACATTTCGACAATGGTAAAACAAGACCAGCAAAGCCGCCCGGATGTGCCGACAAATCCCGATAGGAGTTGCACATATCTCGTTCTCAGGGCACACCGGATGAACAGTACGTACAACTAAAACCAGACCTCGAGTTTCCCCAAGGTGGCGCTGCAAGTGGCTCTAGTTTGGACCAGCACTCAGGGGAACACTGGCCCGGGGGTTTAAAATAAAGATGACCCTTGAGTCTGCAGAACCCAAGGGAAAAAGGCTTAGGTAGGCAAATGGTAAAACCAAGGTTGGGCCTTGCTGGAGGAGTTTTATTCAAAGCGAACTGTCAAGGGGGTCCCATAAATCACCCAACCGCGTAAGGAACGCAAAATCAAGGAACATAACACCGGTATGACGGAAACTAGGGCGGCAAGAGTGGAACAAAACACCAGGCATAAGGCCGAGCCTTCCACCCTTTACCAAGTATATAGATGCATTAATTAAGATAAGAGATATTGTGATATCCCAACATAAACATAATCCAACATGGAGCAAACTTCGTCTTCACCTGCAACTAGCAACGCTATAAGAGGGCTGAGCAAAAGCGGTAACATAGCCAAACAACGGTTTGCTAGGAAGGGTGAAAAGGTTAGGGGCTGACGTGGCAGTATGGGAGGCATGATATAGCAAGTAGTAGGTAGCGCAGCATAGCAATAGAGCGAACAACTAGCAAGCAAAGATAGAAGTGATTTCGAGGGGTGGTCATCTTGCCTGAGATCCCGCTAGGAAGAAGAACGAGTCCATGAAGAAGACAAACGAATGTAGTCGAACGAATCCTCACAACTCCGGAACGAAACCGAAGCTAACGAGAGAAGCAACCCAGAAAGAAACAAACAACCTAGTAAACAACCACCACATACACATGGCATGATGCAAAACCAAATATGATGCATGTCCGGTTTAATGAGGCATGGCATAGCAAAGTGCAACAAACAACACTACAAATTAAGTGGAGCTCAATATGCAACGAGTTGCATATTGACGAAACACCACATATAATTATTTAGTTCTCTCTCATTATGTACCCAACAATATTAAAAGTTGATTACCATGGCAAGAGGTGAAGCATAATGAAACTACCTATTTAAGCAAGTTAAATGAGGCCGGAAACAAACAACAACAATTCCGGAAAATCCTCATGTCCATAATTTAGTTTTGGTACTGTTCTGCCATAAACGCAATTTTAATGTTGTTAAACAGCAAAATGAAGTGCACCATGTTAAACTAGGCATTTTTCTACCCCATTTACATATATAATTTAATTAAAACCGAGTTACGGTTAATTAGTTATGAATTAAATCATTTTAGCATGTTATTTAAGTAAAATAAATGTAAACAGCAACTTAAACATCTTAAACATGGATGAGAGCAGCATATTGTGAAACTACACAGAAATCTGAACATTTTACATATATAAATTATTTACAAAAGATGCACGGTTAATTAATTATTAATGCATGAACATGAGGGGTTTTTCTGTAAAACTGCAATACTCTGGATAATAGCTAAATCGCAGACATGGAAAAAAACTACACTGGGCCGAATCTAAAACCGGAGCAGGCCCAATAGAAGAATAACAAAGGGGCGCTGGGGGGGCCTCACCATGGGTCAAGGCCCACTCGGTGGAGAGGGAGGCTGGAAGGGGCGCTGGGCCTTGGTGCTTGCTTGCGGCCCAGGAGGCTGGATCGAACGAGGAGGCGCGGGGCCGCGGTCAACGCGAACGCTGCTCGTGCGCTCGTTCCCCTGTTCGAAGCAGGGAACTGCGGGCGGCGCCTGGAGCAGAGCTCCGACGAGCGGGCGAAGGGGCGGCGAGGCGAGGGACTTGGCGGGGCGAGGGACCGCGGGAACCGGCTAGATCCGAGGCCATGGCATTGGTGGAAGGCGACGGCTTGGCGGTTAGCGTCCACGGCGTCGGCTGTTGCCTGAAGAACGACGACAGAGGGAATTCAGAGAAGAAAAAACGGAGACGGCGAGGGAGATGGCAGGGCACGACGGGGCCTGCCTGGGGTTGCCGGCGACGACGAGGCCAGTCGTCGGAGGTGCGAAGGCAAGGCCATGCTTGCCAGGGCGGCAAGGTGTTCGGTTTGGAGCAGGAAAGCAGAGGCCGCGGTAGGGGATGGCGAGCGCGACGAAGCAGGAGACGACAGCTTGGCACGGCACGGGATGAGCAGGATCGCTCGATCCGTTCAGGCGGGATGCAGACGGCGGCGCTGAACGCAGAGGCACAGGACTTGCGGCTCCGGCAGGAGGAGCTTGAGGCGCAGGGGACGACGAGCTCGAGCAGGGTGCCATGGCGGTCGGCTGTACGGCGGCGGACGGCGGCCGTTGCCAGAGGCGGGGAACGGGCGGGCGACGCGGAGACGGCCAGATCCGGGCGGCGTCGCTCCCGGCAAGTACTTGGCGGCGGCGGTTCCTTGCTGCGGCAAGTATAGAGAGAGAGATGTGTGAGAGAGAGAAAGCGAGGAGGAGGCCAGGGACGAGCAGGGCTCGTGCAGGAGGAGGAGGAGCGCTGCGGGATTGGTCCAGTGAAGAAAACGAGGGAGGATTGGATCGGGGAAGAACCCGAGGTGGGAGGAGACAAAAGAGGAGTGGCGGCGGCGGCTAGGAGGATGGGACAAGATCCCTAGATCTTAGGGTTGGACCTATATATATCTCATGGGATTAGATTAGAGGCTATTAGGCCCTCCGATTTAAATCGGACGATCGAGAAAAATAGGCTAGGGGAGTCCAACAAAGAAAACGGTGATGTTTTGTAGATGTTTAGGGATGATCTGAATCCAACGGTGACAACAACCCGGGTCGGGTTCGGGGAGGTTCCGAACGCGCGAGAGGGGTCTATGCACTGCGCAAGGAGGGGTTCGATGGTTGTGCAGAGAGGGTCAAACGGTCAGACAAGAGAGAATCAAAAAATCCGGTTAGACTCAGAATGGTCAACGAACGTAAGGGGGGGCGCTGCAACTACAAGCGGATGCAAGTTTTATGAAAACAAATGCGGATGATGCAATGAAGAAATGCAACAACAAAATAAATAACAGAGCTGACACGCAAAACATGGAACACATCTGGAGCGTCGGTCTCGGGGCATTACAACACTCCACCACTACAAGAGGATCTCGTCCCGAGATCTAGGATGGCACCGGAGAAAAGCGGAAGAGGAAGAGGTAAAACAAATTGCTTCTTTGACAAACGAGTGAAACCAAAGAACCTTGAGAGGTAGCAAAGCTTGAAGAAATGACACGACAGAGGTGAACAAAATTGAGAAGACTCCGGTAGAAAAGAGAGACAAGGAACACCATGTGAACCTTGAGGTTAATTGACACGATAGATATTTAAACCACTCCGGTTAAAACAAGATAGGGAAGGAATAAGAATGATATAATTTGGGCAGCACTCCGACTGTAAATGGAAGGAATTGAACATGATCTTGACAAGATGAGAGGATACTCGATGAAATCAACAACACATTACCTCCGGAACTAATGAAAGAATGGCACAGGGGGTAAGAAAGATTTCAGACAGCACTCCGGTTGAGGAAGGAGGCAAAACTTGATAAGATGAGAGAACTCGAATGAAAACACGACACTCCGGCTAGACGGATAAGAAAGGAAAAATTACATGATCTTGACAAAACAAGATGATTGGTCGAAGAGAGCAACATCACAAAGCCTCCGGTAGAAATGAAAGAATGCAATGAAAAGAACGGAGAAGAACGGAGTTGTTGAAAAATCAACAAAGAAAGGATATGAACTTCGTGGGCTTATGGAGACATCTCGAAACTTGAGGAGAAATTCTGCCACTAACAGAAACAATTGCTTGCTTGAGATCAACGAAGAGATGAAAACTTCTCTCGCCGAGAGGATAGGAGAAATTTTGGATCATTGATAGACACCATAATAGTAATATTCCTTAGGGAAGGCTTTAGGTGAATTATAACCCAATATAACTCCAACAAAAGATTGATTGGTTGAAAAGATCTCTTGAACGAAGAGAAAATGATGGATTTAATTATCTCATTCCTGACAACTTGTGAATCATGAAACCTGAAGGAAATTATCAAGAAGGACATAACACCACCTCAAAGATCAGGAAGAAAGAATTGCACTTCGGAATGCGATATGAAGAATGCTTGAACTTCTCAAAAGAAACATGTGTTGAACACCATGTTTATTTTAGAGTATAGCTTGACGGATCTTAATTCCGAGAGAAATCTTGAAGAACAATTGAAGAATGAAACGAATCCTTGATGAGCCACCATGTTGATCCTCCATGATGAACTCCGATAATAAAAGAATGATCAAACGAAAGGGAAAGTTGAAAAGAACTCCGGGAGAAGCCTTGCAATGATTAGATGAAGCTTTGAAATGGTATAATTGAAATAACTTGGAGCTCCGGAAAGAAAAGATGAACAACTTGGAACCGAGAATTTGATATCATGAACGAACTCCAAAAGAAAGGATTAAACACTTGGAGGAAACAAGAATAAGAATTACATTACGCGTATCCTTCACCAATTTAAATTGATGACAAGCAACGGATTTGGCACACTACTTATTCTCGTAGAAAGGATTAAGATAGATATTGCGCAAACTTGGGAAGGTCTTCATCGAGCCACCGGTAGGATTGAAACAACGAATAAATTGATATGATAACGAGGGAAGAGAAATCTTGAACGAACCACCGCGAGAATTGAAAACAATTGAAGAAAAGAGGACGAAACACCGTAAAAATTAAAGAACGCGCGAAAATACTCGAGGGAATTTAGATACAAGTGAACGAAGAGATCACGAGCTGATTAGAGAATACTTGGACGATGCACCGGAATAATATGGAGATGACCGAAGAGACATCAATTTAGAATAATTGAAGAAGGAAGCTGAAAACTTAGAACGAAGAAATCTTCTGAAATGATGGCCTTTGGATGATCAAGAAATGAAAACAACTCATGAAATGCTCCGGATAGGTATGAAAAGAATTCTCACAATCGAAAACAATTATGAGAGGATGGCATCAATCTAGAACTATGAATCTCTGAAAGAACGGACCAAGATTCACGAGAAATTCTTCTTCGGTCTTCAAATGTGGAGAATGATGATGAGAAACACCACCATGAATTATTGAGATACTCCGGGATGAAAAATTAGAAAGGTTGAACCAACGATGAAAGAATTTGAAAGATCTTGGAGAAAGGCATATGACTGATGAAAATTCATTCTTACGTCAAACTTTGCAATGAATTTGAGAATAACTCCAGAAAAAATAGAAGAGTCAGGTAAGATCCTGGGAAAAGACCTGTGGGTTAGGGCCCACTGAAAAGAACCACCGTTGAAATGATTACTTGAAAAGGAGATTGCACCGGTTGAATTAAATGGCTTGAATGAGGTAACAACCTCGAACTAGTTAGAATTGATGCGGAGTGGAAACACGAATCTTCAGAGATATCTTCAGCACTCCGGAACAATTGAATGGCGAGAAGTGAGTGATTAAGAGGTACACCGGCATGAGAAAACATTTGAAACAAGGAAAGGATATGATCGACAAAGCTTGAATTTAATCCACCGGAGGAGAAAAAGAACGAAGAATGATAAACTTGAGGAACATCTTCATGAGAACCACCGGGTAAGAACTTTTATTGAAAAGAATGAAGGGACTTCACATGAATAAAATGGATACTTGGTTAAGAATCTGAGTCCTTGAAAAAAAAAAGGGTGGGAGGGTGGGAAAACAAAGGCAACTTGGCGCAGATGAAACAAACACCGTTGAGAAAAGCTTAGAATTGATCTTGCGAACGTTGGAATGACTGGATGCACTTGAAGAGAAACACGCCGGTTGGAAAAGAATTAACATGACGATCTCGATGATCAAGAAGGATTATCATCCGCATAGAAATATGAGAACACCACTTAGAATAAGGTATGGAATCAACACTTGTCATTGAAGCAACTCGAATACCACAAAAAACAAAACAAAGGATTTGGCTTGCAAAATAAGCCGGAACAAACATATGATAGAGATTTCGTCCGAAGTTTTCGTGGTGGGGCCCACACGGGCTCAATCGTACAGCACCATCATGTACAAGGCTGTGCACATGACATACGAAGCGTCCCCGAGTCGGCATAGCCAAGGACTCTTTAAGACACTACGAGACCACTGTAAAACCAACCGTGGAAAGGCGGACCACTAGACGTCGAACCCCAATCTCATATCATGCGTCTGTCGGAAGGATATCCTAAGGCTACTTGAATTCCCACTTATAAACTCCCGAAACTTTCTGGTTATGCAATCTGGTGTTGGGGATACAGGGGACACAAAATATATCACCCAAACTAACAATACCTAGATCCAGCTGTATCCATCCGTCAACACATAACCAAGAAAACTCCGGAAATCGTTTACCTCAACCTTCGAAAAACATCCGTTATACGAGTTATGGCAATACTCCCGAACTCCCGCCCCAGTACTGGGTGGCGTCGAGGTGATCTCACCAACAACTGCATAAAAGAGATTTTGATGTCGGCGAAACTCAGGTATTCCAGAACTGCAACGATAAAATTGTGACGACAACACCTCGGAGCTCAACTCCCCGGGACACTGCCACAACCCCTAAATGTCAGGAGGCACCAAGAACAATGTTCTCGTCACAAAACCATCGGAACGATTCCAAGATACCCGCGTGATCCTAAAAAAAATTTAGTGAAATTTGAGGAGCGAATAGTCAAAACTTCTACGTCACGAGACCTCACCAGAGCGACGAAGGGACTGAGGAGTAAAAAGAATCCTACTCTCCGATATATATATAATCCTAAGACTCAAAACATTTTTATTCTAGACTCAACAACGCCAGCGATTCGATCAAGCAGGGGCTCCTAAGTCGGGGATGGCTCTGATTACCAACTTGTAACACCCACGATGCGGCTATATCTCCCACGTGTCGAGGCATGACTTAGAGGCATAACCGCATTGTGGTTTTGTCGCAAGAAGGGTCATCTTCACACAATCCCATGTAATGAACAAGAATGGGATAAAGAGTTGGCTTACAATCGCCACTTCACACAATACATAAATAATCATACATCATTCAAGATACACACATAGGTCCGACTACGGAACCAAAATAAAAGAAGACAACCCAACTGCTAGATCCCTGATCGTCCCAACTGGGCTCCACTACTGATCAACATGAAAAGAAACAACACAACGAACAAGATCTTCATCGAGCTCCCACTTGAGCCCAGTTGCGTCACCTACACTGGTCTCATCGGCACCTGCAACTGTTTTGGAAGTATCTGTGAGTCACGAGGACTCAGCAATCTCACACCCGCGAGATCAAGACTATTTAAGCTTAAAGGAAAGGATGGGGTAAAGTGGTGAGGTTGCAGCAGCGACTAAGCAAGTATGGTGGCTAACTTACGCAAACAAGAGCGAGAAGAGAAGCAAAGGAACGGACGTGAACTAGCAATGATCAAGAAGTGATCCTGAACTCCTACTTACGTCAAACATAACCCAGAAACCGTGTTCACTTCCCGGACTCCGTCGAGAAGAGACCATCACGGCTACACACGCGGTTGATGCGTTTTAATTAAGGTTAAGTGTCAAGTTCTCTACAACCGGATATTAACAAATTCCCATCTGCCACATAACCGCGGGCACGGCTTTCGAAAGATAATACCCTGCAGGGGTGTCCCAACTTAGCCCATCATAAGCTCTCACGGTCAACGAAGGATAAACCTTCTCCCAGGAAGACCCGATCAGTCTCGGAATCCCGGTTTACAAGACATTTCGACAATGGTAAAACAAGACCAGCAAAGCCGCCCGGATGTGCCGACAAATCCCGATAGGAGCTGCACATATCTCGTTCTCAGGGCACACCGGATGAACAGTACGTACAACTAAAACCAGACCTCGAGTTTCCCCAAGGTGGCGCTGCAAGTGGCTCTAGTTTGGACCAGCACTCAGGGGAACACTGGCCCGGGGGTTTAAAATAAAGATGACCCTTGAGTCTGCAGAACCCAAGGGAAAAAGGCTTAGGTAGGCAAATGGTAAAACCAAGGTTGGGCCTTGCTGGAGGAGTTTTATTCAAAGCGAACTGTCAAGGGGGTCCCATAAATCACCCAACCGCGTAAGGAACGCAAAATCAAGGAACATAACACCGGTATGACGGAAACTAGGGCGGCAAGAGTGGAACAAAACACCAGGCATAAGGCCGAGCCTTCCACCCTTTACCAAGTATATAGATGCATTAATTAAGATAAGAGATATTGTGATATCCCAACATAAACATAATCCAACATGGAGCAAACTTCGTCTTCACCTGCAACTAGCAACGCTATAAGAGGGCTGAGCAAAAGCGGTAACATAGCCAAACAACGGTTTGCTAGGAAGGGTGAAAAGGTTAGGGGCTGACGTGGCAGTATGGGAGGCATGATATAGCAAGTAGTAGGTAGCGCAGCATAGCAATAGAGCGAACAACTAGCAAGCAAAGATAGAAGTGATTTCGAGGGGTGGTCATCTTGCCTGAGATCCCGCTAGGAAGAAGAACGAGTCCATGAAGAAGACAAACGAATGTAGTCGAACGAATCCTCACAACTCCGGAACGAAACCGAAGCTAACGAGAGAAGCAACCCAGAAAGAAACAAACAACCTAGTAAACAACCACCACATACACATGGCATGATGCAAAACCAAATATGATGCATGTCCGGTTTAATGAGGCATGGCATAGCAAAGTGCAACAAACAACACTACAAATTAAGTGGAGCTCAATATGCAACGAGTTGCATATTGACGAAACACCACATATAATTATTTAGTTCTCTCTCATTATGTACCCAACAATATTAAAAGTTGATTACCATGGCAAGAGGTGAAGCATAATGAAACTACCTATTTAAGCAAGTTAAATGAGGCCGGAAACAAACAACAACAATTCCGGAAAATCCTCATGTCCATAATTTAGTTTTGGTACTGTTCTGCCATAAACGCAATTTTAATGTTGTTAAACAGCAAAATGAAGTGCACCATGTTAAACTAGGCATTTTTCTACCCCATTTACATATATAATTTAATTAAAACCGAGTTACGGTTAATTAGTTATGAATTAAATCATTTTAGCATGTTATTTAAGTAAAATAAATGTAAACAGCAACTTAAACATCTTAAACATGGATGAGAGCAGCATATTGTGAAACTACACAGAAATCTGAACATTTTACATATATAAATTATTTACAAAAGATGCACGGTTAATTAATTATTAATGCATGAACATGAGGGGTTTTTCTGTAAAACTGCAATACTCTGGATAATAGCTAAATCGCAGACATGGAAAAAAACTACACTGGGCCGAATCTAAAACCGGAGCAGGCCCAATAGAAGAATAACAAAGGGGCGCTGGGGGGGCCTCACCATGGGTCAAGGCCCACTCGGTGGAGAGGGAGGCTGGAAGGGGCGCTGGGCCTTGGTGCTTGCTTGCGGCCCAGGAGGCTGGATCGAACGAGGAGGCGCGGGGCCGCGGTCAACGCGAACGCTGCTCGTGCGCTCGTTCCCCTGTTCGAAGCAGGGAACTGCGGGCGGCGCCTGGAGCAGAGCTCCGACGAGCGGGCGAAGGGGCGGCGAGGCGAGGGACTTGGCGGGGCGAGGGACCGCGGGAACCGGCTAGATCCGAGGCCATGGCATTGGTGGAAGGAGACGGCTTGGCGGTTAGCGTCCACGGCGTCGGCTGTTGCCTGAAGAACGACAACAGAGGGAATTCAGAGAAGAAAAAACGGAGACGACGAGGGAGATGGCAGGGCACGACGGGGCCTGCCTGGGGTTGCCGGCGATGACGAGGCCAGTCGTCGGAGGCGCGAAGGCGAGGCCATGCTTGCCAGGGCGGCAAGGTGTTCGGTTTGGAGCAGGGAAGCAGAGGCCGCGGTAGGGGATAGCGAGCGCGTCGAGGCAGGAGACGACAGCTTGGCACGGCGCGGGATGAGCAGGATCGCTCGATCCGTTCAGGCGGGATGCAGACGGCGGCGCTGAACGCAGAGGCACAGGACTTGCGGCTCCGGCAGGAGGAGCTTGAGGCGCAGGGGACGACGAGCTCGAGCAGGGTGCCATGGCGGTCGGCTGTACGGCGGCGGACGGCGGCCGTTGCCAGAGGCGGGGAACGGGCGGGCGACGCGGAGACGGCCAGATCCGGGCGGCGTCGCTCCCGGCAAGTACTTGGCGGCGGCGGTTCCTTGCTGCGGCAAGTATAGAGAGAGAGAGAGATGTGAGAGAGAGAGAGAGCGAGCAGGAGGCCAGGGATGAGCAGGGCTCGTGCAGGAGGAGGAGGAGCGCTGCGGGATTGGTCCAGTGAAGAAAACGAGGGAGGATTGGATCGGGGAAGAACCCGAGGTGGGAGGAGACAAAAGAGGAGTGGCGGCGGCGGCTAGGAGGATGGGACAAGATCCCTAGATCTTAGGGTTGGACCTATATATATCTCATGGGATTAGATTAGAGGCTATTAGGCCCTCCGATTTAAATCGGACGATCGAGAAAAATAGGCTAGGGGAGTCCAACAAAGAAAACGGTGATGTTTTGTAGATGTTTGGGGATGATCCGAATCCAACGGTGACAACAACCCGGGTCGGGTTCGGGGAGGTTCCGGACGCGCGAGAGGGGTCTATGCACTGCGCAAGGAGGGGTTCGGTGGTTGTGCAGAGAGGGTCAAACGGTCAGACAAGAGAGAATCGAAAAATCCGGTTAGACTCAGAATGGTCAACGAACGTAAGGGGGGGCGCGGCAACTACGAGCGGATGCAAGTTTTATGAAAACAAATGCGGATGATGCAATGAAGAAATGCAACAACAAAATAAATAACAGAGCTGACACGCAAAACATGGAACACATCTGGAGCGTCGGTCTCGGGGCGTTACATTCTCCCAAGTTTTGAACGAAGAGGCTAAACACCCACTATAATTTGTGGGCTGCCCGAAGCAAGTGTTTGTGAGATGGAAATTACTGTCTACCCCTGACACTTGACATCCTTATCGACCGGATTTACACTTCTGTCGATAGGGGTAGACTAGTAACTTCAATCAGACGTGACACGACGGCCTTTGAGCCCATTCAGACACGGTGGGCGCCAAACGTGGGCGGCAAAACACATTTGATTCAAGCTTGTCCGAAAGAGATGTGTCTCTTCCTCCATTTCCCCATTCATACACGGTGGGCGGCAAAACAAACTCTCCTCGTCCGAAGTCGATGTAGGCTAATATTTTAAATAGGGGCAGATGTGTAACTTCCATCAGACGTGACACAACCGCCCTACCTGTCAGGCCCGTTCATACACCGTGGGCGCCAACCGTGGGCGGCAAAACACCCTCTCCTCGCCCGAAATAGTTACCGGCAAATATTTGGGAGATGCGAGATTACCGTCCTATCCCCAACCGACGCGATGTCCGAAATATTAAACGGGGGATAAGTTCGTAACTTTCCCCCATTTCAGATAAGCGCATCCCAAAGTTTGAGATCCCCCCTCCCCTCCGTTTCCCCATTCATACACCGTCGGCGGCACGACAACCTCCACACTGCGTCCAGCCTCCTCCATCCGCCACCCCATCCTCCACCTTGCCGGAGCCGCTACCCCTACCCCGTCGTCCACTGCAAGAGATGGACGTCTCTCATCCACGGCGCTGGACCAGGATCCTTTCATCGCCTCCTCTCGCTTCATCGGCGCCGTCGTCCACCTTGCCGTTGCCGCTCCTACGACCGCCTCGTCCACGGCAACAGGATATATCCCCCGACCCGGCCGTCTGCCGTCTAAAGTCTTCTTCCCCGCCGCCGACAGCCATCGCACCCGCGGCACCCTCAACGTACAGCATAGGCCTATACGGCGTCGCAAGAGAGGTGGTACTCTTCCATATGTGCTTAAGTTATTGATCTCACCCGGAAAATAGATCGTAATTTGTTTACTGTACTTTTCTTGTCCGTACCAAATCGCAGTGGCTAGTTGAAAGCAAACATTGGTTGCGAAGTAGATTTGTCCGGTTTGCACCTTCTGATCCGCCATGGCACGGGCACTATACTCGTAAAGCTTATGGTTTCCCCCCTTTATATTCACTACCATCATCGTAGGTCCTTCGTGTCGTGCTAGCACTGCTCCTCAAGACCTCAACCCAAAGCTTACGTGTTGAAATACGAATCTGATATGATGCTCATATCACTAAAACAGAGAACGTTTAATTGGTCACCTAATGTTCCTATATTCGTTTCGAAAAGCATGTGCGCCACCCACTGGTCCAGCTAGTTCCACTTTCCTGATTTTTCTCTTGATGCTTAGGGTTTTCCCCTTTTATCTACTCTACTATGATCTGCGTAGGTGCTTTCTGTCGTACTAGCATTACTCCACCCTTCAAGCTAAACAACACAACACTCAGAATTCGAAAGCTTAGTTGTTCAAATATGATTGTGATATGATACTGATATTAGTTAACCGACACATTTAATTGGTTAGCTAAAGGTCCCACTTGAGTTTCCAAATGCATGTCGCGACATATAGAGAGACAGCATATTTGCATTTCTTTGTCACTTGTTGACCGTACTTTCTTGTCCATACCAAATCTTAGTTGTTATTTCAAAGCAAACATCGGTTGCTAACTACCCTTTGCGCGGTTTGCAGCTTCAGATCTGCCATCCCACTGCCACGGTCAACACTGTACTCATCATGCTTATGTTTTCCCCATTTTATGATGACCACAATCAGCCTACGTGGTTCGTGTCGTAATAGCACTGCTCCACCCATCGAGCTAAACAAGCTTAGTTGTACAAATTCATATCTGATATTATTGCTGATATTAGTAAAACTGAGAGATGTTTAATTCGTTAGCTAAATGTTCCTACTTTAGTTTCGAAATGCATGTGAGCCACATATGGAGAGACCGGAAAGAATAGTATTTCTCTGTGCGCTCTGGTTCATCATGGGTGGCCAACCGACATTGTATTGAAAGACTTGTAATATCTTCAATCTGCTTGCTCTTCTGCTCTTCTTTAAGATGATACTCTTCTCTTGCGGTCGACTGGTCAGGTCGAGTTGTTCTCCCTTAGTATATTTTGAATCTGTCAGGTCAGGTCGACTTGTTCTTCTTTACTATATGTTGAAGCTATCATCTGCGAAGTGGCATCACTTCTGGAGCTCTCATATTTTGAGTAGTAGGCCACATTATATTAATGCACACAACAAATTACAGCATGCATGGCATCTTTTAAAAGAATTGCAAAGATAGAACAAAGGGGTTTACAGGGAGGCAGTATTGGATTAGAATCACTTCTGCATTACAAAGAAAATCTCACTTGTTTTTATGTTTTCATGCATGTCAGATATTGAACATTATCAAAATGAATATGAGAATGGGCGCACGAGAGGAATATTGCGGAACGATCCACTGGCTAACAAACTTGGCATGGTGGAGTAAGGCCTATCTTATTCACCCATCAAGGTGCTTGCTCTAACTTTGCAAAGTTGTATTGGTCGCACATATTTTGCATCTGACCTCTTGCATTACTTCTACTTTGTTACACCATCTGCTTAGTTTAAGCATCATATATGAGTATATGCCATACCTATCCATTTTCTGTACCTATTCCATGTGTCGTCACACTATGTTTTTCTAGTCAAATGTTGTTCTTTCGTAATAGATGTCCAAAAGGAAGAGGGTGAGTGCAGATCCTCAAGGAGTACAAACTAGGTATTTGGAAAAGGTAGTGATACCTGTTAAATCAGATAGATCAGCAGTCACAGAAAACACAAGCCCAACTGTACCACACTTTACCCCTACTCCAGTGGCCAAACCCCTATTAGAACTGCTGGGAGCCTAGCGTCAGGTACTGTCTATGATATCAATTCAAAATTTGAACTCCTAAATTTCTACTTGTGCCATACCTTCTCTCTTGTATGAAAACTAATTTCAGATGAATCTCCTTGCTCAAAGGATCATACGATCTCAAAACAATAATGGGCTCTGCATTGCTCTTGTCAGTACCTCTCTCCCTTTTGCCTTGTAACGATGTACTTAATTAATTGCTATTTGATTACGTATCATCAGTCTGCACCTGAGCTTCATTATCCTCTATTTCTTCCAATATTATTTGATCTATATTTACTCTTTGCAAAATGTAGAATAATGGCAACGCTTATAAAGAATTTTCTTTGGGGAATTTATTGAATTATCCTTCCATCAACATGGAGAAGGGCTTTGTCCAGCCCGTGCTAACATGTAATGTAAGTTCATCCTTCTCAAGCCTTCAAACTTTGTTCTAGTATAGATTTGGATAGGCATCATTTCCTCCACTGCTGTTTGCTTTGCTGTTTACATCTGATTGGATGTTTGCAACAACTACCAGTTTCAAATTGTAGTTGTAAAAACATGTTCCTTATGCAGAACAGATCCATTTATTTGCTTATATAATTGTGAAACCTGTTACGTGTCTCCTTGTTTCTCTTTCAGACTCGCATCTCTTACGCCAGGCAAAACTTTAGGGAAGATAGTGAGCCAAACCATCTTGAGGACAGCGAGATGACCCCAAGGTCATGTCTTGATGAAGATAGTGAGTTGAAGCTACTCACCAGCAGGTGTGAGACAACCTCTGTGCAGTCGCTGCCTCAATCAGTTCGACTTCTTCATTCTCAACTTAAAGCGGAAAGGCTTGCTTCAGCTCAGCTCCGACTTGAAGTCAAAGATGCAATGAAGATGTCAGAGGACTGCCGTGCGCACCATCATGCCTTAAATCTAGTGTTAATGCATCTATCGTTGACACAACTGAGGTCTACTCAGCTTCTTCAGCTGTTTGGGGGGCCCGACGTGGCCAGGCCTAGTGCCTTCTGAAGTGCTCTCAGTTTTGTATATTCTTTTGTCGACGCGTTTATTTGCACTGGTGGCGAACTTTGATGCCCAGTGGATGTAATATGTGTGATAGCCGTGATAGCCTAGCGTAAGTTGCTTGCTTATTTATTTCCTTGTTGTCTTGTTTATTTGTTTGCTTGTAGTCATTGCAGTTCTTTTTCCACGGTTTGCTAGTGGTTGCAATAACCTATTTTTTAAAACTAGGCCACAATAACCATGGGCTAATATTTACTGTAGTGACACTGGGCCTCCTACGGGCCATAGAAACAGTGGGCCTTCTACGGGCCATAGAAACAGTGGGCCTTCTACGGGCCGTAGAAACAATGGGCCTTCTACGGGCCGTAGAAACAATGGGCCTTCTATGGGCCGTATCATCAATGGGCCTTATACGGGCAGTATGATCGATTGGCTAAACATGGGCCAATAACAGGCCGCATTATGGCCGTAAACGGGCTAGAGTTGGAATCGTCCGTTCATGGGCCGACCATAACGGGCCATCATTAATAGGCCGTATTTGATGATGCTATGAAAACGGCCCAACGTATTAACGGACCACAAACGGGCCGTCTGTAACCCACGGGCTGAATTTGGCCCACAAGCAGAAAATGACAGTAACGGGCCGTAATTAAACGAATGCTGGAAATGAGCCCAAGAATAAATGGGCTCTGAGAAGGCCGAAAGATAACATGGGCTGGAAACGGCCCAATGGAATAACGGGCCGTTAATGGGTATAAAGTGATACACTGTTCATTACGGGTCAGTTTCACCACGGGCCATAAATGGGTGTAAAGTGATACACTGTTCATTACGGGCCAGTTTCACCACGGGCCGTTAATAGGCCAAGAGTTACATAGGGCCTCATATGGGCCGAAAGACGTCATGGGCCATACATGGGCCAGAAGTGAAAACGGGCTGGAATCATATTGGGTGGCCCAGATGACGCTACTGGGCCTAATTCGGATAGGGCGTAACGGGCCTTGGGTTAGCGGGCTGTAAATGGGCTATATGCGAACAGGCCGTTAACAGGCTTTACATGGGCCGGCCCGCCACCTTTTGACCAAGTCAAACGGGCCGGCCTTTTCACAGGAATGGGCCTCTGTTGGGCCGTGCCACGTGTCGACGTATCATAGGCTCCTTCTGTCCAATGAGTGGATGACATCCGTCCCAACGATGAGCTGACACGTGTTTCCTCCAGCCAATGATGATTTTACACGTGGAAAATCCCCATTGGTCGGGGCTGTTAACGGGTTATCGGATCCAAAACCCAACCCGATAGCTTAACGGTGTTCCGTTACGGTGGATGCCACGTGTCGGTCACCCTTGACAAAAGCACTTCTGTGACGCGGGATTTATCGTCATGGAAGTGGACACTTCCGTGATGATAATTTTGGTAATGTCATGGAACACTTCTACGATAGCACAGGTATGACTATCTTGATACTGTCATAAAATCGTCATGGATGTACATGCATGACAGAAAATGCGACCTACTATGACAAACACGTATCATCACGGAAGTGTATTTTTTTTGTAGTGCAAGAATAAGAAAATCAGTAGGTATTTTATTTTCCCACACAAGACTTCAACATCTCTAACAATCCCAAAAGGTGATATGGTGTCTCTATTGGCAAGTTTAATTGTAACATCTATGTCTTCTATCTCTGCAGGTGCTCTGTCTTTCTTAATTTCTTGATATAAAGTGTAAGGAATAGCACTCACACTAGCACACATGTCACATAAACCATGATAACAATGATCTCCTATTTTAACTGACATGACAGGCATGCCAACAACTGGACTATGTTTATCCCTTTTATCGGGTTTAGCAATTCTAGCAGCTTCTTCCCAGAGGTAAATAACATGCCCATCTATATCTTCTTCTAAGAGATCTTTCACCGTAGCAATACTAGGTTCTACTTTAATTTGTTCATCAGGTTTAGGTGTTCTAATATAGCTTTTGTTAACCACAGTTGAAACTTTAGCATGTTCCTTTATCCTAACAGGAAAAGGTGGTTTCTCAATGTAAGTAGAAGGGACAACTGGATCAACATTATAGAGTATAGTTTCTTCTTTAGCTGGTACCGGTTTTTTAGTTTCTTATTTAATAGTGGGTGATATTTAAACCACTTCTCTTTAGGGAGTTCAACATGAGTAGCAAATGATTCACAAAAGGAGGCTACTATCTTAGAGTCAAGTCCATATTCAGTGCTAAACTTTTGAAAAGCATCGGTATCCATAAAAGATTTAACACAATCATATTTAAGCTTAATACCTGACTCTTTACCTTCGTCGAGTTCCCAATCTTCAGAGTTGCGTTTAATTCTTTCCAAAAGATCCCACCGGAATTCAATAGTTTTCTTCATAAAAGAACCAACACAAGAAGTATCAAGCATGGTTTGATCATTACGAGAAAGCCGAGCATAAAAATTTTGGATAATAATTTCTCTTGAGAGCTCATGATTGGGCATGAATATAACATTGACTTAAGCCTCTCCCAAGCTAGAGTGGTACTTTCTCCTTCACGAGGCCAAAAATTGTAAATATAATTCCGATCACGATGAACTAGATGCATAGGATAATTTTTTTGGTGGAACTCCAATTTCAATCGATTCCAATTCCATAATCCAATATCATCGCATAGCCTGTACCATGCCAATGCTTTCCCTTCAAAGATAAAGGGAAAACCTTTTTCATCACCTCATCTCTGGGTAAACCTGCAAGCTTAAACAATCCACAAATTTGTTCTACATATATCAAGTGCATATCAGGATGTTCGGTTCCATCTCCTGCATAAGGATTAGCTAGCAGTTGTTCTATCATACTAGAAGGAATTTCATATTCAATATTTTCAGTAGGTGCAGTAGGTTGAGGGGTAATTAATTGTGGTTCCGGACAAGGTGAAGATACCCCGAACAAACCCCTCAAAGGATTGTTTTCCATAGTAGCAAGTAACAATAAATTTCAGCACACTATATAAATGTTTCCTTACCAAGTTCCACTTACCAAAGGCGCTTCACTCCCCGGCAACGGCGCCAGAAAATAGCCTTGATGACCCACAAGTATAGGGGATCAATTGTAGCTCTTTTCAATAAGTAAGAGCGTCGAACCCAACGAGGAGCAGAAGGAAATGACAAGTAGTTTTCAGTAAGGTAATGTCTGCAAGTGTTGAAATTGTAAGTAGCGAAGTAGTTTGATAGCAAGATAATTTGTAACGAGCAAGTAACAATAATAGTAACAAGTATGCAGCAAGGTAGCCCAATCCTTTTGAGGCAAAGGATAGGCCAAAACGGTCTCTTATGATAATCAAAGTGTTCTTGAGGGTACACGGGAATTTCATCTAGTCACTTTCATCATGTTGGTTTAATTCGTGTTCGCTACTTTGATAATTTGATATGTGGGTGGACCGGTGCTTAGGTGTTGTTCTTACTTGAACAAACCTCCTACTTATGATTAACCCTCCTGCAAGCATCTGCAACTACGAGAAAAGTATTAAGAATAAATTCTAACCACAGCATTAAACTTTTGGGTCCAATCGGTCCCTTACGGAATAGCGCATAAACTAGGGTTTAAGCTTCTATCACTCTCGCAACCCACCATCTATTTACTACTCCACAATGCATTCCCTTAGGCCCAAATATGGTGAAGTGTCATGTAGTCGACGTTCACATGACACCACTAAGGGAATCATAACATACGTACCATCAAAATATCGAACACATATCAAATTCACATGATTACTTGCAACATGATTTATTCGTGACCTCAAGAACAAAAGTAACTACTCACAAATAATAAACATGCTCATGATTAGAGGAGTATTAAATAGCATCATGGATCTGAACATATAATCTTCCACCAAATAAACCATATAGTAATCAACTACAAGATGTAATCAACACTACTAGTCACCCCCTAGCACCAATCTATAGTTTCGGTAACAAGATTGAATACAAGAGATGAACTAGGGTTTGAGATGATATGGTGATGTTGAAGATGTTGATGGAGATTTCCCTCCCCAAGATGGGAGAGTTGTTGGTGATGATGATGACGATGATTTCCCCCTCCGGGAGGAAAGTTCCCCCGGCAGAATCACTCCGCCGGAGGGCAAAAGTGCTCCTGCCCAAGTTCTGCTCGAGACGGCGGCGCTCCATCCCGGAAGTCTTCTCTTTATTTTTTCTAGGTAAAAATGACTTATATACCAGAAGAAGGGCACCGGAGGTGGGCCGAGGAGGGTACAACCCACCAGGGCGCGCCTGGGCTCCCTGGCGTGCCCAGGTGGGTTGTGCCGACCTAGTGGGCCCCCTATGGTAGTTATTTGCTCCAATATTTCTTATATATTCCATAAAATATCTCCCTAAAGTTTCAGCTTGTTTGGAGTTGTACACAATAGGTGGCCTCACATAGCTTTTTCAGGTCCAGATTTCCAGCTGTCGGAATTCTCCCTCTTGGTGTGTACCTTGCAAATTATGAGAGAAAAGGCATTAGAATTACTCCAAAAAGCATTATTATGGATAAAAACATTATAAATATCAGTAAGAAAACATGATGCAAAACGGACGTATCAGATCATATCTCAGATTTCATGGCCTCAAGCCATCTGTCGGAATCTGGGCTCATCATAGCTTCTTCATAGTTCGTAGGTTCGCCTTGTTCTAGTAACATGACTTCCAGGACATGATTACCGTACCACTCTGGTGTGGATCGTGTTCTGGTTGACCTACGAAGTTCAGTAGTAACTTGATCTGAAGTTTCATGATCATCATCATTAGCTTCCTCTCTAGTTGGTGTAGTCATCACGGGAACAGTTTTCTCTGATGTACTACTTTCCAATTCGAGAGAAGGTACAATTAACTCATCAAGTTCTACTTTCCTCCCTCTCACTTATTTCGAGAGAAACTCCTTCTCTAGAAAGAATCCATTCTAAGCAACAAAGATCTTGCCTTCGGATCTATGGTAGAAGGTGTACCCAATTGTTTCCTTAGGGTATCCTATGAAGACGCATTTCTCCTATTTGGGTTCGAGCTTATCAGGCTGAAGCCTTTTGACATAAGTGTCACAACCCCAAACTTTAAGAAACGATAGCTTAGGTTTCTTACCAAACCACAGTTCATATGGTGTCGTCTCAACGGATTTAGACGGTGCCCTATTTAACATGAATGCAGCTTTATCTAATGCATAACCCCAAAACGATAGTGGTAAATCGGTAAGAGACATCATAGATCGCACCATATCTAATAAAGTACGGTTACGACATTCGGACACACCATTACGCTGTGGTGTTCCAGGTGGCGTGAGTTGTGAAACTATTCCACATTGTTTTAAATGAAGGCCAAACTCGTAAGTCAAATATTCGTCTCCGTGATCAGATCATAGAAACTTTATTTTCTTCTTACGATGATTCTCCACTTCACTCTGAAATTCTTTGAACTTTTCTAACATTTCAGACTTGTGTTTCATCAAGTAGATATACCCATACCTACTCAAATCATCTGTGAAGGTCAGAAAGTAACGATACCCGCCGCGTGCTTCAACACTCATCGGACTGCATCCATCGATATGTATTATATCCAATAAGTCATCAGCTCGCTCCATTGTTCCGGAGAACGGAGTTTTAGTCATCTTGCCCATGAGGCATGGTTCGCAAGTATCAAGTGATTCCAAAATCCCATCTGCATGGAGTTTCTTCATGCACTTTAGACCAATATGACCTAAACGGCGGCCCCACAAGTATGTTACACTATCATTACCAACTTTGCATCTTTTGGCATCAATATTATGAATATGTGTATCACTATGATCGAGATTCAATAAACCATTCACATTGGGTGTATGACCATAGAAGGTTTTATTCATGTAAACAGAACAACAATTATTCTCTGACTTAAATGAATAACCGTATTGCAATAAATATGATCCAATCATATTCATGCCCAACGCAAACACCAAATAACATTTAGGTTCAACTTTAATCCCGAAGGTAGAGGGAGTGTGCGATGGTCATCGTATCAACCTTGGAATCACTTCCAACACACATCGACGCCTCGCCCTTGACTAGTCTTTGTTTATTCTTCCTATTTCGAGTTACTAATCTTAGCAACTGAACGAGTATCAAATACCCAGGGGTTACTACGAATATTAGTAAGGTACACATCAATAACATGTATATCAAATATACCTTTGTTCACTTTGCAATCCTTCCTATCCGCCAAATATTTGGCGTAGTTACACTTCCAGCAACCATTTCCTTTGCAGTAGAAGTACTCAGTTTCAGGTTTGGGTCCAGCTTTGGGCTTCTTCACGGGAGTGGCAACTTGCTTGCCATTCTTCCTGAAGTTCCCTTTCTTTCCCTTGCCCTTTTTCTTGAAACTAGTGGTCTTGTTTAACCATCAGCACTTGATACTCTTTCTTGATTTCTACCTTCGCCGATTTCAGCATCGTGAAGAGCTCGAGAATCATTTTTGTCATCCCTTGCATATTATAGTTCATCGCGAAGTTCTCGTAGCTTGGTGATAGAGACTAGAGAACTCTGTCAATCACTATCTTATCTGAAAGATTAACTCCCACTTGATTCAAGCGATTGTAGTACCCAGACATTCTGAGCACATGCTCACTGGCTGAGCTATTCTCCTCCATCTTGTGGGCAAAGTACTTGTCAGAGGTCTCATACCTCTCGACACGGGCATGAGTCTAAAATACCAACTTCAGCTCTTGTAACATCTCATATGCTCCGCGGCGTTCAAAACATTTTTGAAGTCCCGGTTCTAAGCCGTAAAGCATGGTGCACAAAACTATCAAGTAGTCATCATATCGAGCTTGCAACGTTCATAACGTACGTATCTGCTCCTGCAATAGGTCTGTCACCTAGCGGTGCATCAAGGACATAATTCTCCTGTGCATCAATGAGGATAATCCTCAGATCACGGACTCAATCCGCATCATTGCTACTATCATCTTTCAACTTAGTTTCCTCTAGGAACATATCAAAAATAAAACAAGGGAGCTATACGTGAGCTATTGATCTACAACATAGATATGCAAATACTATCAGGACTAAGTTCATGATAAATTAAGTTCAATTAATCAAATTACTTAAGAACTCCCACTTAAATAGACATCCCTTAAATCATCTAAGTGATACGTGATCCAAATCACTAACCCATGTCCGATCATCACATGAGATGGGGTAGTCATCAATGGTGAACATCTCTATGTTGATCATATCTACTATATGATTCACGTTCGACCTTTCAGTCTCCAGTGTCCCGAGGCCATGTCTGTACATGCTAGGCTCGTCAAGTTTAACCCGAGTATTCCGCATGTGCAAAACTGTCTTGCACCCGTTGTATGTGAACATAGAGTCTATCACACCCGATCATCACGTGGTGTCTCAACACGACAAACTGTCGCAACGATGCATACTCAGGGAGAACACTTATACCTTGAAATTTTTAGTTAAGGGATCATCTTATAATGCTACCACCGAACTAAGAAAAATAAGATGCATAAAATATAAACATCACATGCAATCAAAATATGTGACATGATATGGCCATCATCAGCTTGTGCTTTTGATCTCCATCTCCAAAGCATCGTCATGATCTCCATCGTCACCGGCTCGACACTTTGATCTCCATCATTGCGTCGTGGTCGTCTCGCCAACTACTGCTTCTACAACTATCGCTAACGCGTAGTGATAAAGTAAATCAGTTACATGGCGTTTGCATTCCATACAATAAAGAGACAACCATAAGGCTCCTGCCAGTTGCCGATAACTTACAAAACATGATCATCTCATACAACAACGTATATCACATCATGTCTTGACCATATCACATCACAACATGCCCTGCAAAAACAAGTTAGACATCCTCTACTTTGTTGTTGCAAGTTTTACGTGGCTGCTACGGGCTTCTAGCAAGAACCGTTCTTACCTACGCACAAAACCGCAACGGTGTTTCATCAAATTTGTTGTTTTAACCTTCTTCAAGGACCGGCCGTAGTCAAATTCAATACAACTAAAGTAGGATAAACAGACACCCGCTAGCCACCTTTATGCAAAACTAGTTGCATGTCTATCAGTGAAACCGGTCTCATGTACGTGCACATGTAGGGTTGGTCTGGGCCGCTTCATCCCACAATACCGCTGAATCAAAATAAGACGTTGGTGGTAAGCAGTATGACTATCACCGCCCACAACTCTTTGTGTTCTACTCGTGCATATCATCTACGCATAGACCTGGCTCATGATGCCACTATTGGGAAACGTAGCATGCAATTTCAAAAAAAATCCTAGGCTCACGCAAGATCTATCTAGGATATGCATAGCAACGACGGGGAGAGTGTGTCTACGTACCCTTATAGACCATAAGCGGAAGCGTTTGACAATGCGGTTGATGTCGTCGAACTTCTTCTAGCTCCGACCGATCAAGTACCGAACGCACGCCACCTCTGAGTTCTGCACACGTTCAGCTCGGTGACGTCCCTCGCCTTCTTGATCCAGCAAGACGTCGATATAGTAGATGAGTTCCGTCAGCACGATGGCATGGTGACGGTGATGGTGAAGTGATCCTCGCAGGGCTTCGCCTAAGCACTACGAAGATATGACCGGTGGTGTAAACTGTGGAGGAGGGCGCCACACACGGCTAGGCAATTGTCTGTTGTGTGCTAGGCGCCCCCCTCCTCGTATATATAGGTGGGAGGGAGGGAGGAGCAGCCATAGGAGGCGCCCAAGTAGGAGGAATCCTACTTGGAGTCCCTCCCAAGCCGCCCCCCCCCTGCCATATATAACCGAGGTGGAAGGAAAGACGCGAGAGAGGGAAGGAAGTAGGAATCCTAATCCACACTTTCCTTGCCCTCCCCTCTTTCCTTCTCCTCCTCATAGGGATGGCATCTATAGGGGTGCACCAGAGCTGGTGTGTTCCCTCACTTGGCCCAAAAGGCCCATATCTTTGTCGAGGGTGCCCGAAACTCCTTTCCGGTGACCCGATAAGTACCCGATACCCTCCAGAACACTTCCGGCGTCCGAATACCATCGTCCTATATATATCAATCTTTACCTCTCAGCCATTTTGAGACTCCTCGTAATGTCCGTGATCTCATCCGGGACTCCGAACAACATTCAGTCACCAAATCACATAACTCATATAATACTAAATCGTCATCGAACGTTAAGCGTGCGGACCCTACGAGTTCGAGAACTATGTAGACATGACCGAGACACCTCTCCGGTCAATAACTAGTAGTGGAACCTGGATGCTCATATTGGCTCCTACATATTCTACGAAGATCTTTATCGGTCGAACCGTTATGACAACATACGTTATTCCCTTTGTCCATCGGTATGTTACTTGCCCAAGATTCGATCGTCAGTATCCAGATACCTAGTTTAGTCTCGTTACTGGAAAGTCTCTTTTACTCATTCTGTAATACATCATCTTGTAACTAACTCATTAGTCACTTTGCTTGCAAGGCTTCTTATGATGTGCATTACCGAGAGGGCCCAGAGATACCTCTCCGATACTCGGAGTGAAAAATCCTAATCTCGAACTATGCCAACCCAAAAAACACCTTCGGAGATACCTGTAGAGCATCTTTATAATCACCCAGTTATGTTATGACGTTTGATAGCACACAAGGCATTCCTCCGGTATCCGGGAGTTGCATAATCTCATAGTCGAAGGAATATGTATTTGACATGAAGAAAGCAATAGCAATAAAACTGAACGATCAATATGCTAAGCTAATGGATGAGTCTTGTCCATCACATCATTCTCCTAATGATATGATCCCGTTCATCAAATGACAACACATGTCTATGGTTAGGAAACTTAACCATCTTTGATTAACGAGCTAGTCTAGTAGAGGCTTACTAGGGACACGGTGTTTTGTCTATGTATCCACACATGTATCAAGTTTCCGATTAATACAATTCTAGCATGAATAACAAACATTTATCATGATATAAGGAAATATAAAATAACAACTTTATTGTTGCCTCTAGGGCATATTTCCTTCAAGGACGAGTTGACGATGTGTGTTGGAAGTAATTCCAAGGTTGATACGATCACCATCGCACACTCCCTCTACCTTCAGGATTAGAATTGAACCTAAATAAATGTTATTTGGTGTTTGCGTTGAGCATTAATATGATTAGATCATGTTTATTGCAATACGGTTATTCATTCAAGTCAGAGAATAATTGTTGTTCTGTTTATATGAATAAAAACTTCTATGGTCATACACCCAATGTGAATGGTTTGTTGAATCTCGATCGTGGTGATACACATATTCATAATATTGATGCGAAAAGATGCAAAGTTGATAATGATAGTGCAACATATTTGTGGCACTGCCGTTTAGCTCATATTGGTATAAAGCGCATGAAGAAACTCCATGCGCATGGAGTTTCGGAATCACTTGATTATGAATCATTTGATGCTTGCAAACCATGCCTTATGGGCAAGATGACCAAGACTCTGTTCTCTGGAACAATGGAGCGAGCTACTGACTTATTGGAAATAATACATGCCTATGTATGCGGTCCGATGAGTATTGAGGCTCGCGGCAGGTATCATTATTTTCTAACCATCACAGATGATTTGAGCAGATATGGATATATCTACTTAATGAAACACAAGTCTGGAACATTTGAAAAGTTCAAAGAATTTCAGAGTGAAGTGGAGAATCATCGTAACAAGAAAATAAAGTTTTCTACAATCTGATTGTGGAGGCGAATATTTGAGTTAAGAGTTTGGCCTTCATTTAAAACAATGTGGAATAGTTTCACAACTCACGCCACCTGGAATACCACAGCGTAATGGTGTGTTCGAATGTTGTAACCGTACTTTATTAGATATGGTGTGATCTATGATGTCTCTTACCGATTTACCACTATCGTTTTGGGGTTATGCATTAGAGACAGCCGCATTCACGTTAAATAGGGCATCGTCTAAATCCATTGAGATGACACCGTGTGAACTGTGGTTTGACACGAAACCTAAGCTGTCGTTTCTTAAAGTTTGGGGTTGCGATGTTTATGTGAAAAAGCTTCAGCCTGATAAGCTCGAACCCAAATATGAGAAGTGCGTCTTCATAGGATACCCAAAAAAGAAACTATTGGTTACACCTTCTATCACAGATCCGAAGGCAAGATCTTTGTTGCTAAAAATGGATCCTTTCTAGAGAAGGAGTTTCTCTCGAAAGAAGTGAGTGGGAGGAAAGTAGAACTTGATGAGGTAATTGTACCTTCTCTCGAATTGGAAAGTAGCTCATCACAGAAAACCGTTCCTGTGATGCCTACACCAACTAGAGAGGAAGTTAATGATAATGATCATGAAACTTCAGATCAAGTTACTACCGAACCTCGTAGGTCAACCAGAGCACGTTCCGCACTAGAGTGGTACGGTTCCTATCCTGGAAATCATGTTACTAGACCATCACGAACCTACGAATATGAGGAAGCGATGATGAGCCCAGATTCTGATAAATGGCTTGAGGCCATGAAATCTGAGATAGGATCCATATATAAGAACAAAGTTTGGACTTTGGTGGACTTGCTCGATGATCGGCAAGCGATTGAGAATAAATGGAGCTTCAAGAGGAATAGGGACGCTGATGGTAGTGTTACTATCTACAAAGCTCGAATTGTCGCAAAAAGTTCTTCGACAAGTTCAAGGTGTTGACTACGATGAGTTTTTCTCACTCGTATCGATGCTTAAAGTCTGTCCGAATCATGTTAGTAATTGCCGCATTTTATGAAATCTGGCAAATGGATATCAAAACTACACTCCTTAATGGATTTATTAAATAAGAGTTGTATATGATGCAACCAGAAGGTTTTGTCAATCCTAAAGGTGCTAACAAAATGTGCAAGCTCCAGTGATCCATCTATGGACTGGCAAGCATCTCGGAGTTGGAATATACGCTTTGATGAGTTGATCAAAGCATATAGTTTTATACAGACTTACGGTGAAGCCTGTATTTACAAGAAAGTGAGTGAGAGCACTACAACCTTTCTGATAAGTATATGTGAATGACATATTGTTGATCGGAAATGATGTAGAATTTTCTGGAAAGCATAAAGGAGTGTTTGAAAGCAGTTTTTCAAAGAAAGACCTCAGTGAAGCTGCTTACATATTGGGCATCAAGATCTATAGAGATAGATCAAGATGCTTGATAAGATTTTTCAATGAGTAAATACCTTGACAAGATTTTGTAGTAGTTCAAAGTGGAACAGTCAAAGAAGGAGTTCTTGCCTGTTTTGCAAGGTGTAAAGTTAAGTAAGACTCAAAACCCAACCACGGCAGAAAATAGAAAGAGAATGAAAGTCATTCCCTATGCCTCAGCCATAGGTTCTGTAAAGTATGCTATGTTGTGTACCAGACCTATTGTGTACCTTGCCATGAGTTTGGCAAGGGGGTACGATAGTGATCCAGGAGTGGATTACTGGGCAGCGGTCAAAATTATCCTTAGTTACCTAAGAGGACTAAGGAAATATTTCTCGGTTATGGAGGTGATAAAGAGTTCATCGTAAAGAGTTACATCGATTTACACCGATCCGGATGACTCTGAGTCTCAATCTGGATACATATTCAAAGTGGGAGCAATTAGCTAGAGTAGCTCCATGCAGAGCATTGTAGACATAGAAAATTTGCAAAATACATGCGGCTCTAAATGTGGCAGACCCATTGACTAAACTTCTCCCACAAGCAAAACATGATCACGACTTAGTACTCTTTGGGTGTTAATCACATAGCGATGTGAACTAGATTATTGACTCTAGTAAACCCTTTGGGTGTTAGTAACGTGGCGATGTGAACTAATCACATAAAGATCTGAACTATTGGTATTAAATCACATGACGATGTGAACTAGATTATTGACTCTAGTGCAAGTGGGAGACTGAAGGAAATATGCCCTAGAGGCAATAATAAAGTTGTTATTTATATTTCCTTATATCATGATAAATGTTTATTATTCATGCTAGAATTGTACTAACCGGAAACTTGATACATGTGTGGATACATAGACAAAACACAGTGTCCCTTGTAAGCCTCTACTAGACTAGCTTGTTAATCAAAGATGGTTAAGTTTCCTAACCATAGACATGTGTTGTCATTTGATGAATGGGATCACATCATTAGGAGAATGATGTGATGGAAAAAGACCCATCCGTTAGCATAGCATATTGATCGTTCAATTTTATTGCTATTGCTTTCTTCATGTCAAATACATATTCCTTCGACTATGAGATTATGCAACTCCCGGATACCGGAGGAATGCCTTGTGTGCTATCAAACGTCATAACATAACTGGGTGATTATAAAGATGCTCTACAGGTATCTCCGAAGGTGTTTGTTGGGTTGGCATAGATCGAGATTAGCATTTGTTACTCTGAGTATCGGAGAGGTATCTTTGGGCCCTCTCGGTAATGCACATCATAAGAAGCCTTGCAAGCAAAGTGACTAATGAGTTAGTTGCAGGATGATGTATTACAGAATGAGTAAAGAGACTTGCCAGTAACGAGATTGAACTAGGTATGAAGATACCGACGATCGAATCTCGGGCAAGTAACATACCGATGACAAAAGGAATAACGTATTTTGTCATTACGATTCGACCGATAAATATCTTTGTAGAATATGTAGGAACCAATATGAGCATCCAGGTTCCGCTATTGGTTATTGACTGGAGAGGTGTCTCGGTCATGTCTACATAGTTCTCGAACCCGTAGGGTCCGCACGCTTAACGTTCGTTGACGATATAGTACTATATGAGTTATGTATGTTGGTAACCGAATGTTGTTCGGAATCCCAGATGTAATCACGGACATGACGAGGAGCTCCGGCATGGTCCGGAGGTAAAGATTGATATATGGGATAATAGTGTTTCATCTCCGGAATGGTTCCGGAGTTCACCGGAAGGGGTTCCGGATGTTTTCAGAAATGTTTGGGTACGAGAACACTTTATTTGGGCCGAAGGGGAAAGCTCACGAGGCTTTTGGAAAATGCAAAAGGGAGTTTTGCGGAGACCAGTGGCTAGATGCCAGGAACTCTGGCGTCTAGGGGGTAGACGCCAGGAACCCTGGCGTCTAGCCATGGAGTCCGAGTAGGACTCTTGCCTTTCGAGCAAACCGACTTTGAGGAGGCTTTTACTTCAAGTTTCCACCCCAGGGCTCAACATATAAATAGAGGGGGCAGGGCTAGCACCCAAGACACATCAAGATTCACCAAGCCGTGTGCCGGTAACCCCGTCCCCTCTAGTTTATCCTCCGTCATAGTTTCCGTAGTGCTTAGGCGAAGCCCTGCGGAGATTGTTCTTCACCAACACCGTCACCACGCCGTCGTGCTTCCGGAACTCATCTACTACTTCGCCCGTCTTGCTGGATCAAGAAGGCGAGGACGTCATCGAGCTGAACGTGGAGGTGTCGTACATTCGGTACTTGATCGGGACGGATCGTGAAGGTGTACGACTACATCAACCATGTTGTCAAACGCTACGGCTTTCGGTCTACGAGGGTACGTAGACACACTCTCCCCCTCTCGTTGCTATGGATCTCCTAGCTAGATCTTGCGTGAGCATAGGAAATTTTTGAAATTGCATGCTACGTTTCCCAACACCTCCAAGCGTTAATCAAGTGGTAGATCCATGACACGAACCCACACTTCTACAGTATCGAACACCATCTTGGATGGCCGCGTATTCCCGTCGTAGTCTTTTAACACGATGAAGTTGAAGTTGAATAGCCATAGTCCGTTATTCATCATGTGCTTCCAATTTCCCTCGCTTCTAGAGCGGACAACAAAGGTTTCCCCGCCTATATCCTTGAATTGACCATCCTATGGAGACCCCAGGCCAACGCATTATTCTTTTGAGGGCATGGATGTTCATGGGTCTCAATGAGCACACCTTGTCAACCGCCGACCACCTAACTGACTTAGGGATTTCTGGATCTGAATATGTGAATATGAAGCCTGTAGTTTCCTTCTTGGTTAAAACTAGGTCGCCTATCCTCGTCGTGAGACTAGCCGCCTCTTCAGAGCTCTTGCCGTCAGCCGAGGATTTTGATGTTCCCCTGTTCGAGGAAACCCCTGCCGTCTTCACACCAGTGGTCACATGTTTCCTCGGAGTCCCACCGCTTCCACATCCTCCTTGCTTCGCCATTTCTGCACCGTGGGAAGCAGAAACCAGTCCGGTCAGTGTGCAAAGCAACACAGTCGCCCCTCGCTCGCCACCGGAGACCTCACCACCAACGCAAGAACCCTAACCCTCAAACCCCCCCCCCCTGTTCGAGGAAACCCCCGTCACGCTTGTGTTGTCTTCCTAGCCTCCTATTTGCTTGGTTCACTTAACATCATGACAACCCAACACAAACTAATTATACAACCCTGACTAGTCGAGTCTTCATCGTCTATAGTCGTCGTTGGCGTTGAATTTGCGTGTGAGCTATACAGCCCCCGTTGTGAATCGTATTAGGTCTCGCCTACAAAGCGACACAACTGGACTGGCCCAATATTGCAGCTGTTGGCGAGTTTTCTCATATTTGAACTATTTTGCATCGGTTTAATTTGGGTTTTCTTTGGTTTTTATTTGGCTTTCTTCGGGTTTTCATGATTCTCCTTTTATTTTCAAACACATGTCTAATTTGTTCATATATATTGTACATTTTCCGTATACACTAGGAACATTTTTTATAGAGCTTTTTTTATAAATGTCTAAAATTTGGTAAATACATGATAACCATTTTTTCAAATATATGTTTTGATGTCCATCTTTTTTCATAGTCGTTGTACATATTTGGTATACATCTAAAACATTTTTATATATGTTTAACATTTTTTCTAAATACATGATTAATATTTATTAAAATATGTATTTTGAACTTTTTTAAATACGTGTTAACATTTTCATATACATGTTGAAACATTTTTCTGAATTGTACAAAACATTTTTTAAACTATGCGAGATATTTTTTTTGAAGATACACAAACTTATGTTTGAAATGCTGTACATTTTAAAATATCTACACGATAATTTTTTACATTTTATATTGAAATGTGTGACCATTTTTAAGATGCCACAAGCATTTATTTCTGAATGGTACAAATATTTTCTAAAATTTGAGCGACAATTTTTTTACACTGCATCAACATTGTTTAAATGTGAGAGGAACACTTAAAAATACACAAATAAAATATTTTCTCATTATATATAATTTTAGTATTTTCAATATACGTTAACAAAAGTAGGAAACAAAAAAACACGTGCATGACATCTTTGTGATGAAACCGCATCGTAACTGGGCCAGTCCTCTACCGGCGAGTTCTGCTTTCGTCTCGCGCTCTCGGGCTGGGCCCGAAATTTTTAATGCACAGGACTCTCGGGCTCTCGGCCCAGCCAATTCTCGCAGGCCAACACGGCGGTATTCCTCGGCGCACATCCAGTCAGTCAGACGCACGCCTCAAAAAAGAAAAAAACCAGTCAGACGCTGATCTCATAAAAAAAATCCAGTCAGACGTACGCCGACGAGACACGAGCACACGAGACAGCACCACGGACTCTTCCGACCAACGCAGCGCTGCACGGGCGACGGCACGGGACGAAGCGTCCTGGTGCGAGCCCTTGCCAGTTGCCACGCCAATGGACGATTGTTTTTGCCAACCAGTTGCAGCTTGCGGTTGCCCGGAGCATGCCCGCCCGGCGCGGCTCGTATGGAGCAGAGCACGGGCGACGGCAGCCAAGCGCGGCGTGGCGAAGAAAGCGGCGGATGAGCCGTGAACGGACGAGACGCCGGCTGGGGTGAGCACCACTCGCACTCGAGGGAACGGGTGGCGGCGAGAGTTCCGAGAGATTCCGTCGCTCGCCGATGCCCGCTGGACTCTAGCGCGTCCCACCACCTGTTCCGGTTCCGGACGGACGCGAGCCCGTCTCCTGTTCGCGTCACGCGTGCCGTGGAACGGCGACGGAATCACGCAACGCAGCGCCTCGTCAGGAGGATTCCACGGCGTGTCTGTCGAGTGACCGTCGTTCGTTCCGGCGCCGGTTTCGTACGGCGTGGAGCTCTCTATCCGGATGAGGCGATCAGGCGAACTTTTAGATTCGACGGCGACCCGTGTTCGATATGCTCCTCCAATTTTTCCCGGCCATTCCAGAAGGAGAGAAGGGTCCCGAGTTCTTTCTGAAAGCAAAGGATAAACTTGGACGGAGGGGCTCACCTGCTCCACGACGAAAGCTATCCCGTGGCGACTCTATCCTACAAGCACGAGCGTTCCAAGAGGAAGGAGGAAGATCGACGTCTACGTGGGCCGTGTGGCCCGCATCCGGTTTGACATACATATCCGCTGCCTGAAACTATCTATCTTAGTGCTCCGTGCATGCATACGAACATGTAGAGATCAACTCCGATGCAGCCTATTTTCAGGCACGGCAACGGTGGGGCTGTAGCTGCTGTTTGTAGAGATGAGAATATGATTTTTCTGAAAGCATCATGGATCACATATAGCAATCACACTGATCCGGAGACTTCAGAAGCAATCGCAGTGAGAGAGGCTCTCTGAGCTTGCAGAAGATTTCTATGTGCACAAAATACAAATGGCATCAGATAGCAAGACAATTTACGGAATACAGCAGGGTCCAGCAGCAATTTATGAACCAATCATACCTACATAAAATAAAGGACCGTTCTCGTATTTTTACCTCTTGTAACATAGTTCATGAATTTAGGAGCTCGAATACCGAGGCTCACAATATCGCTAAGCATGCTTTGACAGTGGACTCGGTTGTCATGTTTGGCTCGGGCAACCTGGTGATCTTCTTTTCATGCATGTAAACATTGTGATGATTTATTAAAGTTTGGCGAGATTGTGTCAAAAGAAATAATCTATCTTGTGCGCCGTGCATGCATACAAACGAAATTGCCAGTAACCTGTGGGGCCGCATGCCTTAAACGTGAAAAGGGCTGGACCATATGACGACCCACACCACTTGACCCGCAAGCGGTCTGGCCGGCTCAGGGGTGGGCCCTTGTGTCGGTCCCCAGTGGGCCTGCCTTCTCGAGCCCGCCCAAAGCAACTAGCCAGGGAAGAATTGAATCGACGGTCGAGATCTGCTTGATGAAAGAGGCGTCAACGTAGTCAAAAGACGGCTTCAGCTTCTTCTTCTATCTTGGCGGCCGATCGAAAGCCATGGCGCACTAGGAAGGAAATTCCGCGTTTTCATGAACCGTCATAAGTGGTCGCAGGACCGCTCCTCGAATCCAGAAGATTAATTAGAATATTAATCAATTCTTGCCCACAAATAGCAATAAGAAAATAATTACAAGAACATAAGATTAGGGGCTTATCCTGCCAAGAATTGGGAGCAAATGATTATATTCTTTGTTTGGTTGCATCCTAAGAATAAGAATAACATTTAAACGTTTGTAATTGATTGGACAGGTGGTTTAGCAACAAAATTCTCTCTTTTTTCTAAAGATTTCAATGCGGACTACATACGGACGTATATATACGTTTTTTTCGAGGGATATATATACGCATTTTAAAGTGTAGATTCACTTATTTTTCTCTGTATGTAGTCTGTATTGGAATCATTAAGAGATTCATGTTTTCTTCAAAATTTCATTCAAAAAGTGATTACATTATTATATAAAGGGAAAAAACCTAAGGTTTATAGAAAAATCAAACTTAACAAGCGATAGATATCGCTGGTGAATTTAAAGCAAAAATCCTGGATTTCAGAGAAAAAACTGAAAGAAAACAGCAAATCAAACAGACAGAGATTCTGTCCTTTCATTTTACCCAAAATCCAGAGTACAAAATGACGACGGGAGTCAAAATATCGTGGATTCACTCGTGCGTAGGGCATACGGCCTCCACACGCCTGGCGGCGACCTCTTTAAATCCTGTCCGTTCACGCGCCTTCGGGAGGGCATCCTCGAGAGCCCTCACCCTCCCAATCCCGCCGCGCTCCAGGGATGGCCGCCGCCGCCGCCGCCACCGCCGCCCCGCCCGCCACGCCCTCCTCCCGTCCCCTCCGCATGCCTCCCGCGCCGTCCACCGTCCATCCACAGCTCAGGTGCCATGCCGGCCCCAGCCCCTCGCTCCTCGCGCTGCGCCACCGCGCCGCCCGCGCCGCGCCGGCCCGGGCCCTGCTCGACAAGGCCACGCCCTTCAACTTCGGCGACGGCGAGGAGGACGACGGCGACGACCACCCCCGCGAGGAGTGCGGCGTGTTCGGCGTCGTGGGGGACCCGGAGGCGTCGTCGCTCTGCTATCTCGGCCTGCAGAAGCTGCAGCACCGCGGGGAGGAGGGCGCCGGCATCTGCGCCGCCGGGGACGACGGCAAGCTCAAGTCCGTGACGGGGCTGGGGCTCGTCAGCGACGTGTTCCGGGACCCGGCGCACCTCGGGAGCCTCCCCGGGAAGGCCGCCATCGGCCACGTCCGCTACTCCACCTCCGGCGGCCAGGCCCAGCTGTGCAACGTGCAGCCGTTCCTCGCCGGGTACCGGTTCGGGCAGCTCGCAGTGGCGCACAACGGCAACCTGGTGAACTACCTGCCGCTGCGCCACAAGCTGGAGGCGCAGGGCTCCATCTTCAACAACTCGTCGGACACGGAGGTCATCCTCCACCTCATCGCCACGTCGCTCTCGCGCCCGCTGCTCGCCCGCATCTGCGACGCATGCGAGCGCCTCCAGGGCGCCTACTCGCTGCTGTTCCTCACGGCCGACAAGCTCTTCGCCGTGCGCGACCCCTTCGGCTTCCGCCCGCTGGTCATGGGCCGCCGCCCCAACGGCGCCGTCGTGTTCGCGTCGGAGACCTGCGCGCTCGACCTCATCGACGCCGTGTACGAGCGGGAGGTGGAGCCCGGGGAGGTGATCGTCGTGGACCGCCGGGACATGTCCGTGTCCTCTGCCTGCCTCGTCCCGCACCGCCCGCGCAAGTCGTGCGTGTTCGAGCACATCTACTTCGCGCTGCCCAACTCTATCGTGTTCGGGCACGCAGTGCACGAGCGGCGCACCGCCTACGGCCGCGCGCTGGCCGAGGAGTCCCCGGCCCCCACCGCCGACGTGGTCATCCCCGTGCCGGACTCTGGCTTCTACGCGGCGCTCGGCTTCGCACAGGCCTCGGGGCTCGAGTTCCAGCAGGGGCTCATCCGGTCGCATTACACGGGCCGCAGCTTCATCCAGCCGACGCAGGCCATCCGCGACCTCGCCGTGAAGCTCAAGCTCGCGCCCGTGCGGGGCGTCATCACGGGCAAGAGCGTGGTGGTCGTGGACGACTCGATCGTGCGCGGCACCACGTCGAGCAAGATCGTGCGCCTGCTCCGCGACGCCGGGGCGCGCGAGGTGCACATGCGCATCTCCAGCCCCCCGGTGGTCGGCCGGTGCCACTACGGCATCGACACGCCCGACGAGAAGGAGCTGATATCCAACAGGCTGGACGTCGAGGGCGTGCGCGAGATGATCGGCTGCGACTCGCTCGGCTTCCTGACGCTGGACAAGCTCCACAGCATCTACGGCGACGAGGCGGACGAGCTCTGCGACGCCTGCTTCTCGCGGAACTACCCGGTGCCTATGCCGGACAAGGTGCCGGCGATGGCATCCGCCGACGATGAAGACTGACCAGAATGTGCGACTAGGGAAGGGAAGTGGCTCTGTACTCCGCATGCTTCTATAGGATTTTGGGCGTGGCGAATCTGTGTCGTGGCAATTGCATTCATCGTTTGAATTTTTGCAGGTCTTAAGTTTGTGTCCCTGAGCGGCTAGCGTTCCTTGGCCTCTCAAACTGAGGTTGCGAAACCTTTTTCTTGAGTCAATTTATATACTGTATAAGAAAGGTTGACAAGTCAGGCATCTAATATTGTTTCGTCGCCGACGTGAACTGCTAGTGAATTGCATTTTTCAAGCTCCTGTGATTCGGGAGCATTTCTATTAGTTACATCTGCAAAGCCAAGCAAAAAATTCATGTGGAGGTAGTGTTAGTTGTGTACTGACGGTGTGGAACCTGCGCATTGCTGATTTTGAGTCAACGATGTAACTAGATAGAAGTCAACCGGCAACATTCCTAGCTTGGACACTAAACCAACTTGCATCTGGAACCAAGTAAGTGAGCATGACATTGACATGTATCATGAGTCGAGTGTAATCTTGGCTACAACGAATATGTTGTACGGTAGCTAGCTGCTTATGCTGTCAGGATTTGCTAGTCTGATGCTTCTGCTTCAGCTCTCAGTTATTTGCTTTGACATATTCAAGCGCTGTCTCTGAAATCTCGGTAGGATGATTCCGACATGTGCCACGCCGATTTTCCACGGGGACGGTCTGTTTCTCTGAATATTTTTAGTGTTATGGCTTCCCTGACTGAGAGTAAGTGATGAAACCCATGATCCAATGCTGCTCTACCCTGTTAAATCATATACATGCACGTACAACAAATCTGACCTCTCAAATGCGTGCGGACGTGTCCATAGACAGTGACCGGGCAGCCCTCAAATTTCCTTATCTGCATCTGGATACCTCATAGTTCAATCCTTAAAATCATACAGAGCATGCAAAAGAAACGCCTACATACTGTACATAGATCAACTACACTACTAGTCGTCCTTGGAGATGTCCACAATCTCCGTGCCGGGCTCCGGATATATGGACAACTGTTGCAACTTCGGCTCCTGCGCCTCTTTTCGGGTCGCCTCCGCCTCCACCGCATCCAGTTCGGCAAAAAGCGCGTCGGTCACCGCCTGTTCATGCTGGATGAACTGTTTGTTGATCTTAACATAGGCCTCATCTTGGATGGACTCCAGAATGGCTTGTTATTTCGCCATCTTCGTCGCTTGGACAACCGCGAACTCCGGCGTGCTGTCCTTCATGGCAAAGCCCGCAACCGGCGCCGACTCCTCCATGTCATCCTTCTCCGGATCCTTCGCGTCCTCCTCCTCCAGATCCGCCACCTCCATGAGAACCGGCTGTTGCTCCCCCTCCTCTTCCTCTCCTCCAGCTCTGACGAGTCTGGAGGCAGGTCGGCTGCTATGCGGGCGCCGCGCCTCACCCGGATCTCCTCCAGCATCTGGAAGCGGCGCTCCGGCGTTAGTGTAGGACGGAGCCTGACGTCATGGCGGAGCCTGACGTCGAGGGAAGAATGAGGAGGAGAGGGAGAAAGGTGAATGGGTTCGGGCTGATGGCGCAGAGAGGGAGAAAGTAGATGTGGCTAGGGTTGGGGACGCCGTCCGGCTCAAATAGACGGACTTCGGCTCTCAGGCGGCGAGCCAAAGCGGCGCCACGCAGCATTTACACCCCATCGGAGGAGACGCCAGTCGGACCGTCGGGTTTCTAGGTGTTTTTCTCTGGGACCCCAACGTCAGACTGACATGGCGGACGCGCCCGGTCACGCCCTGACCGCTCCATATCTGCCCTAGATTTGGGTTGGATATCAGGAGTGCTGGTCAGCCCGGACGTTATTAAGACTTGTTTGAGACATCCGTCTTGATCGACTTTTTTTGACCGTCACTAACCGAGCTGTCCGTCCCGACGTTGAGCAATGTTTGAGGTGCCCGAGTGTAGATACTCTTAGGGCCATGGACAACTGAAACACGCTATTTTCAGGTACAAATGGCATGTTTTCATCTGTTAGAATATGCAAGCTAGTTCCATACATAGCTCGGGCAGTGGGATGTCGTGGTTGGCTAAATTCGGGAACAACCATGAGGAGACATGATAGGCCGGCAATTGAACCGTTTTGTATGTTCTGTGTGATCCATGGGTAAGCAGGGCTGGTCTGCTCTCTGTCTGGGCCGAACTTGACACTATATTTATCTCAATTTGTGAACCATGGTCAGGTGTTGAGCTATACGCTCTGCATGTTTTGATTTATTACTCCTAACTCGAGGGACATGAAAGCGCATCGCATTCGTGGCGTCTTGGCCGTGTCAGTGTGCTCCTTGCCTAGCTTAAGGGCAAGCGAATGTTGTAGCATGGCAAATTTGAGTTTTCTTCTTTAAACCGCATCTAACAGAACTCTTCATTGTCAGGAGGAGGAAGAAGACGATGACGACTTGGAAATGGCCATTGGCATGTTTTTTAACGATTTTTTTTGGCAGCCAAAAAGAGGATCACAGTTCGATCGTACACACACGAATCGAGATAGAGTGGAGGGTCATGCCAAGATTATGAGAGGTTACTTCAACCTCGATGCAACCTATTCGGAGAAGTATTATCGTCAGCGATTTTCGGATGCGCACAAGTCTTTTCTCGCCATTGAGAAGTTGCGAAGAAGCATGATGATTGGTTCAAACTTAGGAGGAGTGCAGCCGGAGAGATAAGTGTGAGCTCTTTGATGAAGTGTATTGCTGATGTTCAAGTGCTTGCCTTGACCGATGTCGTTGACGATTATGTCCGCGTTGGAGAGGATACAATCTTGGAGGTCGTTTGAAGATACACAAAAGACGTGATTGAGATCTTTGGGCTGGAGTACTTGAGGGCACCCACCAATGAAGACACCGAGAGGCTGCTGGGATTGATTAAAGAACGAGGATGACCTAGGATGCTTGGATCAATTGATTGCATGCACTGGACATGAAAGAATTATCCCGTGGGATGAAAAGGTCAGTACAAGGACCACTACAAAGATCCAACAATCATTCTTGAGGTTGTTGCATCAGAGGATCTATGTATTTGGACTTCAATATTTGGATTGCCTGGCTCTCATAATGACATGAATTTGCTGTCGAGATCACCACAGTTTGCTAGGCTTGTTTCCGGAGATACTCCTCCTTGCAACTATGTTGTCAATGGCCCTGATTACACGATGAGTTACTACCTTACAGATGTCATCTATCGTCCATGGGCCACATTTGTCAAGACAACCCCGCGTCCTAAAGGTAACAAGAGGTCTCACTCTGTCAATGCGTCAAGAGTCTACAAGGAAGGATGTGGAGAGAGTTTTTGGTGTGGTTCAAAAGCGCTTTGGCATCATTCAATGCCATGTTGAGTATTGAAACCCCCAAGGTCTTGTGGCAAATAATGAGATGTTGCATCATTTTGCGCAGCACGATCATTGAAGATGAATGAGTCATGCCAGAGAACTTTTAGTACATCTCCAATGGGGATCCTATTGAGCCGGAGCACGAAGCAAACATAGAGAGATTCCTCACGCCACATAGAAGCATCGAGAACCGAGAAGTTCATACAGCTCCAAGATGATCTCGTTGAGCATCACTAGCAACTTTATACACTTCATAGTTGTGATATCATACTCTTCACTTCATTTGATCCCTTTCGTGTGTTTTAATTTGAAAATTTTGGTTTGTAAACTCTGAATTTGTACTATTCGTGAATTGTGTGAACCTTAATTATTATGTTTGGATTTAATATGTATACAAATATGTAGTTGAAATGTAGTATGTAAATTAAAACTAGAAAGATTTAGCAAAAAAGTAGTGAATTAAGTTTAGGGCATCGGTTAGGAACCACACCTTTTTTAGAGGAGCAGAAGCTATCTTATATTGTACAAAGGCACCTTGGAGCCTTACCCTTTCCCCGTCCATAGTAAAGAAAGGGAGACTTTTGGGCGACCCCAGGCGATCCACCTCGCCGCCGCCAGATCGGCGGGTTCCTCACCCTCCGGCGGCTGCTCCGGCAGTGGGAGGATGGGGAGGCTGTTGGGGAACGCAATATTTCAAAAAATTTACCTACGATCACACAAGATCTATCTATGTGATGCATAGCAACGAGCGGGGAGAGTGTGTCCACGTACCCTGGTAGACCGAAAGCGGAAGCATTTTATCAACGCGGTTGATGTAGTCGTACGTCTTCACGATCTGACCGATCCTAGCACCGAACGTACGGCACCTCCGTGTTCAGCACACGTTCAGCTCGATGACGTCCCTCGTATCTTGATCCAGTTGAGGCCGAGGGAGAGTTCCGTCAGCACGACGGCGTGGCGATGGTGATGATGAAGTTACCGGCGCAGGGCTTCGCATAAGCACTACGATGATATGACCGGGGTGTGTAACTGTGGAGGGGGCACCGCACACGGCTAAGACAAATCTTGGAGTGCCTTTGGGGTGCCCCCTGCCCACATATATAAAGGAGGGAGGAAGCGGAGGCCGGCCCTAGAAGGGGCGCGCCAAGGGGGGGAGTCCTACTTGGACTCCCGGTCCAAGTAGGATTCGCCCCCCCTTCCTATTCCAACTATGAGAAGGAAGGGAAGGAGGAAGAGGGGAGAAGGAAGGAGGGGGGCGCCGCCCCCTCCTAGTCCAATTCGGACCAGCCCATGGGGGGCGCGCGGCCACCCCTTGAGGCCCTTCTCTCCTTTTCCGTATGGCCCATTAAGGCCCACTACTTCCCCCGGCGAATTCCCATAACTCTCCGGTACTCCAAAAATACCCGAATCACTCGGAACCTTTCCGATGTACGAATATAGCCTTCCAATATATCGATCTTTACCTTTCGACCATTTCGAGACTCCTCGTCATGTCTGTGATCTCATCCGGGACTCCAAACAAACTTCGGTCATCAAATCACACAACTCATAATACAAATCGTCATCGAACGTTAAGCGTGCGGACCCTACGGGTTCGAGAACTATGTAGACATGACCGAGACACATCTCCGGTCAATAACCAATAGCGGAACCTGGATGCTCATACTGGCTCCTACATATTCTACGAAGATCTTTCGGTCAAACCGCATAACAACATACGTTGTTCCCTTTGTCATCGGTATGTTACTTGCCCGAGATTCGATCATCGGTATCATCATACCTAGTTCAATCTCGTTACCAGCAAGTCTCTTTATGTTGGAAATATGCCCTAGAGGCAATAATAAAATGGTTATTATTATATTTCCTTGTTCATGATAATTGTCTATTGTTCATGCTATAATTGTGTTATCCGGAAATCGTAATACATGTGTGAATACATAGACCACAACATGTCCCTAGTGAGCCTCTAGTTGACTAGCTCGTTGATCAACATATAGTCATGGTTTCCTGACTATGGACATTGGATGTCATTGATAACGGGATCACATCATTAGGAGAATGATGTGATGGACAAGACCCAATCCTAAGCATAGCACAAAAGATCGTGTAGTTCGTTTGCTAGAGCTTTTCCAAATCTCAAGTATCATTTCCTTAGACCATGAGATTGGGCAACTCCTGGATACCGTAGGAGTGCTTTGGGTGTGCCAAACGTCACAACGTAACTGGGTGACTATAAAGGTGCACTACGGGTATCTCCGAAAGTGTCTGTTGGGTTGGCACGAATCGAGACTGGGATTTGTCACTCCGTATGACGGAGAGGTATCTCTGGGCCCACTCGGTAATGCATCATCATAATGAGCTCAATGTGACCAAGTGTTTGGTCACGGGATCATGCATTACGGTACGAGTAAAGTGACTTGCCGGTAACGAGATTGAACAAGGTATTGGGATACCGACGATCGAATCTCGGGCAAGTAACGTACCGATTGACAAAGGGAATTGTATACGGGATTGATTGAATCCTCGACATCGTGGTTCATCCGATGAGATCATCGTGGAACATGTGGGAGCCAACATGGGTATCCAGATCCCGCTGTTGGTTATTGACCGGAGAGTCGTCTCGGTCATGTCTGCATGTCTCCCGAACCCGTAGGGTCTACACACTTAAGGTTCGGTGACGCTAGGGTTGTAGAGATATTAGTATGCGGAAATCCGAAAGTTGTTCGGAGTCCCGGATGAGATCCCGGACGTCACGAGGAGTTCCGGAATGGTCCGGAGGTGAATAATTATATATAGGAAGTCCAGTTTCGGCCACCGGGAAAGTTTCGGGGGTCACCGGTATTGTACCGGGACCACCGGAAGGGTCCCGGGGGTCCACCGGGTGGGGCCACCTATCCCGGAGGGCCCCATGGGCTGAAGTGGGGAAGGGAACCAGCCCCTGGTGGGCTGGTGCGCCCCCCTTGGGCCTCCCCTGCGCCTAGGGTTGGAAACCCTAGGGGTGGGGGGCGCCCCACTTGGCTTGGGGGGCAAGCCACCCCCTTGGCCGCCGCCCCCCTTGGAGATGGGATCTCCCAGGGCCGGCGCCCCCCAGGGGGCCTATATAAAGGGGGGGAGGGAGGGCAGCCGCACCACAGCCCCTGGCGCCTCCCTCTCCCTCCCGTGACACCTCTCCCTCTCGCTGAGCTTGGCGAAGCCCTGCCGAGATCCCCGCTACTTCCACCACCACGCCGTCGTGCTGCTGGATCTCCATCAACCTCTCCTTCCCCTTGCTGGATCAAGAAGGAGGAGACGTCTTCCCCAACCGTACGTGTGTTGAACGCGGAGGTGCCGTCCGTTCGGCGCTCGGTCATCGGTGATTTGGATCACGACGAGTACGACTCCATCAACCCCGTTCACTTGAACGCTTCCGCTCGCGATCTACAAGGGTATGTAGATGCACTCCTCTCTCTCGTTGCTAGATGACTCCATAGATTGATCTTGGTGATGCGTAGAAATTTTTGAATTTCTGCTACGATCCCCTAACAGTGGCATCATGAGCCAGGTCTATGCGTAGTTTCTATGCACGAGTAGAACACAAACTTGTTGTGGGCGTAGATGTTGTCAATTTTCTTGCCACTACTAGTCTTATCTTGTTTCGGCGGCATTGTGGGATGAAGCGGCCCGGACCGACCTTACACGTACGCTTACGTGAGACAGGTTCCACCGACTGACATGCACTAGTTGCATAAGGTGGCTAGCGGGTGTCTGTCTCTCCCACTTTAGTCGGAACGGATTCGATGAAAAGGGTCCTTATGAAGGGTAAATAGAAATTGGCATATCACGTTGTGGTTTTACGTAGGTAAGAAACGTTCTTGCTAGAAACCTATAGAAGCCACGTAAAAACTTGCAACAACAATTAGAGGACGTCTAACTTGTTTTTGCAGCATATGCCTTGTGATGTGATATGGCCAAAAGGATGTGATGAATGAAATATATGTGATGTATGAGATTGATCATGTTCTTGTAATAGGAATCACGACTTGCATGTCGATGAGTATGACAACCGGCAGGAGCCATAGGAGTTGTCTTTATTTTTTGTATGACCTGCGTGTCATTGAATAACGCCATGTAAATTACTTTACTTTATTGCTAAACACGTTAGCCATAGAAGTAGAAGTAATCGTTGGCGTGACAACTTCATGAAGACACGATGATGGAGATCATGGTGTCATGCCGGTGACGAAGATGATCATGGCGCCCCGAAGATGGAGATCAAAGGAGCAAAATGATATTGGCCATATCATGTCACTATTTGATTGCATGTGATGTTTATCATGTTTTACATCTTATTTGCTTAGAACGACGGTAGCTTAAATAAGATGATCCCTCGCAATAATTTCAAGAAAGTGTTCCCCCTAACTGTGCACCGTTGCGAAGGTTCGTTGTTTCGAAGCACCACGTGATGATCGGGTGTGATAGATTCTAACGTTCGAATACAACGGGTGTAAGCCAGATTTACACACGCAATACACTTAGGTTGACTTGACGAGCCTAGCATGTACAGACATGGCCTCGGAACACGGAAGACCGAAAGGTCGAGCATGAGTCGTATAGAAGATACGATCAACATGAAGATGTTCACCGATGTTGACTAGTCCGTCTCACGTGATGATCGGACACGGCCTAGTTGACTCGGATCATGTTTCACTTAGATGACTAGAGGGATGTCTATCTGAGTGGGAGTTCATTGAATAATTTGATTAGATGAACTTAATTATCATGAACTTAGTCTAAAATCTTTACAATATGTCTTGTAGATCAAATGGCCCACGTTGCCCTCAACTTCAACGCGTTCCTAGAGAAAACCAAGCTGAAAGATGATGGCAGCAACTATACGGACTGGGTCCGGAACCTGAGGATCATCCTCATAGCTGCCAAGAAAGATTATGTCCTAGAAGCACCGCTAGGTGAAGCACCAATCCCAGAGAACCAAGACGTTATGAACGCTTGGCAGCAGCGTGCTGATGATTACTCCCTCGTTCAGTGCGGCATGCTTTACAGCTTAGAACCGGGGCTCCAAAAGCGTTTTGAGCAACACGGAGCATACGAGATGTTCGAAGAGCTGAAAATGGTTTTCCAAGCTCATGCCCGGGTCGAGAGATATGAAGTCTCCGACAAGTTCTTCAGTTGTAAGATGGAGGAAAATAGTTCTGTCAGTGAGCACATACTCAAAATGTCTGGGTTACACAACCGCTTGTCCCAGCTGGGAGTTAATCTCCCGGATGACGCGGTCATTGACAGAATCCTTCAGTCGCTTCCACCGAGCTTCAAGAGCTTTGTGATGAACTTCAATATGCAGGGGATGGAAAAGACCATTCCTGAGGTATATTCAATGCTGAAATCAGCGGAGGTGGAGATCAAAAAGGAACATCAAGTGTTGATGGTGAATAAAACCACTAAGTTCAAGAAAGGCAAGGGTAAGAAGAACTTCAAGAAGGACGGCAAGGGAGTTGCCGCGCCCGGTAAGTCAGTTGCCGGGAAGAAGCCAAAGAATGGACCCAAGCCTGAGACTGAGTGCTTTTATTGCAAGGGAAGTGGTCACTGGAAGCGGAACTGCCCCAAATACTTAGCGGACAAGAAGGCCGGCAACACCAAAGGTATATGTGATATACATGTAATTGATGTGTACCTTACCAGTACTCGTAGTAGCTCCTGGGTATTTGATACCGGTGCGGTTGCTCATATTTGTAACTCAAAACAGGAGCTGCGGAATAAGCGGAGACTGGCGAAGGACGAGGTGACGATGCGCGTCGGGAATGGTTCCAAGGTCGATGTGATCGCCGTCGGCACGCTACCTCTACATTTACCTACGGGATTAGTTTTAAACCTCAATAATTGTTATTTAGTGCCAGCTTTGAGCATGAACATTGTATCTGGATCTCGTTTAATGCGAGATGGCTACTCATTTAAATCCGAGAATAATGGTTGTTCTATTTATATGAGAGATATGTTTTATGGTCATGCCCCGCTGGTCAATGGTTTATTCTTAATGAATCTCGAACGTGATGTTACACATATTCATAGTGTGAATACCAAAAGATGTAAAGTTGATAACGATAGTCCCACATACTTGTGGCACTGCCGCCTTGGTCACATTGGTGTCAAGCGCATGAAGAAGCTCCATGCTGATGGACTTTTAGAGTCTCTTGATTACGAATCATTTGACACGTGCGAACCATGCCTCATGGGTAAGATGACCAAGACTCCGTTCTCCGGAACAATGGAGCGAGCAACCAACTTATTGGAAATCATACATACTGATGTGTGCGGTCCAATGAGTGTTGAGGCTCGCGGTGGCTATCGTTATGTTCTCACTCTCACTGATGACTTGAGTAGATATGGGTATGTCTACCTAATGAAACACAAGTCTGAGACCTTTGAAAAGTTCAAGGAATTTCAGAGTGAGGTTGAGAATCAACGTGACAGGAAAATAAAATTCTTACGATCAGATCGTGGAGGGGAATATTTGAGTCACGAATTTGGCACACACTTAAGGAAATGTGGAATAGTTTCACAACTCACGCCGCCTGGAACACCTCAGCGAAATGGTGTGTCCGAACGTCGTAATCGCACTCTATTGGATATGGTGCGATCTATGATGTCTCTTACCGATCTACCGCTCTCATTTTGGGGCTATGCTTTAGAGACTGCCGCATTCACTTTAAATAGGGCTCCGTCGAAATCCGTTGAGACGACACCGTATGAATTATGGTTTGGGAAGAAACCTAAGCTGTCGTTTCTAAAAGTTTGGGGATGCGATGCTTATGTCAAGAAACTTCAACCTGAAAAGCTCGAACCCAAGTCGGAAAAATGCGTCTTCATAGGATACCCTAAGGAAACCATTGGGTATACCTTCTACCTCAGATCCGAAGGCAAGATCTTTGTTGCCAAGAACGGGTCCTTTCTGGAGAAAGAGTTTCTCTCGAAAGAAGTAAGTGGGAGGAAAGTGGAACTTGATGAAGTACTACCTCTTGAACCGGAAAGTAGCGCAGCTCAGGAAGATGTTCCTGTGATGCCTGCACTGACTAGAGAGGAAGCTAATGATGATGATCAAGGTACTTCGGATCAAGTTACTACTGAACTTCGTAGGTCCACAAGGACACGTTCCGCGCCAGAGTGGTACGGCAACCCTGTCTTGGAAATCATGTTGTTAGACAACGGTGAACCTTCGAACTATGAAGAAGCGATGGCGGGCCCAGATTCCGACAAATGGCTAGAAGCCATGAAATCCGAGATAGGATCCATGTATGAAAACGAAGTATGGACTTTGACTGACTTGCCCGATGATCGGCGAGCCATAGAAAATAAATGGATCTTTAAGAAGAAGACGGACGCGGATGGTAATGTGACCATCTATAAGGCTCGACTTGTCGCTAAGGGTTATCGACAAGTTCAAGGGGTTGACTACGATGAGACTTTCTCACCCGTAGCGAAGCTGAAGTCCGTCCGAATCATGTTAGCAATTGCCGCATTCTATGATTATGAGATATGGCAAATGGACGTCAAAACGGCATTCCTTAACGGCTTTCTTAAGGAAGAATTGTATATGATGCAGCCGGAAGGTTTTGTCGATCCTAAGAATGCTAACAAGGTATGCAAGCTCCAGCGCTCCATCTATGGGCTGGTGCAAGCATCTCGGAGTTGGAACATTCGATTTGATGAGATGATCAAAGCGTTTGGGTTTGCACAGACTTATGGAGAAGCCTGTGTTTACAAGAAAGTGAGTGGGAGCTCTGTAGCATTTCTCATATTATATGTGGATGACATACTATTGATGGGAAATGATATAGAATTCTTGGAAAGTATAAAGGCCTACTTGAATAAGTGTTTTTCAATGAAGGACCTTGGAGAAGCTGCTTACATATTAGGCATCAAGATCTATAGAGATAGATCAAGACGCCTCATTGGTCTTTCACAAAGTACGTACCTTGACAAGATATTGAAGAAGTTCAATATGGATCAGTCCAAGAAGGGGTTCTTGCCTGTATTGCAAGGTGTGCAATTGAGCACGGCTCAATGCCCGACCACGGCAGAAGATAGAGAAAAGATGAGTGTCATCCCCTATGCCTCGGCCATAGGGTCTATTATGTATGCCATGCTGTGTACCAGACCTGATGTAAACCTTGCCGTAAGTTTGGTAGGAAGGTACCAAAGTAATCCCGGCATGGAACACTGGACAGCGGTCAAGAATATCCTGAAGTACCTGAAGAGGACTAAGGATATGTTTCTCGTTTATGGAGGTGACGAAGAGCTCGTCGTAAAGGGTTACGTCGATGCTAGCTTCGACACAGATCTGGATGACTCTAAGTCACAAACCGGATACGTGTATATTTTGAATGGTGGGGCAGTAAGCTGGTGCAGTTGCAAGCAAAGCGTCGTGGCGGGATCTACATGTGAAGCGGAGTACATGGCGGCCTCAGAGGCAGCACAAGAAGCAATCTGGGTGAAGGAGTTCATTACCGACCTAGGAGTTATTCCCAATGCGTCGGGCCCGATGACTCTCTTCTGTGACAACACTGGAGCTATTGCCCTTGCCAAGGAGCCCAGGTTTCACAGGAAGACCAGGCATATCAAGCGTCGCTTCAACTCCATTCGTGAAAGTGTTCAAAATGGAGACATAGATATTTGTAAAGTACATACGGACCTGAATGTAGCAGATCCGTTGACTAAACCTCTCCCTAGAGCAAAACATGATCAACACCAGAACTCTATGGGTGTTCGATTCATCACAATGTAACTAGATTATTGACTCTAGTGCAAGTGGGAGACTGTTGGAAATATGCCCTAGAGGCAATAATAAAATGGTTATTATTATATTTCCTTGTTCATGATAATTGTCTATTGTTCATGCTATAATTGTGTTATCCGGAAATCGTAATACATGTGTGAATACATAGACCACAACATGTCCCTAGTGAGCCTCTAGTTGACTAGCTCGTTGATCAACAGATAGTCATGGTTTCCTGACTATGGACATTGGATGTCATTGATAACGGGATCACATCATTAGGAGAATGATGTGATGGACAAGACCCAATCCTAAGCATAGCACAAAAGATCGTGTAGTTCGTTTGCTAGAGCTTTTCCAAATGTCAAGTATCATTTCCTTAGACCATGAGATTGTGCAACTCCCGGATACCGTAGGAGTGCTTTGGGTGTGCCAAACGTCACAACGTAACTGGGTGACTATAAAGGTGCACTACGGGTATCTCCGAAAGTGTCTGTTGGGTTGGCACGAATCGAGACTGGGATTTGTCACTCCGTATGACGGAGAGGTATCTCTGGGCCCACTCGGTAATGCATCATCATAATGAGCTCAATGTGACCAAGTGTTTGGTCACGGGATCATGCATTACGGTACGAGTAAAGTGACTTGCCGGTAACGAGATTGAACAAGGTATTGGGATACCGACGATCGAATCTCGGGCAAGTAACGTACCGATTGACAAAGGGAATTGTATACGGGATTGATTGAATCCTCGACATCGTGGTTCATCCGATGAGATCATCGTGGAACATGTGGGAGCCAACATGGGTATCCAGATCCCGTTGTTGGTTATTGACCGGAGAGTCGTCTCGGTCATGTCTGCATGTCTCCCGAACCCGTAGGGTCTACACACTTAAGGTTCGGTGACGCTAGGGTTGTAGAGATATTAGTATGCGGAAATCCGAAAGTTGTTCGGAGTCCCGGATGAGATCCCGGACGTCACGAGGAGTTCCGGAATGGTCCGGAGGTGAATAATTATATATAGGAAGTCCAGTTTCGGCCACCGGGAAAGTTTCGGGGGTCACCGGTATTGTACCGGGACCACCGGAAGGGTCCTGGGGGTCCACCGGGTGGGGCCACCTATCCCGGAGGGCCCCATGGGCTGAAGTGGGGAAGGGAACCAGCCCCTGGTGGGCTGGTGCGCCCCCCTGGGCCTCCCCTGCGCCTAGGGTTGGAAACCCTAGGGGTGGGGGGCGCCCCACTTGGCTTGGGGGGCAAGCCACCCCCTTGGCCGCCGCCCCCCTTGGAGATGGGATATCCCAGGGCCGGCGCCCCCCAGGGGGCCTATATAAAGGGGGGAGGGAGGGCAGCCGCACCACAGCCCCTGGCGCCTCCCTCTCCCTCCCGTGACACCTCTCCCTCTCGCTGAGCTTGGCGAAGCCCTGCCGAGATCCCCGCTACTTCCACCACCACGCCGTCGTGCTGCTGGATCTCCATCAACCTCTCCTTTCCCCTTGCTGGATCAAGAAGGAGGAGACGTCTTCCCCAACCGTACGTGTGTTGAACGCGGAGGTGCCGTCCGTTCAGCGCTCGGTCATCGGTGATTTGGATCACGACGAGTACGACTCCATCAACCCCGTTCACTTGAACGCTTCCGCTCGCGATCTACAAGGGTATGTAGATGCACTCCTCTCTCTCGTTGCTAGATGACTCCATAGATTGATCTTGGTGATGCGTAGAAATTTTTTGATTTCTGCTACGATCCCCTACACTTTACTCGTTCCGTAATACTTCATCCCGCAACTAACTCATTAGTCACATTGCTTGCAAGGCTTATAGTGATGAGCATTACCGAGAGGGCCCAGAGATACCTCTCCGAAACTCGGAGTGACAAATCCTAATCTTGATCTATGCCAACCTAATAAACACCTTCGGAGACACATGTAGAGCATCTTTATAATCACCCAGTTACGCTGTGACGTTTGATAGCACACAAGGTGTTCCTCCGGTATTCGGGAGTTGCATAATCTCATAGTCTGAGAAACATGTGTAAGTCATGAAGAAAGCAGTAGCAATGAAACTGTAATGATCATAATGCTAAGCTAACGAATGGGTCTTGTCCATCGCATCATTCTCCTAATGATGTGATCCCATTCGTCAAATGACAACACATGTCTATGGTTAGGAAACATAACCATCTTTGATAAACGAGCTAGTCAAGTAGAGGCATACTAGGAACACTTATGTTTTGTCTATGTATTCACACATGTACTAAGTTTCATGTTAATACAATTCTAGCATGAATAATAAACATTTATCATGAAATAAGGAAATAAATAATAACTTTATTATTGCCTCTAGGGCATATTTCCTTCAGAGGCCCCGATCTGCGGCGAGTATATAGCGTAGGTTCGGTTTGGGAGCTAGCCGGCGGCGTTGGGGAGTGGGCGGCTGGGCCGGAGTGGCGTTTTGCGACGGAGGTCTTCCCCTCCGGCGGTGGAGGTCCGAGGAGCTCCGCTGCCGATCTTCCGTCTTCCGCGTGCTCGGGGCTCGGTGGAGCTGCTGGGTGCACTTTTCCCTCGCCGTAGTCCGCGGGACGGTGGATCCGGGATCTCGAAGTTCTGAATCGAGCTGGTGGTGCGGTGCAGGGCGTTGGCTTCGACGACGCGGGATGGAGGCCTTCCGGGGCTGAGCTTCATCGACTTCCCGTCCGCAGAGGGTCTGTTCCAAATCCAAGGCTTGTGTGGAGCAGCCGCGGCGGCGCGCCGGCGATACGTCGTCGTCGTCTTCGTCAACGGGGTGCTAGGGGGCTTCAATGTAATTTTTTCTTATCTCAGGACCTTTCTGTAAGAACCCTGTGCTAAATATCAGCAGTTCTTTTCCCGCAAAAAATATATATAAAGAGTTATAAATACTGCTCGGAGTATAAGGTATCGGCTAGAGATGCTTCTAAGATTCGTAAGTCCCATCTGCCCTGTCTTTTGTGGGCGTGATTTCCTTACACATACATCAAAGATGTTTGATGCAAAACTACTGGGTTGGTGTTAGTGTTTTTCCATTGTGTTTCAGGTTGTATTCGAGAAACTCTTTCGATATTGTTGATTAATCAATAAAGCCTACGCTCTCTCAAAGAAAAATGTCGTATATGCAAGGCCAAGTGCCAACTCTGCTCACATCCTTGTGGGGGCAGCCGCCTTATGTTGGGCGTTGTGGCTCACCAGGAATGATATAGTTTTTAATCATAAATGCGTTCCATCTGCTATGCAGGTTATTCATATATGTTCGCGATGGCTCCATACGTGGTCTATCCTGCAGAGGCCGGTGGACAGAGACCTTTTTATGATGGCATCTACTCGGCTGGAGCGTTCGGCAAGGGAGGTTTTCTACCTCATGAATGGCGGTGTGACCTTCGGTTAGGATCAGCCACATCGTAGGTTGGCTTTGCTTTCTTTTTTAATGTGTTGGCTGTGTCAGCCTATTATGTTTGCTTTTAAGTAGGACTAGACGTGTTGTCTGTGTGCATCTAGTTATGCAGAGGCCGGGCTTTCTATGAAACGATTGTATCATCTCGATATTTTAATTCAATAAAATGCTCTTTATCGAAAAAAGTGCCAACTCTGTGTAGGGCTACTAGTCAAAGAGGATAAAAAAGCAGATCACTGGGGCTACCACCAAGTCTCATCGTCACGTCCATGTGGGACGCCAGTACAACTTTTTTGCAGAGCACGAGAATCTTGTATAGTCTGCTTGTTTTGTTTTTCCTTTGCGTGGAGGAGAAACAGGTTGTTCTCTTCACTCATCAGAGTAAGTAAAAAGGAAAAGTTGTTTTCAGAGTTCATGTTCCAAACACGCCTTGGATGAGTGCACTCTCTTGTGTTACTTTCAGCGCTAGGAATAGTAGGGCAGCCATCATAGAACTTTTTTTTAGCGGGGTGCTATCATAGAACTAGCGTGTCGCGTTGCGTTCGTCTCAGCCTTCCGGTCTTACTCTAGCTTTTCTCACTGATGATGGCCAGTGGCGTTTTGTGTCTTTTTGACCTAGAGAATTTCTTGGGCACGCAACAACTGAAAGCCTGGGAGTCATCACTGTCTCTTTTCTGCAACGTGGGGCGCACAACGAGGACCGACATGGCCAGAGATGGATGCCGTGCTGCGTATCCGTCGTCCCTAGAAACGGCCGTGTAGGTTGTGTGCACGATATTTTGTCAATCATCGTGGATTATATTTGTCCTGTCTATTTTTTTAAAGAATTGGATGTAAGTTGAGGAAGATTTGTGGGCGTCCGGACCTCCGTTACGTAGAACTTCGTCCATCGAAATCCTCCTCCAGATTATTTTTATTTCACTCCGCCTCTTCTTCCCCTTAATCTGCATTCTAACCCTCCTTGTTTGACACCGCTGATGTACCCATTCGACCGCCGCACATGCATTGTCAATGTCTGTAACTCTAACCACGCGCATCCCGCATTGGACTACGCCGCCGTCCACCTTGGATCCGGCCGCAATCAGGTACCCTCCGCCCCCCGCCGACGCCGTCCAAGATGGACACCACGTCTGACAAGTGTTCGGTCAAGTGCCATTAAGATTTTTTACCTTATGGTTGTTTCTAGAGTAAGCACAATGACAGGGTTCTCGGTGATGAAGGATGAGTTGTTGTGCGATGCATGGTTAATCGTATCAGCAGACTTTATAGGCATAAGGCAAGGGGCCTTGACCTTTTTCGCCAAACGTGCATTCTTGGTTTTATGAGCAAAGCTACTTGGCACAATACAACTTGCATGTGATCTACTAACGCAATGTGAAGTCGCTAGCCCATCGGTGGTGCATCAACTTTAACTCCGTCATGAAGTATTGTGGCGCGATTGCACAGTTGTGGCCACCGGGTACGGCGGCGTTGAAGATCATAAATTTTGCTTCTTGTTGTTCTATATGTTGGTCAATTCATTAATTCACTCAATGTTGCAACTTAATTATTGATCATAGTGCAGCACACAAACGGAGGGCAGGTCGTTCATGTTGACTTATTATTGGATGAAGCTTAAGGGGCACAATGGATGGATCGAAATGTGCGCATACCGACTCATATAGTTGAATTTGGAATCAATGAATTCAAAAGACTTGTTGAACATCTAGTTATTTCAGATGTAATATTTATATTTGAACTACTGTTGTACCAGAAATATTTGCATGATATTTACGGATGAATTGTGTTATTTTTTATAATTATTTTGAGTGTTACGGGCTTAGAAAAAATATTGACCAATATTTAGGAGACATGGTTGAATGGTCGGCTTGTGTATCCATGTCCACGGACGAGTACAGACCCGTCCGTGAACAAATAGTGTGTCTGATTTAAAGGACGACATTGAAGATGCCCTTATTGAGCATGTGGGAACGTGAACTTGGCACAAATGAAATCTATGCATCGTTTGTTGCCACACGGAAGAACATGAGTGGACTGTGTTCAAAATCGACTTTAAAGAGGTTATGACAAAGTCAAATGATCCTTTCTAGAATGAAGGTTTTCTTCGAGAAATGACAGTCGATAATTTCGTTTATGGACATAGCGTGACTACGAAAATCAATGATGGTGTTGGTCATTATTTCCATAAAAAAATGGGACTATGTCAGGGTGATCCATTTTCTTCAATGCCATTCAACATAGAGACAACATTTAGGATATTTTGATCAAACATGCCTAGTAAGACGATCAAATTGTAGGGGTAGTGTCGTGGATGGAGGACTCTTCATTCGGCAATACGTCGATAACACAATTCTTTTAATGGAATATGACTTTAAAAAGACGAAAAATTGAAAGTTTTGCTTTCAGATTTTGAGCATATGTCATGTCTTAAAAAATTTATATAAAAGTGAATTGTTCTGTTTTGTATAAGACTATAAGCCAATGAGGTAGTCGCTCAATACACTGAATTGTTTGGCTGCGAGGTCAATTCCCGGAAAGATACTAGGGAATTCCAAAACATTATCAATGTCTCACATGTGCGGAATGAAAGTATGTTGAAGAGCGCTTATATATATGGTTGACTAGTTGGAAAGGCAAGTTGTTCTCCATTGGAGGACAACTTGTTTTGATCAATTTTGTACTCGCAAACATGTTTCTCTACATGCCCATTTTCCAACCCTCAAAAGAGGGTCCTGCAAAGACTGGATTATTGTAGGATATTCTTCTGGCAAGGGGTCAGTGAAAATAATAATATAGAGTGGCCAAATGGAGAAAGTTGCAGACTAAAGGACCATTGATGACTTGGTATACAAGACCTCTAGGTCAAAAATGAGGCCCTACTTAGTAAATAATTGTACAAGCTTCTTATCAAGAATGGTGTTAGGCAAAACCTTCTGCGCAAAAAGTATTTAGGCCCAAAACGTGTGTCTCGGGCATGTTGGATGTCAGGGGAACCACATTTCTAGGCGGGACTGATGGCAACACAGAAACATCTTTTTTCGCTTTGCTTCCTTCATGATAAATGACAACTCATAATTCCTATTCTACTACGACACATGGCTAGAAAATGCAACTCCTGGAGAACAGTATCGAGCCTTGCACCACATTATTCGCGATAAGATTGGTACTCTTGCACAGATATTGAACTCCTCCACATCGGATATATACTTTTAGAGGAATTTGGGCGACCTCGTCTTTCACCATGGCAACTAAAAATGGGTCGTGTACAATCGACTCTACGTACCGGACGCTTTCGCACTCGGAGATTTGATAACCCACAAGTATAGGGGATCGCAATAGTTTTCGACGGTAGAGTATTCAATCCAAATTTATTGATTCGACACAAAGGGATCCAAAGAATATTCTCAAGTATTAGCAGCTGAGTTGTCAATTCAACCACATCTGAAAGACTTAATATCTGCAGCAAAGTATTTAGTAGCAAAGTAGTATGGAAGTAACGATAACGGTGGCAAAAGTAACAGTAGCAGTTTTGTAGCAATTGTAACAGTGGCAAGGCAAAAGTAACAGTAGCAGTTTTGTAGCAATTGTAACAGTGGCAACAGCAAAGTAACGTAGCAAAGATCAATATGTGAAAAGCTCGTAGGCAATGTATCAATGATGGATAATTGTGTCGGATGGCATTCATCATGCAACAGTTATAACCTAGGGTGACACAGAACTAACTCCAATTCATCAATATAATGTAGGCATGTATTCCGAATATAGTCATACGTGCTTCTGGAAAAGAACTTGCATGACATCTTTTGTCCTACCCTCCCGTGGCAGCGGGGTCCTAATGGAAACTAAGGGATATTAAGTCCTCCTTTTAATAGAGAACTGGAACAAAGCATTAACACTTAGTGAATACATGAAGTCCTCAAACTACGGTAATCACCGGAAAGAATCCCAATTATTGTCACCTTGGGGTATGCGGATCATAACTCGTAATAGGTGTCTACAACTTGCAAGATAGGATCAAGAACACAAATATATTCATGAAAACATAATAGGTTCAGATCTGAAATCATGGCACTCGGGGCCTAGTGACAAGCATTAAGCATAGCAAAGTCATAGCAACATCAATCTCAGAACATAGTGGATACTAGGGATCAAACCCTAACAAAACTAACTCGATTACATAATAAATCTCATCCAACCCGTCACCGTCCAGCAAGTCTACAATGGAATTACTCACGCACTGCGGTGAGCATCATGAAATTGGTGATGGAGGAAGGTTGGTGATGATGATGGCGACGGATTCCCCTCTCTGGAGCATCGAAGGGACTCTAGATCTGCCCTCCCGATGAAGAACAGGAGGTGGCGGCGGCTCCGTATCATTAAACGTGATGAATCCTTCTCTCTGATTTTTTTTCTCCCCGAAAGTGAATATATGGAGTTGGAGTTGAGGTTGGTGGAGGTCCAGGGGACCCACAAGGCAGGGTGTGCGCCCTAGGGGGGCGCCCTCCACCCTTGTGGACAGCCGATGGGTCCCCTCTGGTTGATTCTTTCGCCAATATTTTTTATTTATTCCAAAAATATTCTCCGTGGATTTTTAGGTCATTCCGAGAACTTTTATTTCTGCACAAAAATAACACCAAGGCAATTCTGCTGAAAACAGCGTCAGTCCGGGTTAGTTCTATTCAAAGCATGCAAATTAGAGTCCAAAACAAGGGTAAAAGAGTTTGGAAAAGTAGATACGATGGAGACGTATCAACTCCCCCAAGCTTAACCCATTGCTTGTCCTCAAGCAATTCAGTTGACAAACTGAAAGTGACAAACAAAAACTTTTACAAACTCTGTTTGATCTTGTTGTTGCAAATATGTAAAGACAGCATTCTGGTTTTCAGCAAAGATTATGAACTAACCATATTCACAATAACATTTAGGTCTCACGTTTACTCATATCAATGGCATAATCAACTAGCGAGTAATAATAATAAATCTTGGATGACAACACTTTTTTCAAAACAATCAAGATATGATATAACAAGATGGTATCTCGCTAGCCCTTTCTGAGACCGCAAAACATAAATGCAGAGCACCCCTGAAGAACAAGGACTGACTAGACACTGTAATTCATGGTAAAAGAGATCCAGTCACAGTCATACTCAATATCAATTAATAGCAAAGCATACAAATAACAGTGGTGCTCTCTAACTGGTACTTTTTATAAGAGGATGATGACTCAACAATAAAAGTAAATATATAGGCCCTTCGCAGAGGGAAGCAGAGATTTGCAGAGGTGCCAGACCTCGAGCTTTTTGAAACAGAGATAAATAATATTTTGAGCGATATGCTTTCATTGTCAACATAACAACCAAGAGATCTCAGTATCTTCCATACTCGATACATTATAGGCAATTCCCAAACAGAATGGTAAATTTTTTACTCCCCCTCCGCCAACAAGCACATTCCACGGCTGGTCCAAAACAACGGGTACCATCCAACTAACACAATCCTAGGGGAATTTTGTTTGAAATTATACTTTGATTTGATTTGAGCATGGAACTAGGCATCCCAATTACCAGCCATTCTCTCGTGAATGACGAGCGGAGTCCACTCATCATGAGAATAATCCACCTAGCATGGAAGATACTGACAGCCCCCAGTCGCTACATGAGCGATTCGGGCATACAAAACAGATTATCATTTGAAGGTTTATAGATTGGCACATGCAAATTTACTTGGAACGGCAGGTAAAAACCACATATAGGTAGGTATGGTGGACTCATATGGAACAACTTTGCGTTTATGGAGATGGATGCACAAGCAGTATTCCCGCTTAGTACAAGTGAAGGCTAGCAAGGGATTGAGGAGCGACCCACTAGAGAGCGACAATAGTCATGAACATGCATTGAGATTAACCAACATTGAGTGCAAGCATGAGTAGGATATAAATCACCATGAACATAAATATGATAGAGGCTATGTTGATTTTTTTTCAACTACATGCGTGAACATGTGCCAAGACAAGCCACTTGAATTATTCAAAGGAGGATACCATCCTATCATACTACATCACAACCATTTTAAAAAGCATGTTGGCATGCAAGGTAAACCATTATAAACTCCTAGCTACTTAAGCATGGCATGAGTAACTACAATCTCTAATTGTCATTGCAAACATGTTTCATTCATAATGGGTTGAATCAAGAACGATGAACTAATCATATTTACAAAAACAAGATAGGTCGAGTTCATACCAGCTTTTCCTCATCTCAACCATTTCATCATATATCGTCATTATTGCCCTTCACTTGCACGATGATGTCTACTACGCAAGTTTATTCTTGTAGACACGTGTTGGGCCTCCAAGCACAGAGTTTTGTAGGACAGTAGCAATTTTCCCTCAAGTGGATGACCTAAGGTTTATCAATCCGTGAGAGGTGTAGGATGAAGATGGTCTCTCTCAAACGACCTTGCAACCAAATACAAGAAATCTCTTGTGTCCCCAACACACCCAATACAATGGCAAATTGTATATGTGCACTAGTTCGGCGAAGAGATGGTGATAAAAGTGTAATATGGATGGTAGAAATATATTTTTATAATCTGAATAAATAAAAATAGCAAGGTAGCAAATAGTAAACAGGCACAAAAACGGTATTGCAATGCTTGAAAATGAGGCCTAGGGTCCGTACTTTCGCTAGTGCAACCTCTCAACAATGCTAACATAGTTGGATCATATGATTATCCCTCAAAGTGCAATAAAGAATCACTCCCGAGTTCCTATTAGCGGAGAACAAAAGATAGAAATTGTTTGTAGGGTACGAAACCACCTCAAAACTATTCTTTCCGTTCGATCTATTCAAGAGTTCGTACTAAAATAACACAAAGCTATTTTTTCCGTTCGATCTATCCTGGAGTTCATACTAAAATAACACCAAAGCAAATTCATATTCGTAATACTCAATCCACACAAAGAACTACAAAGAGACCCCAAAGTTTCTATTGGAGAAAAGATAACAAAAACGTGCATCAACCCCTATGCATAGATTACCCCAATGTCACCTCGGGAATCTGCGAGTTGAGTGCCAAAACATATATCAAGTGTTCTCATATCTGAATATTCAATTCGACAAGACAAAACTTCAAAGGGCAAAGATTCAATTCATCACAACAAGAGTATAGAGGGGAGAAACATCATATGATCCATCTATATTAACAAAGCCCATGATATAGATCACGAGAGAGAGAGATTAACACATAGCTACTGGTACAAACCCTCAGCCCTGAGGTTAGAGTACTCACTCCCCATCGTGGTGGTCGCCGGGATGATGAAGATGGCCACCGGAGATGATCCCCCCTCCAGCAGGGTGCCGGAACGGGTCTAGATTGGTGCTTGGTGGCTACAGAGCCTTGCGGTGGCGGAACTTCTGATCTAGGTTAACCCCGAAGGGTTTTGGAATATTTGTGAATTTAAAGGGTAAAGAGGGGGTGCGGGAGGCCACCGAGGTGGGCACAACCCACCTGGGCGCGCCTGGGCCCCCAGGCGCGCCCTGGTGGGTTGTGCCCCCCTCGGGGCACCCCCCAGGTGCTGCTCTGGCCCATCTTGGGTGTTTTGGTCCATAAAAAATCTCCAAGAAGTTTCGCGGTGTTGGGACTCCGTTTGATATTGATTTCCTGCGATGTAAAAAACAAGCAAAAACAGCAACTGGCACTGGGCACTGGGTTAACAGGTTAGTCCCAAAAAATGATATAAAGTTGCTATAAAATGATTGTAAAACATCCAAGAATGATAAAATAACAGCATGAATACTTCATAAATTATAGATACGATGGAGACGTATCAGCATCCCCAAGTTTAATTCCTACTCGTCCTCGAGTAGGTAAATGATAAAAGAAATAATTTATGAAGTGTGAATGCTAGCAAAGTGCATAAGTTTGATCAATGATAATTTCAATCACTTTTCCAAGCATCATAACAGCAACTCTTTCTCATAAAACTTGTCATGATAAAGTAGCAATTGAAAATGGAATTTTTGTTGTGGAATGCTACCTATCATATCATCTCATATTCTTTTCTTTGTAGCATGGACATTTGGACTTTTATATGGTTCAAAGCAATAGTCTAGTTTTAACATGGGGACTTAAATACTCAAGCATATCAACAAGCAACAATGTCTTTCAAAATATCAACGCTAAAATAATTTATCCCTAGCCCATCATGCTCAATCATTGATCCATTCATGAAACACACTCGCATATTAGCTACACCCAATGCTCAAGTACGATCATAGTGCCTCCTAGTTGGTGCTTTGTAAGAGAAGATGGAGACTCAAATTAAAAAAAATTGCATAAAGTAAAAGAAAAGCCCTTCGCGGAGGGAAGTAGGGATTTGTAGAGGTGCCAGAGCTCAAAGCGAAAATTGAGAGATAAAAACATTTTGAGAGGTATACTTTTCCCACCAACGAAAACGACTTAGAGCTCCCAACACTTTCCATGCTAGATATATCATAGGCGGTTCCCAAACAAAAAATATAGTTTATTCCTTTTTCGACCATACTTTCACTTTCCATGGCTAACCATATCCACGGGTGCCCTCCATACCAACACTTTTCAAGGAATTTATTATTTGACAACATAAAGTAAATTCATTTTTCATTTCGGGACTGGGCATCCCTAATACCTCTGCCTTACTCTCATGCAATGACAAGTGAATAAACACTCATCGTGAGAATAACACATCTAGCATGGAAAATATTGGCCACCCCTCACCGCCTCGCGAGCGGTACGAGCACACAAAAGAGAAATTTATTTTGAAAATTAGAGATGGCACATACAAATTTTCTTAGAACGGCAAAAGAATATAGAATATAGGTAGGTATGGTGGACTCATGTGGCAAAACTGGTTTAAAGTATCTTGGATGCACAAGTAGTGAACATACTTAGTGCAAAATGAAGGCTAGCAAAAGATTGGGAAGCGACCAACCAAGAAACGAATAATCTCATAAGCGAGCATTGAGCATAATTAACACCGAATAATGCACCACAAATAGGATGTAATTTCATTGCACAACTATTGACTTTCGTGCCTGCATAGGAAATCACAAACCTTAACACAAATATTCTTACTAAAGCATAATTACTCATCAACATGACTCGCATATCACATCATCATATCTCAAAACTATTACGAGGAATCAAGTTTACTTTGTCCAATGATCTTCATGAAAGTTTTTATTATATCCTTCTTGGATATCTATCACTTTGGAACTAATTTTCATGTGTTGCTTTTGATAAGCTCAAACAAATATAAGTGAAGATCATGAGCATAATATTTCTTTCTCTCAAATTAATTTAAGTGAAGCAAGAGAGAATTTCTTCAAAATTACTAAAGCACACCGTGCTCAAAAAGCTATAAGTGAAGCACTAGAGCAATTCCATAGAAAAGAGCTTCGTTGACGGGATGTGCCTGCCGCTTACTTAGCCTCCCTGGCAACTATTTGATGACTCTATTTTATTTAAAAACTTTTTGATCTAAGTATTTTATTAAGACATCAAGCAAAACAAAATAAAATGGCATTCCAAGGATAGCACACATCGTGAAGAAGCAAAAACTTAGGATCAACCGATACTAACCGATAATTGCCGAAGAAGAAAGGTGGGATGCCTACCGGGGCATCCCCAAGCTTAGATGCTTAAGACTTCTTGAAATAATATCTTGGGGTGCCTTGGGCATCCCCAAGCTTGAGCTTTTGTGTCTCCTTAATTCCTTTTATATCATGGTTTTCCTAAATCTCAAAAGCTTCATCCACACAAAACTCAACAAGAACTCGTGAGATAAGTTAGTATAAACCAATGCAAAAACCTTATCATTCTCTACTGTAGCAAATCACTAAAATTATTATTCAACATTGCATAATAAATGCCTCTGCATATTTAATACTCCTATCCTCAAATAGATTCATTAAACAAGCAAGCATATGCAAACAATGCAAACATAACAGCAATCTGCCAAAACAGTACAGTCTGTAAAGAATGCGAGAGTATCAATACTTATTTAACTCCAAACATTATGAAATTCTACCACATTGTAGAAAATTTATAAGAGCTTATTATGCAAAAAGTTTCAACATTTTATCACATTCTGACTTTTCTCAGGAATTTTTGCAACATCGATAAACTTTCTGTTTTCAAACAGCAACATGTATACTTGCAAGATAAGCATGGCAAAGGTTATCAATGCCACTTTTATTGAAATAAAAGATGCAAAACATTATTCTAATTAAAAGCAAGCAAATTCTTAACAAAATAAATTGACCCTCCAAGCAAAACACATATCATGTGACGAATGAAAACATACCTCCAAGTGAGGTTGCTGATACGTCTCCATCGTATCTACTTTTCCAAACACTTTTGCCCTTGTTTTGGACTCTAACTTGCATGATTTGAATAGAACTAACCCGGACTGACGCTGTTTTCAGCAGAATTGCCATGGTGTTATTTTTGTGCAGAAATAAAAGTTCTCGGAATGACCTGAAACTTCACGGAGAATATTTTTGGAATAAATAAAAATACTGGCCAAAGAATCAACACTAGGGGGCCAACACCCTCTCCACGAGGGTGGGAGGCGCGCCCCCTACCTCGTGGGCCCCCTAAGGCTCCACCGACCTCAAATCCAACTCTATATATTCACGATTGGGGAGAAAAAAATCAGAGAGAAGGATTCATTGCGTTTTACGGTACGGAGCCGCCGCCAAGCCCTAATCTCTCTCGGGAGGGCTGATCTGGAGTCCGTTCGGGGCTCCGGAGAGGGAAATCCGTCGCCGTCGTCATCATCAACCATCCTCCATCCTCAATTTCATGTTACTCACCGCTGTGCATGAGTAATTCCATCGTAGGCTTGCTGGATGGTGATGGGTTGGATGAGATTTATCATGTAATCGAGTTAGTTTTGTTAGGGTTTGATCCCTAGTATCTATTATGTTCTGAGATTGATGTTGCTATGACTTTGTTATGCTTAATGCTTGTCACTACGGCCCGAGTCCCATGAGTTCAGATCTGAACCTATTATGTTTTCATGAATATATGTGAGTTCTTGATCCTATCTTGCAAGTCAATAGTCACCTACTATGTGTTATGATCGGTAACCCCGAAGTGACAATAATCGGGACCACTCTCGGTGATGACCGTAGTTTGAGGAGTTCATGTATTCACTAAGTGTTAATGCTTTGGTCCGGTACTCTATTAAAAGGAGGCCTTAATATCCCTTAGTTTCCAATAGGACCCCGCTGCCACGGGAGGGTAGGACAAAAGATGTCATGCAAGTTCTTTTCCATAAGCACGTATGACTATATTCGGAATACATGCCTACATTACATTGATGAACTGGAGCTAGTTCTGTGTCACCCTATGTTATAACTATTGCATGAGGAATCGCATCCGACATAATTATCCATCACTAATCCAGTGCCTACGAGCTTTTCACACATTGATCTTTGCTTAGTTACTTTTCTGTTGCCATTGTTACAATTACTACAAAAACTGCTACTGTTACTTTTGCCACCGTTACCTTTACTTCCATATTACTTTGCTACTAAATACTTTGCTGCAGATATTAAGTCTTTCAGGTGTGGTTGAATTGACAACTCAACTGCTAATACTTGAGAATATTCTTTGGCTCCCCTTGTGTCGAATCAATAAATTTGGGTTGAATACTCTACCCTTGAAAACTGTTGTGATCCCCTATACTTGTGGGTTATCAAGAATATTTTCTAGCGCCGTTGCCGGGGAGCATAGCTCTATTCTTTGAGTCACTTGGGATTTATATCTGTTGATCACTATGAGGAACTTGAAAGACGAAAAAACCAAGATTTATCCCTCAACTACGAGGGGAGGTAAGGAACTGCCATCTAGCTCTGCACTTGATTCATCTTCTGTTTTGAGTAAACTTGCGACACCTAAACCTACTCCTGCTATTGATTCTGATATGTCGCATGTTATTGATGATGCTACTTCTGCTGTGCATGATACTTATGATGAAACTACTTCTATGCTTGATAATACTGTGCCATTAGGTGAATTTCTTGATGAACAACTTGCTAGGGCTAGAGAGAATGAAATTATTGAAACTGATAATATTGATGAAAGTGATGATGAAGATTCTCCCCCTAGATATGAATTGCCTGATGTGCCTGAGGGTTATGTTATGGATGAAGAAACTGCTAGAGACTTTTTTGCTTGCAAAGATAGATATCATCTTAAGAAACTGTTAGCTAAGCTGAAAGAAAGTCTTTAAATGCTAGAATGAAATATGACCCTGCGTTTTCCACTTCACTTATCTGTATTTCTGATAAGGACTATGATTTCTCTGTCGATCCTGAGTTAATTACTCTGGTTGAATCTGATCCTTTTATGGCTATGAATCTGAAACTGTTGTGGCACATCTTACTAAATTAAATGATATAGCCACCCTATTCACTCATGAGGAAAAAATTCGTTACTACTATATCCTTAAGCTATTTCCGCTCTCATTAAAGGGTGATGGTAAAACATGGTTTAATTCTCTTGATCCTGGTTGTGTGCATAGTCCCCAGGATGTGATTTATTACTTCTCTGCTAAATATTTCCCCGCTCATAAGAAACAAGCTGCCTTATGGGAAATATATAATTTTATGCAAATTGAAGAAGAGAGTCTCCCACAAGCTTGGGGAGGCTTATCCAATTACTTAATGCTTTGCCTGATAATCCTCTCAAGAAAAATGAAATACTTGATATCTTTTATAATGGACTAACTAATGCTTCTAGAGACCACTTGGATAGTTGTCCTGGTTGTGTTTTCAGGGAAAGAACTGTTGATCAAGCTGAATTGCTATTGAATAATATGTTGAGTAATGATAATAATTGGACACTTCCAGAACCAACTCCTAAACCAACTCCGAAGAAAAGGGGTATTCTATTTCTCAGTCCTGAAGATATGCAAGAGGCAAAGAAATCTATGAAAGAAAAGGGTATTAAAGCTGAAGATGTTAAGAATTTACCACCTATTGAAGAAATACATGGTCTTGATAACCGGACACAGGTAGTAAAGGTAAGTTCTCTCTATAGATTTGATGAAGGTGATATTCCTCGTTATAAGTCTGCTAGCCAATGCTTAGATGAGTTTGATAATTTTATTGTTAAACAAGGAAACTTGAATGCTTATGTTGGTAGACAATTGAAACGTAATGCTTATATGATTGAACACTTGAGTGATTATAAGTCTAGAGTTAAAGGTGAACTTAAACTTATTAGTAAACATGCTTCTATGGTTACCACTCAAGTAGAACAAGTGCTTAAGGCTCAAAATGATTTGCTCAATGAGTTAAATAATAAGAAAAATGATAATGTTGTTAGAGTTATGACTAGAGGGGGTAAAATGACTCAGGAATCTCTGTATCCTGAGGGCCACCCTATGAGAGTTGAGCAAGATTCTCAGAGAACTAATGTTGATGCACCTAGTCCTTCTAATAGGAAGAAAAAGAAAAATGATAGGACTTTGCATGCTTCTAGTGAACCTGTTGTTGACACACCTGAGAATCCCAATGATATTTCTATTTCTGATGCTGAAACACAATCTGGTGATGAACATGAATCTAGTGATAATTTTAATGATGATGTTCATGTTGATGCTCAACCTAGCAATAACAATGATGTAGAGATTGAACCTGCTGTTGATCTTGATAACCTACAATCAAATAATCAACGTTATGATAAGAGAGACTTTGTTGCTTGGAAGCACGGTAAAGAAAGAGAACCCTGGGTTCATAAACCCATGCCTTTTCCTCCTAAACCATCCAAGAAAAAGGATGATGAGGATTTTGAGTGCTTTGCTGAAATGATTAGACCTATCTTTTTGCGTATGCGTTTGACTGATATGCTTAAAATGAATCCTTATACTAAGTATATGAAAGATATTGTTACCAATAAAAGAAAGATACCGGAAGCTGAAATTTCCACCATGCTTGCTAATTATACTTTTAAAGGTGGAATACCAAAGAAACTAGGAGATCGAGGAGTACCAACTATACCATGCTCCATTAAAAGAAACTATGTTAAAACTGCTTTATGTGATCTTGGAGCCGGTGTTAGTGTTATCCCTCTCTCTTTATATCGTAGACTTGATTTGAATAAGTTGACACCTACTGAAATATCTTTGCAAATGGCCGATAAATCAACTACTATACATGTCGGTATTTGTGAGGATGTGCCTGTTGTGGTTGCAAACGTTACTATTTTAACGGACTTTGTTATTCTTGATATTCCTGAGGACGATAGTATGTCTATTATTCTTGGTAGACCCTTTCTGAATACTGCAGGGGCTGTTATTGATTGCAACAAAGGCAATGTCACTTTTCATGTTAATGGTAATGAGCATACGGTACACTTTTCGAGGAAACAACCTCAAGTCCACAGTATAAATTCTATTGGAAAAATTCCAACGATTAGTATTGGAGGTTCTGAATTTCCTCTTCCTACTGTCAAGAAGAAATATGATATTCTTATTGTCGGGGACATCCATATCCCCGTTGAGGTAACTTAGTGTTATTCAAAAATTCTCCGGTTTCATGCGATTCGGAAAGAGTTTGTTAACAAGACTTGATCAACCTTGTTAGTGGATTCCTTTTGATGAGCATGAGATGGATGAAGTTAGAAAGCACAACTCTCTGTACCCTCCTTTTACTTTCTGTTATTTAGATTAAATAAAGCAAAAATAGTATTTTCTGTCTGTTTTTTGAATTATCCTTGCAATAAAAATACCCCAAAAATAAAAGTTCTCCAAATCTCCTGAAAATTATATATGATTTTTTGTAGAATATTTAAGAACATCTGGCACTGAGAACACACCAGGGGGAGCCACCACCTGGCCACGAGGGTCCAGGGCGCGCCCACCCTCCTAGGGTGCGCCCCCTGCCTCGTGGACCCCACGTGCCCCCCCTCCATTTATTCCAGCACCTACTCACTTCGTGTTCCTCTAGAATAAATCCTCCCATAGCTCAAACCCATGTTCTAGCTCATCTTGCTGCCATTTTTGATCTCCTTGCTCAAAGCTCCATTCACAAAACTGTTTTGGGGGATTGTTCTTCGGTATGTGACTCCTCCAATGGTCCAATTAGTTTTTGTTCTAGTGCTTTATTTATTGCAAATTTTTGCTGCTTAGGTGACCCTGTTCTTGAGCTTGCATGTCAAATTTATATGGTCCCAAGTAGTTCTAATGCATGATATAGCCTCTAGGCACTTGTGGGAGTAGTTGCTATCAATCTTGTTGAGTTTGGTTCAATTTTATTTTTGAGTCACTAAAAATTTCAGAAATTTTTCAGAGGAAGGAATATGTTTAGGAAAATGTACCAAGGTGGTTCCTCAAGGAAGCAAGGCCCAAGGCTCGCGATACGAGAGCCGGACAATGAACTACCAAGGGAAGCTCAAGTGCGGCCTTGTGAATGGCCGTCAGAATAGTTTATGGTCCAAGCAGGTATCAAGGATGAATTTGACGCGTATGTGCGTAATGCTGATCTTGAGGGCTTCGTGTTAGATAAGTGCCCACAATACTACTACCTAACTGATTCCTTTGTGACAAGTTTTAAATTTACATCCTCGCGCAATTCTCATACTGTTTTATTTGATCTTTATGATAAATCATATACCATGGACCTAGAAGATTTTAATACTGCTTGTAAACTCCCGCAGTGGTGCAATGTTAGTGAACCTCGCAAATATCAATATAAGGAATTTCTTGCTAGTATCACTGTGGGGGAATCTAGAGAAATTACACAAGCTACCATAGGGAACATTCATTTTCCTTCCATACATTATTTTGCTCTCTTCGTAGGTAGATGCATTAATGGTAAAGATGAGGCTTGTCACATGTGCATTTCGGATCTTAGTGTCCTTAAGAGTGCGGTATTAGGTGATAAACAATATAACTTGGGGGCCATTGTTGCACGAAGGTTGCATCTTAACGGTTTAAGTGGAGACTTGTTTGGTGGAATTTATGCAACTCGTGTAGCTAATTATCTTGATATACCCATACATGAAAATTATATGGAATTGCCTCCTGCTTATCTAGATTATAATGCTATGGTTCGCCATCAGTTTGTTGAGAGGAATGAACAGTTCCTCCAATACCGACTAATCTTTGACAGATGTCGCACCGTCCATGTTGCTCTTCCTGCCCCTACTTTCTTTGACTTTCAGGCAAAAAGGAGATATGTTATAACCAGGGAGGAGGCGAACGAGTATGAAAGGAGGACAGAGGCAGCTTGCCTCCAAGCTGCAGCTCGTCAGGCAGTAGCCGCTGCATCTCAGTACGACCCCAGCTACAACTTTGGATATCCGCCAGGCCAGCCGTGGCCTTAGACTAACTTAGTCCAAAAGCCTAAGCTTGGGGGAGTACGTATTTCTCACCGAAATTACATTCATGTTCACACACTCATGCCAGTTGTCGGTGCTCATACTTTTTCATCGTACTATCCATGCTAGTTTATTTTCTATTTTAAGCCTTCTTCTTGTGTGTTTGAAAAACCTTAAGAAAAACCAAAAAAAATTTAGTTGTAGTTTTTAGCTAGTTTACTTTCCATGCCTGTAGTAGTAATAACTAAAAGAAAACCCAAAAAGATTTCTCGTTCTTCTTTTGCTTGTTGGGAGCTTTCCCGTGTAGATAGTTTTATTTCTTTTCTTTTCTTTGGGGGTCGAGAGGAGAAGACCATGACGAAAATGTTGAGTGGCTCTCATATGCATTATTGTTGATTTAACCAAGAGCCCATATTTCCTTGTCTTCTCCCTTGTATTAAATGCTTGCAGATTCCAGCTTAGTCCAATGCATGTGCACCATTATTATTATCCACACTGTTCGGTCGTGCAAGTGAAAGGCAATAATGACGATATATGATGGACTGATCGAGATGAGAGAAGCTGGTATGAACTCGACCTATCTTGTTTTTGTAAATATGATTAGTTCATCGTTCCTGATTCAGCCTATTATGAATGAAACATGTTTGCAATGACAATTAGAGATTATAGTTGCTCATACCATGCTTAATTAGCTACGAGTTTATAATGGTTTACCTTGCGTGCCAACATGCTATTAAAATAGTTGTGATGTGGTATGATAGGGTGGTATCCTCCATGATATTTATGTTCATGGTGAATTATATCCTACTCATGCTTGCACTCAGTGTTGATTAATTTCAATACATGTTCATGACTGTTGTCGCTCTCTAGTTGGTCGCATCCCAGTCTTTTTCTAGCCTTCACTTGTACTAAGCGGGAATACTGCTTGTGCATACATTTCCATAAAACCCATAGTTATTCCATATGAGTCCACCATACCTTCCTATATGCGGTATCTACCTGCCGTTCCAAGTAAATTTGTATGTGCCAAACTCTAAACCTTCAAATGAAATTCTGTTTTGTATGCTCGAATAGCTCATGTATCAACTAGGTCCGTCTACATCTTCCATGCTAGGTGGGTTATTCTCACGATGAGTGGACTCCGCTCATCACTCATGAGAAAATGGCTGGTAACCGGGATGCCCAGTCCCATGCTCAAATCAAAATAATTGCAAACAAAACTTCCCCAGGACTGTTGTTAGTTGGAGGCACCCGTTGTTTCGGGCAAGCCACAGATTGATGCTTGTTGGTGGTGGGGGAGTATAAATTTGACCATTCTGTTTGGGAACCGCCTATAATGTGTGTAGCATGGAAGATATCGAGATCTCTCGATTGTTATGTTGACAATGAAAGTATGCCACTCAAAATATTGTTTATCTCTATTTCAAAACTCGAGCTCTGGCACCTCTGCAAATCCCCACTTCCCTCTGCGAAGGGCCTATCTATTAAAAAACACCAGTTGGAGAGCACCGCTGTCATTTGCATGCATTACTATTAATTTACATTGAGTATGACTGGATCTCTTTTACCATGAATTACAATATCTAGTCAGTCCTTGATCTTCAGTGGTGCTCTGCATTTATGTTTTGCGGTCTCAAAAAGGGCTAGCGAGATACCATCTTGTTATATCATATTATGATTGTTTTGAGAAAGTGTTGTCATCCGAGATTTATTATTATTGCTCGCTAGTTGATTATGCCATTGATATGAGTAAACAAAGTGTTATTGTGAATATGGTTAGTTCATAATCTTTGCTAAAAACTTGAATGCTGGCTTTACATATTTACAGCATAGCTCCAAGTGACGAATGAAAACATAGCTCCAAGTGAGGTTGCTGATACGTCTCCATCGTATCTACTTTTCCAAACACTTTTGCCCTTGTTTTGGACTCTAACTTGCATGATTTGAATGGAACTAACCCGGACTGATGCTGTTTTCAGCAGAATTGCCATGGTGTTATTTTTGTGCGGAAATAAAAGTTCTCGGAATGACCTGAAACTTCACGGAGAATATTTTTGGAATAAATAAAAAGTACTGGCGAAAGAATCAACACCAGGGGCCCACACCCTGATGCTGTTTTCAGCAGAATTGCCATGGTGTTATTTTTGTGCAGAAATAAAAGTTCTCGGAATGACCTGAAACTTCACGGAGAATATTTTTGGAATAAACAAAAGTACTGGCGAAATAATCAACACCAGGGGGCCCACACCCTGTCCATGAGGGTGGGGGGCGCCCCCCTGCCTCGTGGGTCCCCTGAGGCTCCATCGACCTCAACTCCAACTGTATATATTCACGATCGGGGAGAAAAAAATCAGAGAGAAGGATTCATCGCGTTTTACGATACGGAGCCGCCGTCAAGCCCTAATCTCTCTCGGGAGGGCTGATCTGGAGTCTGTTCGGGGCTCCGGAGAGGGGAATCCATCGCCGTCGTCATCATCAACCATCCTCCAGCACCAATTTCATGATGCTCACCGCCGTGCGTGAGTAATTCCATCATAGGCTTGCTGGACGGTGATGGGTTGGATGAGATTTATCATGTAATCAAGTTAGTTTTGATAGGGTTTGATCCCTAGTATCCATTATGTTCTGAGATTGATGTTGCTGTGACTTTGCTATGCTCAATCCTTGTCACTAGGGCCCGAGTGCCATGAGTTCAAATCTGAACCTATTATGTTTTCATTAATATATGTGAGTTCTTGATCCTATCTTGCAAGTCAATAGTCACCTACTATGTGTTATGATCCGGTAACCCTGAAGTGACAATAATCGGGACCACTCCCGGTGATGACCATAGTTTGAGGAGTTCATGTATTCACTAAGTGTTAATGCTTTGGTCCGGTACTCTATTAAAAGGAGGCCTTAATATCCCTTAGTTTCCAATAGGACCCCGCTGCCACGGGAGGGTAGGACAAAAGATGTCATGCAAGTTCTTTTCCATAAGCATGTATTACTATATTCGGAATACATGCCTACATTACATGATGAACTGGAGCTAGTTCTGTGTCACCCTATGTTATAACTGTTGCATGAGGAATCGTATTCGACATAATTATCCATCACTGATCCAATGCCTACGAGCTTTTCACATATTGATCTTTGCTTAGTTACTTTTCCGTTGCCACTGTTACAATTACTACAAAAACTGCTACTGTTACTTTTGCCACCGTTACCGTTACTTCCATGTTACTTTGCTACTAAAAATACTTTGCTGCAGATATTAAGTCTTTCAGGTGTGGTTGAATTGACAACTCAACTGCTAATACTTGAGAATATTCTTTGGCTCCCCTTGTGTCGAATCAATAAATTTGGGTTGAATACTCTACCCTCGAAAACTGTTGCGATGAAAGTATTGGGTTGTCTCCCAACAAGCGCTTTTCTTTAATGCCTTTTAGCTAGGCATGATGATTTCAATGATGCTCGCATAAAAGATAAGAATTGGAACATAAAGAGAGCATCATGAAGCACATGGCAAGCACATTTAAGTCTAACCCACTTCATATGCATAGGGATTTTGTGAGCAAACAACTTATGGGAACAAGAATCAACTAGCATAGGAAGGCAAAACAAGCACAACTTCAAGATTTTCAACACATAGAGAGGAAACTTGATATTATTGCAATTCCTACAAGCATAAGTTCCTCCCTCATAATAATTTTCAGTAGCATCATGAATGAATTCAACAATATAACCATCACATAAAGCATTCTTTTCATGATATATAAGCATAGAAATTTTGTTACTCTCCACATAAGAAAATTTATTCTCATGAATAGTAGTGGGAGCAAACTCAACAAAGTAACTATCATGGGATTGAAAATTAAAATCATGATGAAAAGTTGCATGGTTATCATTATTCTTTATGGCATACATGTCATCACCATAATCATCATAGATAGCAACTTTGTTCTCATATTAATCAATTGAAACCTCTTCCGAAATAGTGGATTCATCACAAAATAAAGTCATGACCTCTCCAAATCCACTTTCATCATTATAATCATCATAAATAGGAGGCATGCAATCATTATAACAAATTTGCACATCAAATCTTGGGGGACTAAAAATATCATCTTTATCAAATATAGCATCCCCAAGCTTATGGCTTTGCATAGCATCATGGATATTCAGAGAATTCATAGTAACAACATTGCAATCATGCTCATCATCCAAATATTTTGTGCCAATCATTTTTATTGAATTCTTCTTCTAACAATTGAGCACAATTTTCCGAACCATCATTTTCAAGAAAGATATTATAAAGATGATCAATAATATGATGCAACCTCAATTCCATTTTTTGTAGTTTTCTTTTATAAACCAACCTAGTGATAAAACAAGAAACTAAAAGATTCAATTGCAAGATCTAAAGATATACCTTCATGCACTCACCTCCCCGGCAACAGCGCCTGAAAAGAGCTTGATGTGTACTACGCAACTTTATTCTCGTAGACACGTGTTGGGCCACCAAGCGCAGAGTTTTGTAGGACAGTAGAAATTTTCCCTCAAGTGGATGACCTAAGGTTTATCAATCCGTGAGAGGTGTAGGATGAAGATGGTCTCTCTCAAATGACCCTACAACCAAATACAAGAAATCTCTTGTGTCCCCAACACACCCAATACAATTGCAAATTGTGTAGGTGCACTAGTTCGGCGAAGAGATGGTGATAAAAGTGTACTATGGATGGTAGACATATATTTTTATAATCTGAATAAATAAAAACAGCAAGGTAGCAAATAGTAAACTGGCACAAAAACGGTATTGCAATACTTGAAAATGAGGCCTAGGGTCCGTACTTTCGCTAGTGCAACCTCTCAACAATGCTAACATAGTTGGATCATATGATTATCCCTCAAAGTGCAATAAAGAATCACTCCCGAGTTCCTATTAGCGGAGAACAAAAGATAGAAATTGTTTGCAGGGTACAAAACCACCTCAAATCTATTCTTTCCGTTCGATCTATTCAAGAGTTCGTACTAAAATAACACAAAGCTATTTTTTTCCATTCGATCTATCCTAGAGTTCATACTAAAATAACACCAAAGCAAATTCATATTCGTAATACTCAATCCACACAAAGAACTAGAAAGAGACCCCAAAATTTCTATCGGAGAAAAGATAACAAAAACGTGCATCAACCCCTATGCATAGATTACCCCAATGTCACCTCGGGAATCCGTGAGTTGAGTGCCAAAACATACATCAAGTGTTCTCATATCTGAATATTCAATCCGACAAGACAAAACTTCAAAGGGTAAAGATTCAATTCATCACAACAAGAGTATAGAGGGGAGAAACATCATATGATCCATCTATATTAACAAAGCCCATGATATAGATCACGAGAGAGAGAGAGAGAGAGAGAGAGAGAGAGAGAGAGATTAAACACATAGCTACTGGTACAAACCTTCAGCCCCGAGGGTGGACTACTCCCTCCGCATCGTGGTGGCCGTCGGGATGATGAAGATGGCCACCCGAGATGATTCCCCCCCTCCGGTAGGGTACCGGAACGGGTCTAGATTGGTTTTCGGCGGCTACAGAGCCTTGCGGCGGCGGAACTTCTGATCTAGGTTAACCCCGAAGGGTTTTGGAATATTTGTGAATTTATAGGGTAAAGAGGGGGTGCGTGAGGCCACCGAGGTGGGCACAACCCACCTGGGCGCGCCTGGGCTCCCAGGCGCGCCCTGGTGGGTTGTGCCCCCCTCGGGGCACCCCCAGGTGCTGCTCTGGCCCATCTTGGGTGTCCTGGTCCATAAAAAATCTCCAAGAAGTTTCGCGGTGTTTGGACTCCGTTTGATATTGATTTCCTGCGATGTAAAAAACAAGCAAAAAACAGCAACCGGCACTAGGCACTGGGTCAATAGGTTAGTCCCAAAAAATGATATAAAGTTGCTATAAAATGATTGTAAAACATCTAAGAATGATAAAATAACAGCATGAATACTTCATAAATTATAGATACATTGAGATGTATCACACGACCGAACGGTGTGGATAAATAATCATAGTGCACGTGCATTGGACTAAGCTGAAATGTGCAAACATTTATTTCAAAGGGGAAGACAAGGTAATATGGGCTCTTTGTTAGATCAACAATATTGCATATGAGAGCCACTCAACATTTTCATTGTGGTCTTCTCCTCTCGACCCCCAAAGAAAAGAAAGGAATTTCAAAGAAACACACTGAAATATTTTTGGAGTTTTTGTTTTTCTGAAGAAAGTGAAACAAGAACGAGAAAAACTATTTACACGGGAAAGCTCCCAACAAGCAAAAGAAGAACGAGAAATCTTTTTGGGTTTTCTTTTAACAGTACTACTAAATAAACATGGAAAGGAAACTAAATAGAAGCTACAAGTAACTTTTTTGGTTTTTCTCAAGGTTTTTCAAACACACAAGAAGAAAGCGGGAAAAAGAAAGTAAACTAACATGGATAATACAATGAAAAAGAATGAACACCGACAACTGGAATCAATGTGTGAACATGAATGTAATGTCGGTGAGAAATACGTACTCCCCTAAGCTTAGGCTTTTGGCCTAAGTTGGTCTATGGCCACGGCTGGCCTGGCGGATATCCAAAGTTGTAGTCGGGGTTGTACTGGGATGCGGCAGCTACTGCCTGAAGGGCTACAGCAGCTACTGCCTGAAGGGCTGCAGCATGGAGGCGAGCGGCCTCCACCTCTCTCCCATACTTGTTTGCCTGCTCTCTAGTTATAAAATATCTCCCTCTGACCTGAAAGTTAAAGAAGGCAGGAGCACGAAGAGTAATATGGACAGCACGCTGTCGGTCAAAGATTAGTCGGTACAGGAGGGACTATTCGTTCCTCACAAGAAACTGATAGCGTACTAAAGCATTATAATCAAGAAAAGCAGGTGGTAACTCAATGTCATTCTCCCTTATGGGTACCTCAAGATAATTAGCTAAACGGGTGGCATAAATTCCACCAAAGAGATCTCCATGTTTAGCATTAAGGTGTAACCTCCTCACAATAATAGCCCCTAAATTATATCACTTATCACCCAACACAGCACACTTGAGGACACTAAGATCCGATGCACAAAGGTGGCTATGATCATGTTTACCATTAATGCATCTACCTATGAAGAGAGCAAAATAATGTATGGCAGGAAAATGAATGCTCCCCATGGATGCTGGTGTGATATTTCCAGTTTGTCCTACAGTGATGCTAGCAAGGAAATCATTGTATTCAGTTTTGCGAGGCTCACTAAGAATACCCCATTGTGGGATTTTGCATGCATCACTAAAATCTTCTAGGTCCATGGTATAAGATTTATCATAAAGATCAAACAGGATAGTATGAGTATTGCGCTAGGATGTAAATTTAAATCTTCGCACAAATGAATCAGTGAGGTGATAGTATTGTCGGCACTTATCTGACATGAAGTCCTCAAGGCCAACATTTTGTACGTATGCATCAAACTCATCCTTGAAACCTGCATGAACCATGAATTCATCTGATGGCCATTCACAAGGCCGCACTTGAGCTTCCCTTGGTGGTTCAAGGTCCGGCTCGCGTAACGGGAGTCTTGGGGCTTGCTTCCTCGAGGAACCACCTTGGTACATTCTCCTAAACATTTTTCTTCCTTTGAAAAATTTCTGAATTTTTTAGTGATTCAAAATAAAAGTGAACCAAACTCAACAAGATTGATAGAAACTACTCCTACAAGTATCTAGAGGCTATATCATGCATCAAAACTACTTAGGACCATATAAATTTGGCATGCAAGCTCAAGAACAAGGTCACCACAGCAGCAAAAATTTGCAATAAATAAAGCACTAGAAGAAAAACTAATTGGACCATTGGAGGGGTCACATACCGAAGAATAATCCCCCAAAACAGTTTTTCAAATGGAGCTTTGCACAAGGAGATAAAAAATGGTAGCAAGATGAGCTAGAACACGGGTTTGAGCAACCGGATGATTTTTTTCTGGAGGAAGACGAAGTGGATGGGTGCTGGAATAACTAAGGGGGCCTACATGGGACCCACAAGGCAGGGGCGCTCCCAGGGGGTAGGGCGCGCCCTCCACCCTTGTGGTCCACTGGTGTATCCTCCTCGTGCATCCTCAGTGCTAGAAATTCCAAAATATTCTATAAAAAATCATACTAAATCTTCAGGGCATTTGGAGAACTTTTATTTTTGGGACATTTTTTATTGCACAGATAATACTATTTTTTGCTTTATTTATTCTAAATATAGAAAGTAAAAAGTGGGTACAAAAAGTTGTGCTTTCTAAATTCATCCATCTCATGCCCATCAAAAGGAATCCATTAACAAGGTTGATCAAGTCTTACTAACAAACTTCTTTCGAATAACATGCAACCGGAGAATTTTCGAATAACACTAGGTTATCTCAATGGGGATATGCATGTCCCCAACAATAAGAATAACATATTTCTTTTTGACAGTAGGGAGAGGGAATTCAAAACCTCCAATAGTAATAGTTGAATTTTTTCCAATAGAATTGATATTATGAACTTGAGGTTGTTTCTTCGGAAAGTGTACCGTATGCTCATTACCATTAACATGAAAAGTGACATTGCCTTTGTTGCAATCAATAACAGACCCTGCAGTATTCAAAAAAGGTTTACCTAGGATGATCGACATACTGTCGTCCTTGAGAATATCAAGAATAACAAAGTCCGTTAAGATAGTAACGTTTGCAACCACAACATGCACATCCTCACAAATACCGATGGGTAAAACAGTTGATTTCTCAGCCATTTGCAAAGAGATTTCAGTATGTGTCAACTCATTCAATTCAAGTCTACGATATAAAGAGAAAGGCATAACACTAACACCGGCTCCAAGATCACATAAAGTAGTTTTAACATAGTTTCTTTTAATGGGGCATGGTATAGTTGGCACTCCTGGATCATTCAATTCAAGTCTACGATATAAAGAGAAAGGCATAACACTAACACCGGCTCCAAGATCACATAAAACAGTTTTAACATAGTTTCTTTTAATGGAGCATGGTATAGTTGGCACTCCTGGATCTCCAAGTTTCTTTGGTATTCCACCCTTAAAAGTATAATTAGCAAGCATGGTGGAAATTTTAGCTTCCAGTATCTTTCTTTTATTTGTAACAATATCTTTCATATACTTAGCATAAGGAGACATTTTCATAATATCGGTCAAACGCATACGCAAAAAGACAGGTCTGAGCATTTCAACAAAGCGCTCAAAATCCTCATCATCCTTTTTCTTGGATGGCTTAGTAGGAAAGGGCATGGGTTTCTGAACCCATGGTTCTCTTTCTTTACCATGTTTCCTAGCAATGAAGTCTCTCTTATCATAACGTTGATCCTTTGGTTGTGGGTTATCAAGATCAACAGCAGGTTCAATCTCCACATCATTATCATTACTAGGTTGAGTATCAACATGAACATCATCATCATCATTAGCACTAGGTTCATGTTCATCACCAGATTGTGTCTCAGCATAAGAAATAGAAATATCATTTGGATTCTCAGGTGTGACAATAACAGGTTCACTAGAAGCATGCAAAGTCCTGTCGGTTTTCTTTTTCTTTTTATTACTAGGAGGACTAGGTGCATCAGTATTAATTCTCTGAGAATCTTGCTCAACTCTCTTAGGATGACCTTCAGGATACAAAGTTTCCTGGGTCATTTTACCACCTCTAGTCATAACCCTAACAACATTATCATTGTTCTTACTATTCAACTCATTGAGCAAATCATCTTGTGCCTTAAGTACTTGTTCTACTTGAGTTTTTACCATGGAAGCATGCTTACTAATAATCTTAAGATCACTAACAGTTCTAATCATGTAATCACCCAAGCAGTCAAGCATGCAAGCATTACATTTCAATTGTCTACTAACATATGCATTGAAGTTTTCTTGTTTAACAATAAAATTATCAAACTCATCCAAGCATTGACTAGCAGACTTATTATGAGAATATCACCTTCATCATATCTACAAAGAGAACTTACCTCTACTACCTATGTCGGGTTATCAAGACCATGTATTTCTTCAATAGGTGGTAAATTCTTAACATCTTCAGCTTTAATACCTTTTTCTTTCATAGATTTCTTTGCCTCTTGCATATCTTCAGGACTGAGAAATAGAATACCTCTTTCCTTCGGAGTTGGCTTAGAAGTTGGTTCAGGAAGTGTCCAATCATTATCATTACTCAATATATTATTCAATAGCAATTCAGCTTGCTGAACAGTTCGTTCCCTGAAAACACAACCAGCACAACTATCTAGGTGGTTCCTAGAAGCGTCGGTTAGTCCATTATAAAAGATATCAAGTGTCGGGGATATTACCACTGGGCGTAAACCGGCCAGGAGAGGCCGGGTTAACCCCATAAGTAGTTCATCTGTATCTGAAGTCCATGAAGACAGACGTGACGCTTTATGAAGGCCCAGGGCCCAAAGCCGGTTTAAGGCCTATAGACATAAACCGGCATGGATATGTAAACTTGTGTTGTAAGATAGAAGTAGCAGAGACCGAGCTGGACACGATTATGAGCCGGCCTCGGGATTCTGTAAACCGACGGGCGTCAACCCATGTATATAAGGGGACGATCCGACGGCGGTTCAAGGACAACAGACAAAAACTCGAGGCTCAAGCAAAGCACATTCGCTCCCTGGTCATCGAAACCCCAGCAATTCCGTCACAACTAGACGTAGGCTTTTACCTTCATCGTAAGGGGCCGAACTAGTATAAAACTCTCTTGTGTCCCTTGTCCGCTTTAACCCCTTTAAGCTAACCCGTAGCGATGGCTCCACGACTAAGTCCTTTCTCTAGGACACCTGTCGTGACAAAACCACGACAGTTGGCGCCCACCGTGGGGCTATCACACGATGGTTTCAAGTTCTTGGAGGGCAACTTCGAAGGACTCAAGGGTTATGTTGTGGGACGGATGACCAAGAGTCGTCGCGGCAAGCTGTACATCGACGATGCAGGCTGGGGCCCCGAGGCCGGCTCAATCGAGTACGGGTACCGGGTCCCCTTTGGTGGCATACACATTTTCATTGGCAAGATCGGCGAACCGGGCCCTGAGCCGGACATCTGCACCGACCTCGTCGAAACGGCTCAGCATGCGAGATCTGCCCGGGTCAAGCCTGTCATGAAGCGTGCCTTCGTGGGAGTTATCCATGGAGGGGAATCTGAGGATAGATCGGAATCTGGTGGTGAGACCGTCGTTTATTCCGGCGACGAGTCATCGACCGGAGAGACCGAGTCGTTATATCAGTTACAAGATGGCCGGATTGGGGGCTGTTCCGATGGCGACAGTATTCCGGACCCCTTTGATCTGCCAAACCGGGTTGCGATCTTCATGGCCGGTATGCAACCGACGCTCCACTCTTCGACCGCAGCGGCGATGATTTCCGGATCGGCAGCGGCAACAGCGGCCAGGGCAGGAGGCCCTGTGCGACCGCCAGCTCAGGTTCTATCTGATTTGTTTGACGCGTTGGCAACGCTGATGGCGGAGGTTAACCCGGCGGATCAGGATGCACACAATGCGGAAATCGCGAAAGTGAAAGATCAGATCACCCAGGCCAAAGCCGACTTAGCAGCTGAGGATACCAGGATGGCCGCGGAGCGGGCCGCTTTGGATGCACAAGCTTACCGGATTATGCTGGATCAGAGTGCGTCGAACGAAGTCCTGAAGAGGAGGTACCGATCTCGCCTGCCGCCGGTTTATGACGCTAGAAATCTCTTTAACACCCCAGGAGCAGGGACCAGTAATCCGCCGGTGGTAAACCGGGCGGAGGCACCTGGAGCAGGGGCGCCGGTTCAGCCACGTTTGGTGGATCCGCCTCGTCAGAACAACATTGTAACACCGCATGTCCCCACGCCACCGGGTCATTACTCTAACCCGATGGACAACATTGTCGCTGCCGCTTCACGGCTGGCGGCCATCCCGATCGAAGGCGATTCTCCGGCGGCGGTCGAGACGCGTCGGGTTAAGGAGCTTCTTCAGACAGCCTTGGTTCAACAGGAGGCTTATTCATATAGTCGCGATCGGATTCATTCCACTCCCCGTCCAAGCCGGAGTTACAGCAGGCGTATGGATGAACCGGCAGTGTCAAGCAATGCGCGGAACCGTGATCCGCCCCGTGGCAATAACCCGGCGGGTGGTGCTGGTGATGCTCAGGAGGTGGTGGACCGGGCTCGGGCACGCAGAGAGGCCGAGTTAGCGGCGCAGCATGAAGCCCGTCAGCTTACTCCGGTTCGTCCAACCACATCGGTGGAACCAGGAGTTACCTCTAGTTCTTTGGGAGTGTCGTGTCTCGTCCCGGCGTTGCGCAATGTGCGCCTGCCCAAGGATTTCAAGGGCCCGCGCAAGGTGCCGAATTACACCGCCGATTTATCCCCTGAAACATGGGTCGAAAGCTATGAGATGGCCATGGAGATGCTGGATGTGGATGATGCGGCATGTGCGAAATACTTCACCATGATGCTAGAAGGGACGGCCCGCACTTGGCTAAAGAGCTTACCGGCTAATTCTATCAGGTCATGGGCCGAGTTGAGAGCCCGGTTTATTCAGAATTTCAAGGATACATGCAAGCAGCCCATGTCAATTGTGGACTTAGCTGCCTGTGTCCAGGAGGAAGGAGAGTCAACAACCCATTGGGTGCGCCGGGTTTCGGAGATTTTGCATTCATCGGACCGCATCAACGCTGACACCGCAGTTTTAACATTGGAAGGCAATTGCCGGTTTGAACCCCTGAAGTTGAAGTTGGGACGGCTCAAACGTCATTGTAATGACATGGGAACCCTCATGGCTGCACTGGTGAAGTATGCCGACTCTGATAGTACCAAGGATCCCGAGTCTGACGATGATAAGACAGGGAAGGGAAAAAAGAGCGGCAACGCCAAGGGGCAGCACCACAACCCGGCGGGTCATGGAAACGGCGGCAAGCGTAAGGCGGACCACGGTTTAGACTTTGTGGCTAATACTAATACACATGACAAGGGCCAGCGGCGTAAGGGTAAACCGCCCCAGCGCGGTGGAGGGCCAAGTCCTAATCCGGACCGTTTGTCTTATCTGTTGAACCAGCCCTGTCCAAAGCATGGGACGAAGGAGATCCCGTCCACGCACCTCTGGAAAGATTGTTACATCATGCAAGAGTTCAAAAATTCTGATTCTTTCCGGTATGATCATGGACCAGGAGGCGGTTCGGGCCCCGGGTCTCATGGGCCGGGTTATGGTGGAGGAAATTCCGGTTCAGGCTTCCACGGTAATCAGGGTGGACATAACAATCAAAGTAATCAGGGTAACCAAGGTGGCTATAATCATCAGGGCAATCAGCAGCAGCAGCAGTCGGGTTACCAGAGCAACCCGAAGCAGTTGAATAGCGGACAGTATCATGTCTTCACCACTAGCTTGGACAAGCGCGATCAGAAGCTTCATAAAAGGGCGGTGAATGCCGTTGAACCGGCGGTGCCCCGTTATTTGCGCTGGTCCGAGCAGCCGATTGTGTGGAGTAGAGAAGATCATCCACCCCGGGTTGACAATCCGGGTCATCTGGCTCTGGTGGTGGCACCTCAGGTGGGAGGTTATAAGTTCACTAAGGTACTCATGGATGGAGGGAGTAGTATCAATATCCTTTATTATGAAACTTTCCGTCGCATGGGGTTAACAGATAAAAATCTTAAACCGTCCAATACGGTGTTCCATGGTGTGGTGCCTGGTAAGTCGGCATATCCTGTTGGTAAGATAGCTCTGGAGGTGGCTTTTGGAGATGAGCATGACTCGAGATCAGAAACCTTGACCTTTGAAGTGGTGAAAATCAGAAGCCCGTATCATGCCCTATTTGGACGGCCAGCTTATGCTAAGTTTATGGCACGCCTTGTTATGTCTATCTGCAGCTCAAGATGCCGGGTCACAAGGGAACTATAACCGTGCATGGGAGCCGCAAGATTGCTCTGGAGTGTGAAGAAGGTGATGCGGCTTATGCTGAGTCGGTTTGTGCAACAGAAGAGTTGAAGTTTTACAAGGACAATGTTGATCCGGCAGATATGACTTCGTTGAAGAAACCAACTACAGAGCATGATCCGGCCCTGAAGTTTAAATCGGCTGATGAGACTAAGCTTGTTGACTTCGTGCCTGGCGATTCGTCCAAGCAGTTTAGCATCAGCGCTAACTTGGATCCGAAATAGGAAAGCGCGCTCATCGAGTTCATCCGTGAGAATCGGGACATCTTTGCATGGAAGCCTTCTGACATGCCAGGTGTACCGAGAGAACTCGCTGAGCACACTCTCAATGTTGATCCCAAGTATAAACCGGTCAAGCAGTTTCTCCGCCGGTTCAATGAAGAAAGACGCAAAGCTATTGGAGAAGAAGTAGCCAGGCTCTTGGCGGCTGGATTTATCGTTGAAGTATTCCATCCTGAGTGGTTGGCTAATCTGGTGCTGGTCCTTAAAAAGAACGGCACTTAGCGTATGTGTGTGGACTACACATACCTTAACAAAGCTTGTCCAGCAGATCCTTTTGCCCTTCCCCGTATTGATCAAATTATTGATGCTACGGCGGGTTGCGAGCGTTTAAGCTTTTTGGATGCATATTCTGGTTATCATCAGATCAAAATGGCAGTTAAGGACCAGGAGAAGACAGCCTTCATAACTCCCTTTGGAGCCTTCTGCTATGTGTCCATGCCCTTTGGGCTCAAGAGTGCCCAGGCGACTTATCAACGGTGTGTGCAGAATTGTCTTCATAAACAGATCGGCCGCAATGTTCACGCCTATGTGGATGATATTGTGGTAAAATCAAGGAAGAAGGAGACATTGATTGATGACTTGAAGGAAACCTTTGATAACCTGCGGGTTTATAAAATGATGCTTAATCCGGCCAAGTGTGTCTTTGGTGTACCTGCAGGCAAGCTCTTGGGCTTTTTTGGTGTCTAACAGGGGCATTGAAGCTAATCCGGAAAAGATCAAAGCCATCACCTCCTTGGCTAAACCGAAGTGTATCAATGATGTTCAACGCCTGGCAGGCCGGATTGCCGCGTTGAGCCGGTTTGTCAGTCGCCTTGGCGAGAAGGCCATCCCTTTATATCAGATGCTGAAGAAAACGGATAACTTCGTCTGGAGTGACGCCGCTAATGAAGCATTTGAGGACTTAAAGCGGCAGCTGGCTAATCCGCCGATTCTCGCTGCTCCAGTGGACAAAGAACCATTGTTGCTATATGTGGCAGCTAATGCTCGGGCTGTTAGTGTGGCTATTGTGGTGGAGCGCAAGGAGGCAGGAAAGGAATATCCGGTTCAGCGGCCGGTTTACTATATCAGTGAGGTACTTATTGAGTCCAAGCAGAGGTACCCGCATTGGCAAAAATTGGTGTATGGGGTTTTCATGGCAAGCCGGAAGCTTAAGCAGTATTTCCAAGGTCATCCCATCACGGTGGTCAGCTCTGCTCCTTTGGAGGATATAATCCAGAACAGGGAAGCAACTGGTCGGATTGCTAAGTGGGCTATAGAGCTCGGGCCTCACGGGTTGAAATACATACCCCGAACGGCGATCAAATCTCAGGCACTTGTGGATTTCATCAATGATTGGACAGAATTACAAGCGCCAGAGGAGAAGCCGGATCATACTTATTGGACTATTCATTTTGATGGGTCCAGGCAATTGGAGGGCTCGGGGGCTGGAGTCGTATTAACTTCCCCACGAGGTGATAAGTTTTGTTATGTTCTCCGTTTAATGTTCCCTTGCACTAACAATGCAGCTGAATATGAGGCTTACTCCATGGTCTTCGGATGGCTAAGGAGATGAACCTAAGCCGAGTTAAGTGCTTCGGTGACTCGGATCTGGTGGCTCAACAAGTGTCCGGCACTTGGGATTCCAAGGACCCACTAATGGCAGCATATCGTCGTGAGGTGGATATTGTTGCAGGTCACTTTAAAGGTTATCAGGTGGATCATGTGGACCGGCGGAAGAATGAAGCGGCGGACGCTTTAAGCCGCCTGGGTTCCCAACGTAAACCGGTTCCACCTAATGTCTTCCTGGATGTTTTGCATAATCCGTCCGTCAAGCTCCCTGGTGAAGAGGATTTGGCTGTTCCTGATCCGGAAGCTCAGTTGGTGGCGGCTCTTCATGTTATCCCGGATTGGACGGTTCCATATCTGGCGTATATGAACCGGGGCGAGTTACCAGAGGATGAAACTTTGGCCAGGCAGATAATCCGGCGGTCCAAGTCCATGACTATTATCAATGGAGAGTTACATCATTGCAGTGTGACAGGGGCGTTTCAACGCTGTGTGTCTCCTGAGGAAGGCCGTGAAATTTTGCGTGAGATCCACGAAGGAGATTGTGGTCACCACGCCGGTTCAAAATCTTTGGTGGCCAAGGCGTTTCGTCACGGTTTCTATTGGTTGACAGCTCATGCTGATGCCGAGGACTTGGTCAAAAGATGTGATGGCTGTCAGAAATTCTCAAGGCGCGCTCATGTACCGGCTCAAGAATTGAGGATGATTCCAATCACCTGGCCGTTTGCAACTTGGGGGCTGGATATGGTTGGGCCTTTCAAGAGGTCCAAGGACAAGAAGACCCACCTTTTGGTGGCGGTTGATAAGTTCACGAAGTGGGTGGAGGCAGAGCCAGTTAGTAAGTGTGACGCAGCCACGGCGGTTCAATTCATCAAAAAGGTGATCTTCCGGTTCGGCTTTCCACACAGCATTATAACAGACAATGGTACCAATCTGTCAAAAGGTGCCATGAAGGAGTTCTGTCAACGTGAGCACATCCGGCTTGACGTGTCATCAGTGGCTCACCCACAGTCCAATGGTCAAGCGGAGAGGGCCAATCAAGAGATCTTGAGAGGCATCAAACCCCGGCTTATGGTTCCTTTGCAACGGACGCCGGGTTGTTGGGTTGAGGAGTTACCTTCTGTGTTGTGGAGCATCAATACCACACCCAACAGATCGACAGGATACACACCATTCTTCATGGTTTATGGAGCGGAAGCAGTTCTTCCTAGTGACATCCGTCATGACTCGCCTCGTGTAGCGGCATATGTTGAAGCTGACAACGAGAAGGCACGGCAGGAAGCTCTTGACCTGTTAGATGAGGAACGTGACATGGCGGCAGCCCGTTCGGCGATTTATCAGCAAGATCTGCGTCGTTATCATAGCCGCCGGGTTAGAACCAGAACCTTTCAAGAAGGTGATTTGGTGCTTCGGCTCATCCAGGATCAGACGGATATGCATAAGCTATCCCCCCCTTGGGAAGGACCCTTTGTGGTCAGCAAGAATCTGCACAACGGGTCATACTACCTAATCGATGTTCGAGAGCGCAAAGACTCACGTAAATCGGAGGAGGAGACCAACCGGCCGTGGAATATTGCTCATCTTCGGCCCTACTATACTTGAGCTATAGGCTCTGCTTATGTACATATTATGACATTGTATATATTATGATCAATATAATAAACCGGAACCTCAGCTAAAGCGGGGTATCTGTTGTTTTCTTACATCATGTGTGGTTACATGGAGCTTACAAAGCGGCGTCCGGTTTACCCCTTGATTTAGCTTCTCAAAGCTTTATATTACATCACTTGGGGGCTTGGTCGTATCCGAACCATAGCTACACCTCTTGATCGGCGCAATGCCACAGCATCACTTGGGGGCTTGGTCGTATCCGAACCATAGCTACACCTCTTGATCGGCGCAATGCCACAGCATCACTTGGGGGCTTGGTCGTATCCGAACCATAGCTACACCTCTTGATCGGCGCAATGCCACAACATCACTTGGGGGCTTGGTCGTATCCGAACCACAGTCACACCTCTTGATCGGCTCAAAGCCACATCAATCCGGGGCCAAAGAGAGTGTTGTAAAACAACAGCTCAAACATAGGCACCCACTGAGCACAGCTCACAATGTTGCTTGGGGATTCTTTGCTGTCGAAATGAACTAAGAATCTACACTTGTAACAGGCTATCAAGCCATGGCTTGGAAGCCTGGTGTATACACCTAAAACCCCGGGTTAACCTGCCTATTTAAGTAAGTCACTCCGCCCAGGTAAACCTGGTATGACCCTTCGAACTTTGACAAGTTACTCTAAAATGAAGACCCTGAACTTGTCAAGTTAAAACGATGATTGGTTAAGGATTGAGGACCATCTTAAAAGGCTTTGCAAAAATGGTTTAACTCAGTGGCCTGGCAGCCCATGAAAAGCCTCGAATTTGGGGCCTGGCAGCCCGTGAAAAGCCTCGACTACAACGGTTTTTATTTGCCTTTTGCTAAGTTTTCTTTGTTTCATAAGATTTGTGATGTTTTTAAAACCGGTGTTTATCAACCCGGTTAGGCTGTCAACTACAAGTTGTCAGTACACGATCAAATTATAATCCGGAGACTATCAGCCCGGTCTGGTTTTGACTCAAAGTCACCAGTATGGAATAAACCGGTGTTTATCACAGCCCGGAACGGTTTTCTGATAAACCGGCATCATATAACAGGAGTTACTTCTACTCCGGATTAGGGTTATTACCCTCATTACAAAGTTGGTCAGCCAACACTATGCCTAAAGGTCACAGGTATCATATATTTCCATATTTGGTTATCTTTTACAACCTTGGTTATAAACCTTGGTCATATATATATTTGGGTATCATGACCCGCCCGGTGGTAAACCGCCAGGGCGCTTTAAGCTTCTTATCTGCAGGAACAACTTGAATAAATAGCTATGGATTATGAACATCATATCTTAAGCATGGCGGATTAAGCACGCATCAGTTGCAGATAAATATGCACGAAGGCATAACAGACCAAGTGTTTTAACTAGCCTATTACAAGGCGTTTCAGTGCCCAAAGGATAATTGTTTCTCAATAAGCATTGCAGCACGTGGAAGACTAAACCGGCCCCCGGATTATGATTGCTTATCAGCTTGACCTGACGGCTGCAGATCATCTTGCACCGGTTCATCCTCTTCGTCTCTACCCAGCGGCTGGAAGTCAATAGTTGTCCAGTCGATTCCAGTTAACGTTTGGAACACAGCTTCGTCGCTTATAAGGGTGGACGGTTCAATATCAGGGGCATAAGTGTGCTTACGGATTGGAGGGATCAGATTTTGCGCTTCCGGAATTGGTGCAGCAACCCGTCTGTTCTTGTCATCATAACTTGCCTCATAGTATGAGAGATCAGCTTCTTCAGCCAATTTACAAGCCAGTGGACGTACTTCCCGGTTTATGGCGCGGAGATCCTCCTGGCCAAATTCTGATCCGTCTTCTTTTAAGCTTGGGAAGCCTTTAGCCACGTCCACCAGATCAAGATCAGGCACCCATGCCTTTGCCCGGGTTAGAGCGGTCAGAGCTCCGGCCCTTGCCGCAGCTTTCTTTAGTTCTTTAACCCGGGCAGGCAGCATGGATAGCCTTTCTAAGGTGTCCTTGATCAATGTTGGAGGAGGTTTATTGTGTGAAGCGGTGCAGATGATCCGCTGCGCACCGGTATACAGCTGCTCTATCAGAGTATAGGCCGCTTTCAATTTCTTCTGTACGTCAGAGCCCAGATGGCTAATACGAGTTCCTGCATCATTATAAACATCAGTAAACCAGCAACACATGGGAAGATATGTTGAAAGTATAAAGCAAGGATGCTTACCAAACACAGCAGCGGTCATAGCATGTACTTGCCGCTTTACACCAGTCAGCTCGTCTACCACCGGTTTGAGAGCTGCTTCTGCGTCTTCAGCTCTTTTCTGCAAAGCGGATTTCTCTGTGTTCCAATCCGCCCGCTCCTTGTTGAAGCTCTCCTTTAGCTTTTCCATAGCGGCTAAGGCGCTCGTCAGCTCATCTTTTGCCTTGGAAGTTTCGGCCTGTTGGGACTTGATATTTTCTTGCAGATCAGCGGTTTGGCTTTCCTTCTTGCTCAATTCAGCCTATAAAGAGACAGATATATAATGAGTTGACAGTACATATTTGAAGTACCAAGCACATAACAAGTTATGCCCTTAGTACTTGGGGGCTAATGCATATTTGCTCTTTATCAGAAATTTTTACAAGTCCCAAGCACAATACAAGTATTAAGCTTGGCACTTGGGGGCTAATGTGTATTTGCTCATAAAATGCTGATATGGGAATTCTTCTACAAAGTCCCGGTTCATCTTTATAAAGTTAAACCGGCCCTTGGGGGCTACATCAGTGAAGTTAAGATGCATTGTTGCAAACATGAAATTGTTACTAAGTCCCGGTTTAAATTGGTATCTTAAACCGTCACTTGGGGGCTACTGGAGTTGATAAGCTGCAATTAAATATAAGAGAGAAACACTTATGAAGTTACCTCATATCGCTCCTTCATCATATTTACCAAACCGGCTTCATAGTCACGGCTGGTGTACAGACGGTTCAGGAAGCCAGAGTGAAGGTCTTGAGCATTCAGATGGGCATAATTTGACAAATCGGCGTTCCATTTGCCTTTGCCAATTGCAGAGAGCTCATCTTTGGCAGTATGCTTTGACAAAGCGACAGGATTGCCCGGAGCAGTATGGCCAGTGCCAGTAATCATAATGTCATCATCTTTGTCATCAGCAGCCGTTACTGGGGTTGGCGGTTTGTCAGTATTTTTAACTGGACTTGCCGGTTTATTGTCAGTTCGGACAGGGCTGGTTGGCTGGTCAGCATGGCTTGTGGTGTCAACTTCTGCCTGCTCAGCAACGAAGTCATGATCTTGAGGCGGTGGGTCATTCAGTATGGCATCAATGTTGGTCTCTTCAGGATCTGGAGTTTTCTCCGGTTCAACAGCCACGTCTTCATCAGCCGGTTTATTCAACCGAGCTTTCTTGCTGGGTCTGGGCTTGGCGCTGAGAAAAATAAACATGAGGATCAGTACAGTATATCAAAATAGCAACATCAAGGATAACAACAAGTGTATAGCTCACCCAAGAACCGTTTTGAGGGGTGGAAGTTTTGTGGCCGACGACTCGCCAGAAGATGAGTGAGAAGTACCCTGATAATTTGAATCAGACGGGTTAAGAGGCTGGCGGAAAACAACCTGCTTTGGGGCATGAAGTATCAATGGGATAAGAGACCTCTGATCGGCGTTTCCGAACCGGACTGTTCGGTAAACCGGCGGAGGTAACTACCTGGCCGCTGTGCCGGGTTGTGCGGCGAGCCTCGTGCTGCTGCGTCTTCAAAAGAAAGTTTGGGTCCAAGTAAGCAAGGGGGTGAGAAAATTTTACTTTCCGGTTTGCTTGACAGATTTTTGATGTTGGCAGAGGATCTGAATCGGAGGAAAGAATGGTTACCTCTACGTCATCAGCATGACTGCCTTCAGCGTCGTCCTGATAATAATCATTGTCAATGAGATGTACGAAAAATGAACCAAGAGAGTCAAGTTCTACCTCTGATTCCGGATTACCCACATCGTCATCAGCTGGTAGCTCGGAGGATGCAGTGGTCCTTTTCTTGGCAGGTTTTTTGATAACCTTGGTCTTTGGACGAACTGGCTTGACCGGTTTATCTTGCGGCTTGACCGGTTTGTCTTGTGGTGGTTTCTTGTTCCAGAATGGATCATCACCCTGTCAGAAAATAATCACACTTTCAGAGAATATTTGGACAAAAGCAACTTCAGATAAAAAGATTATATGATTCTTACAGCTGGCGGTTTGTTGAAAGCGCAGAAAGGGAGTAGTCCGGTTTGGGCACAGACAGCCTCCGGTTCGTTCAACATTTTCTTTACAGCCTCAGTGACTTCTGCATCTGTAAGCTGAATGTCAATGTGCCGCTGAGCATCCTTCAAACTCCCCGTATACTCACACATCAAACCGGAGCGCCGGCTTAAGGGCAGAATACTCCAGCTTATCCAGCAACGAGCAAGATCAACTCCTGTCAAACCGTTCGCCATGAAGGCTCTAAGCTTTGATAATTGGGGAGCATAGTTGGCCCTTTCTTTTGCCGTCAACCTCTGAGGAAAAGGATGTGTGTTGCTAAGGCGTTCAGGGCGGTAACCCGGCAGGGGGTTTTCATCAGGTGGAGATGTATCCATGCAATAAAACCAAGTCTGGTTCCACTCTTTGGGGTGACTGTGGAGTTTGGGATGAGGGAAGGTGACTTCCTTCCTTTTCTGAACCGCCATTCCGCCCAGTTCCGTATTGGGTCCATCCGAGAACTCTGTGCGACGGTTTAAGTGAAAGAAATCCCTAAACAGTTCGACTGTAGGTTCCTCTTGCAGATAAGCCTCACAGAAGACTTGGAAGTGGCAGATGTTGGTCACAGAATTGGGACCGATGTCTTGAGGGCGCAGTTGAAAACTGGCCAGTACATCCCGGAAATTTTTTGAACCGGGAGGGCTAAAACCTCGTCCGAGATGATCGGCAAACACGACTACCTCTCCGTCCTTGGGTGTAGGAGGACTTTCCAGGCCAGGGACCCTCCAGTGGATGACATCTTTTTTGGCTAAAGCGCCCGTTTTAACAAGATTGTTTAACTGTTCTTCGGTTACTTGAGAAGGAGCCCAGTTGCATTCATAGACTTGCTTGGCCATGGCAATGAAAGATCTGAAACATGATTATTGCCGGTTTAAGATTTACAGTGGACAACTACACAACGGTATAAGGATACAAGCATATTGATATTCCGGATTTGGTTATTCGTAAACCAGAGTCTGACAATGGAAACAGTGTAATGCTTTGGCGGTTCAACAAGGGACTAATGGTATCTACCGGGTCATAATTTTTTCTGTGAAGTTAAACCGCCTAATCTGGCATTAAAGGTATAAGTATAAAGATGTATAAGTGAAGGGAAAAACAAGTTTCACAGTTTGGCATGGGAATTTCAGATCTGCCGTGCGTTGGATAATCAAAATATACTCTGGTCTAATATCAAGCGCTCAAAAAGTTCAGTAAATTCAGATGAGTTAGATATCAAGCAGGTGCCTTAACAAGAAGAAAGGATTCTAAACTACAAAAGGTGCTGAAAATAGTCAGATCTAACCGGCCATTGGTGCTACCGAAGGAAGAACAGCTTCAAGCTATGAAGAACATCGAACCCTAATGGCGGATCTAGGGCGAGAAGAAGAGGGACTTACTGGTGCAGGAGGAAGCAGCGGAGGATCACCGCTTTTCTCTGATACGATCAGGTTGATGCAGCGGCCTTTGTCGAAGCAGAGGCAAAGGACGACGGCGGCGGCAGAGCTTGAGGGTCGGTCGGCGCGAGGAAGACGACGACGCGAAGAGGCACGAGGGGGAAAATGGAAAGACCCCCTGGCCCTATTTATAAGGGCAGAAAGATAAGCGTCAGGCGCGAAAATCGAGGAGCCTAAATTTTGGATATGAGGCGGAGCTGTCGCCTCGATTGTCGGAGGCTCATTAATGAAGGTGGATTATACACAGTTTTAAATAACAGGTGATGTCACGGCGGTTTACCATGGTCCTAGAAGATGATGTCACGGCGGTTTACAAGATTATGTGAAGATGTTGAAGAAGAAATTTTCTTAAGTATTGAGGATTGACATGAACCAGTTCAAATCAATCTGGGGCCTAATGTTGGGGATATTACCACTGGGCGTAAACCGGCCAGGAGAGGCCGGGTTAACCCCATAAGTAGTTCATCTGTATCTGAAGTCCATGAAGACAAACGTGACGCTTTATGAAGGCCCAGGGCCCAAAGCCGGTTTAAGGCCTGTAGACATAAACCGGCATGGATATGTAAACTTGTGTTGTAAGATAGAAGTAGCAGAGACCGAGCCGGACACGATTATGAGCCGGCCTCGGGATTCTGTAAACCGACGGGCGTCAACCCATGTATATAAGGGGACGACCCGGCGGCGGTTCAAGGACAACAGACAACAACTCGAGGCTCAGGCAAAGCGCATTCGCTCCCTGGTCATCGAAACCCCAGCAATTCCATCACAACTAGACGTAGGCTTTTACCTTCATCGTAAGGGGCTGAACTAGTATAAAACTCTCTTGCGTCCCTTGTCCGCTTTAACCCCTTTAAGCTAACCCGTAGCGATGGCTCCACGACTAAGTCCTTTCTCTAGGACATCTGCCGTGACAAAACCACGACATCAAGTATTTCATTTTTCTTGAGAGGATGATCAGGCAAAGCATTAAGTAAATGGATAAGCCTCCCCCAAGCTTGTGGGAGACTCTCTTCTTCAATTTGCAAAAAGTTAAATATTTCCTTTAAAGCAGCTTGCTTCTTATGAGCAGGGAACTACTTTTCAGAGAAGTAGTAAATCATGTCCTGGGGACTACGCACACGACCAAGAGCAAGAGAATTAAACCATATCTTAGCATCACCCTTTAACTTAGCATCACCCTAATGGAAACTAAGGGATATTAAGGCCTCCTTTTAATAGACAACCGGACCAAAGCATTAGCACTTAGTGAATACATGAACTCCTCAAACTACGGTAATCACCGGAAAGAATCCCAATTAATGTTACCTTGGGGTATGCGGATCATAACTCATAATAGGTGTCTACAACTAGCAATACAGGATCAAGAACACAAATTTATTCATGAAAACATAATAGGTTCAGATCTGAAATCATGGCACTCGGGCCTAGTGACAAGCATTAAGCATAGCAAAGTCAAAGCAACATCATTCTCAGAACATAGTGGATACTAGGGATCAAACCCTAACAAAACTAACTCGATTACATAATAAATCTCATCCAACTCATCACCGTCCAGCAAGCCTACGGTGGAATTACTCACGCACGGCGGTCAACATCATGAAATTGGTGATGGAGGAAGGTTGGTGATGATGATGGCGATGGATTCCCCTCTCCGGAGCCCTGAACGGACTCCAGATCTGCCCTCCCGATGAAGAACATGAGGTGGCGGCGGCTCCGTATCCTTAAAACGCGATGAATCCTTCTCTCTGTTTTTCTCTCCCTAAAAATGAATATATGGAGTTGAAGTTGAGGTCGGTGGAGATCTAGGAGACCCACAGGGCAGGGGGTGTGCCCTCCACCCTTGTGGACAGCTGGTGGGTCCCCTCTGGTTGATTCTTTCGCCAATATTTTTTATTTATTCCAAAAATATTCTCCGTGGATTTTCCGGTCATTCCGAGAACTTTTATTTCTGCACAAAAATAACACCAAAGGCAATTCTGCTGAAAACAGCGTCAGTCTGGGTTAGTTCCATTCAAATCATGCAAATGAGAGTCCAAAACAAGGGCAAAAGAGTTTGGAAAAGTAGATACAATGGAGACGTATCAAGATTCCAGTGGACAATAAAAAGCTGAAAGTCAAAGATAACAATCAAAGTTAAGATCTTCATGTGGTACCTCCGTCAAGGTGTTGTGTTGACAAAGGACAACGTCCCTCGGTGCTACTACTTCAACATAAGTTGTTGGGATCCCAAGCGGAAGGGGTGATGTAGTCAAACAAGCAAGTTTTTTCCTCAATTAAGAATCAAGGTTTATTGAACTAGTACGCACTATCAGCCTTCGGTTAATGAGCGTGCACACAATTAACTAACCTTTTCTTGTCCCCAACTTGGTCGGGAAGGTTACAAGTCCTCCGGTTTTGCTAGTTATAAGGATTAGTGGTATAGTGTGATAGATGTTGATAATTGTAAATAAATAAACAAACGGATCATGTTATGATTATTCATGGTATTATTGCATATAGACATTACGTCTTTGTACCTTGCTACTTCTTGAGCTTGCGTTGGTTTTTCCCTTGAAGAGGAAAGGGTGATGCAGCAAAGTAGAGATAAGTATTTCCCTCAGTTTGAGAATCAAGGTATCAATCCAGTAGGAGACAACGCACAAATCACCTAATACCTGCACAAACAATCAAACAACTTGCACCCAACGCGATAAAGGGGTTGTTAATCCTTTCACGGTTACTTTCAAAAGTGAGATCTGATAGAGATAGATAAACGGTAAAGTAAATATTTTTGGTATTTTTGGTTTATAGATCGAAAAGTAAGAGATTGCAAAATTGTAGATCGGAAACTAATATGATGGAAAAATAGAAACTTATATGATGGAAAATAGACCTGGGGGCCATAGGTTTCACTAGAGGCTCATCTCAAGATAGCAAATAATACGGTGGGTGAACAAATTATTGCCGAGCAATTGATAGAAAAGCGCAAAGTTATGACGATATCAAAGGCAATGATCATGAATATAGGCATCACGTCCGTGTCAAGTAGACCGAAATGATTCTGCATCTACTACTATTACTCCACACATCGACCGACTCCTGCCTGCATCTAGAGTATTAAGTTCATGAAGAACAGAGTAACGCATTAAGAAGATGACATGCTGTATGATACGTCTCCAATGTATCTATATTTTGTTTTCAGTAATTTGTTTTCTGGTCCAAGAAAAATCATCGCGAAGGTTTCATTCCGTTTGGTATTCCTTTTCTGCGAAACTCAAAAACAAGAAAAAAACTGGAACTGGCACTGGGCTCTAGATTAATAGGTTAGTCCCAAAAATAATATAAAATAGCATATTAATGCATATAAAACATCCAAAACAGATAATATAATAGCATGAAACAATCAAAAATTATAGATACGTTGGAGACGTATCATACCTATAGACCATTATCCAACAGCATCTACAACTAACACTCCATCCCAAGACCGTTATCCAGCATGCATCCCGAAGTATTAAGTGAAGTAGAGCATTGCATTAAGTAAGGTGACATGGCCCGACTATAAGATGGACACAGAGGACTTGGAGTACACGACGAGGCGACTGGTGTCCAGGAGGACTCCTCCAACCAACTAGGATCATGTAATCCTAGACCCAGGTACCCATATAAGTCAGGGTAGGTTAGTCGATAGGAACAGAACCTAAAGTTAATACTCAATCCCTCTCTCATTGTACCCCCTATATGCAATCAATACAACCGAGCAGGAAGTAGGATTTTACGTCCTCCGCGAGGGCGTGAACCTAGGTAAATCCTTCTTTGCTTCCCATTCGACCTACTTGTCCGGCCAGTGTATCATGTTGAGGGATCTGCCGGAAATAACTCTGACACACAAGAAGTTAACACACGCCACCGCGAAGGACGCTAGCGAGGTTTGCTCCAAACTGTCTTGGCGTCACTTCTTGAGCAAGTGATTCGGACTCCGAAACAAGTGATCATTGACAAAAGCCCATGTCAAACAGTCTGATCCCAAAGTCTAGCAATAGAGGAGAAAATATGCAAGGTTCACACTAAAGAGGCTACCACCATTGGACCAACCGCCACCTATCATGCAACCACATGGTAGAGGTCAGAGCAACTATATATGACCTCCTCTGACTTTAGCATCAAGAACTTTCTTCTTCTTCTAAAACTTCACCATAACCCTCATGTAGTGTCTTGAAAAAACAACGATAAACCAGAGGATTATTTTGAAGATTGTAACACTTCAGTTTCTTTGATGGGCTTTAGTGGGCAGAATAGACCCGGGACAACCCCAGGCCTAGGACTGAAAGCATATAAACTCAAAAGGAAAAAATCTCAAGAAAAACGAAGAGAACATCTCAATTCATCATTTTTATTGTGAATGAATTGATTTGATCGAACCAGTAACTATTCCATTGATGATCACGGTTTTTATATAAGCAGAGAGACGTGATTGAAAGGACGCGTCCATCGCGGGGCGTGGGAGAACGGCCGCGTCGGTTGCCTAGCAATCCGCACGAGCGGTTTGTACAAGGGAGGATTATCCTTAATTACTGAAACAAATTAATCTTAACAATTTTTGCCTGTTCCGTTGATTTGGAAATGTGGTAAACCGAGTGAGCAGCCCACGTGAAAGCAAATAATCCTGGTCTCACACACACTTATCCACGAGAAAAGAAAAAACCGAAAAAGAACGGCAGCTCCTCTGGTTCATCTCTCTCCGCCCCTCCATCCATCATTCATCCCCATGATTCGATCACGCGCACACCTCTCTCCCCCCACGACTCCTCACAAGCCAAGCCAACAACCAACGGAACGGGCATGAAAAGCTCTCTCCTCCTCCTCATCCTGTAGTAGACTCGACTGTGGGCAGCCAGCCTCCCTCCTCTTAGATTCGATACCTTTCCTCCCCTTCCGCCCAACCCCAGCCCCAACCCCACCGCGAAAGAGAGAGAGAGAAAGAAAGGCTGCGGCCGTCGCAGTCCAATCGATTGCCCCACCGCCCGGCCGCGCCGCGCTTTCCCGCCCTCCCAAGCCGAATCCGATGGTTCCACTCGTTGACCGCCTCCGCCATCGGAGGCCGCGCCGCGCCACCCTCGAACCCCGCGCCACCCCCATCCACCCCCTTCTCCCCCGCAGCCGCCTATAGATACCGATCGCTCCGGCCCAATGGCGGTCGGCGGCGACGACGACATGGAGCGGGACTTCGCCGCTAGGCTGCGCCTCGCGCCCTCCAACCCCTCCTCAGCCTCCGCCTCCGCCTCGGCCTCCCCCACGGCGGCCTCCCCTACTGCGGGCGGCGGCGGGATCGCCTTCCGCGCGCCGCAGGAGCAGTTCACCGCCGGCGACTTCGAGCTCGGCAAGATCTACGGCGTCGGCTCCTACTCCAAGGTAGTTAGAGGTGGCACACGATCGTGTCGCCCTCGTCCTTGTTTAATTATTCAGTGGACGGACGGTTCCCTCCTTGTTTTTACTCCCCTGGCTTGGTGACCGCGTGGGGAACGGGATCGTGGGAATTGCCGTTGCTGAGGCCGCTTTGTTTTTGCGTCAGGTGGTGAGGGCCAGGAAGAAGGACACGGGCAACGTCTACGCGCTCAAGATCATGGACAAGAAGTTCATCACCAAGGAGAACAAGATCTCCTACGTCAAGATGGAGCGCATCGTGCTCGACCAGCTGGATCACCCGGGCGTCATCAGGCTCTTCTTCACCTTCCAGGACACCTACTCCCTCTGTTAGTAGTGTCCCTCTTTCTTTGAATTACAATAGTTAATTAACAACTCGGTACACTTGGTTTTAGTTTAGTTCTCAAATGCTGGTTACATTTTGGATGCTTACATTCGCTGAACATGGCATTTCTTTTGCTGTGCAGACATGGCACTGGAGTCCTGCGAAGGCGGGGAGTTGTTCGACCAAATCGTACGGGTTGGTATCAACCTGCTCACAATGTGGTTGATTCCTGTTCTGTATTTGCTTCTTATGCATGGGTTTTGCTTGCAGAAAGGCCGCCTGTCTGAGGACGAGGCGCGGTTTTATGCCGCTGAAATTGTTGACATTCTGGAGTATTTGCATAGCGTAGGCCTAATTCATCGGGATGTGAAGGTGTGTGAATTGTTTGTCCTTGAGTTAATGCCATCATTAACAATGACTTAATCACATTGTTTGATCTTCCAGCCAGAAAATTTACTCCTTACTTCTGATGGACACATCAAGATTGCTGATTTTGGTAGCGTGAAGCCTACTGTGGACACTCCAATCAAAGTCCTCCCAAATTCAACTAGTAAGATAAACATATGCAGAGCTGGATTCTCTTAGTATTTGGTGATGTAAAGCTCTTAATGTTCTGCTTTCCTTACACTTACCGTGCAGATGAGAGGGCCTGCACATTTGTTGGAACAGCTGCATATGTACCACCAGAGGTCCTGAACTCTGCCCCAGCAACTTTTGGGTAAGTGAATAACTTCATTTGTTGATGCCCTTGACAATCCTTGCTTTCTTGGTACAATTTTACTTTTGTGATATTTACGGTACTGCATTCTTTGATGTGATTTTATGTTTTGACTCTGAGCGATGTATTCAATCGCATTATTAAGCACCTTCCTGTGCATTTATTGGCTACGTACTTGGCACCTTGGTACTCTGAGTGACTGCACGTGCTTTAAGTTACAAATGGCATCAACGTCCGAAAGCTTATCTTGCTAGAAAACATATCTTGTAGACAACTGCCCTAGCTATCAGTATTGTCATGCTTCTGGAGTTGAGGTTACTAGCAGAAGTTGAAATTTCATGTTATAACATCAAAGACTTCAAGATGAAAGTACACACAATAACAATAGGTACGAATTGTGCTAGCTGAGATGTATTCCCGGTGTCTGTCTGTCCCATCAGCATAGAATCGTGCAAGTCTTGTCAGTTCAACATTTGTATCAGAAAGTCACCTTTTCTGAGTATGCATAAAAGATGGTAATTGTTGTATTCTATTTTTGCTGACATTAGATTCTTCTTCTTTAACTGAAGACATTAGATTCTTGATGCATCCTTTAGCTGTTATAAAAGGATAACTTAAGTAAATTGCATCAAGGAAAAACCATTTTCCATGATGAATCTCTAATCCTAGTCTGCTGCCAGTTGCGAAACTGTTAAGCTTCTAAACAACAGTGCCTTTTGTGGTGTCACAAGCAGAGATTTATACACATTTTTCTGATGGGCTTCTATATGTTCTTGGCAGAAATGACTTGTGGGCATTGGGGTGCACGTTGTTTCAAATGCTTTCTGGCTCTTCGCCATTTAAGGATGCCAGTGAGTGGTTGATTTTCCAGCGAATTATTGCTAGGGATCTCAGATTTCCTGAGTTCTTTTCGGATGAAGCAAGAGATCTCATTGACAAGTTGCTGGTATACAATTATACAGATTACTTCTTGAATTCTTTTTGTTTTTGGTCATAAGTTATATGTTGTTCTTAGAAAGAGCACAGAAAAAAAAGTATAGATAATATCATGCCAGTAACTTCAGTATAAAAAAGGCTACAAGCATAAAACCAACTCACATCCTAATTCTAATCATTTCATGGTTTATCAGCTACAGTTGCGTTCCAAATACATAATGAAATTGCATAGTCCCCACCCCAGCTAAAAGAGAAGAAGCATCCTTAGATCTCTAAGTCAAATTTCCAACAGGCAGGACCTTCTTAAACTCTTCATTCTGCAGGATGTTGATCCAACCAAACGACCAGGTGCAGGACCTGATGGTTATGCTTCCTTGAAGAAGCATCCTTTCTTCAGAGGTATTGACTGGAAAAATATAAGGAAGACGCGCGCACCAAAGCCCGCTGTGGAGGCAAATGTATGCTATCTTATGTCAGTGTAATCACTTAACTCTACTCTTCATCATTCTGATGATCTCCCTATTCAGGCAAATGAGGATGAGGATAATCAGGATTCAGATTGGCTGTCACACATGGGAAGTGCACATGTCAACCGAAATGTCCCTGTTGGGAATAATGGTGCTGCGTCATCTTCTGAAGTACGGTCCCATGTATCTAAATTAGCTTCCATCGACTCCTTCGACTCTAGATGGTAAATACAGACTATCACAACATTTTATTATACTTACAGGCGAGAAAAGAAAAATGAAAACGGGGGGAAATGGTCGACTACATGCTCACAATTTTTCCACGGGTGAGAGGTGATTCATTTCAGTGCATATTGCTTTAACAATGTGGCAGGCAGGATTTCCTGGAGCCTGGTGAATCTGTAGTGTTGATATCTAAGCTGAAGAAGATTAATAAGCTATCAAATAAGAAGGTCCAGCTGATCCTCACCAACAAACCTCAGTTGATCTGTGTTGACCCTGCAAAAATGGTGACCAAGGGGAATATTAGTTGGTCTGCTAATCCAAGTGAACTCAATGTACAAGTAGGCAACTCCTCGCATTTCAGGATCTGCACGGTATATATTCCTGTGCGCTCTTACTGCCCCCTGGTATCATCCGAGATGTTCTATTTGATCATACCTAACTGAGTTCTCTTACAGCCAAAAAAGGTGTTTGTATTTGAGGATGCAAAACAGCGTGCCTGGCAATGGAAGAATGCAATTGAAGATCTCCAGAACTGCCAAAAGATATGATTTTCAATTGAAATCAAGATACCGACCAAAACAGTTGATGTTAAGCACTCTGAATACACCTTAGCCATGTTTTTCACTTGGAGGAACACATTGGGGTTTCTCGCTCCTGCCCTCCTCGCGTGCCTGGGAAGGAAATCACTTGTGGCATGTTGATCGATGTCCCCCGTCCGTAGACAGTTTTGTTTGTTTGTTAGTTGCTGCAGCAGATAGCATCAGAGTGATTGAAATGTTCGCCCCCCGGAACGATTAACAAAAGAAGTCCATGAGATGATCGATTTGTATTGTTGTATTTGTACCATCGAATCACCTTAACAATGTTGCCGTAGCTTAATTATAACAAGGCTCCAAAACTTGTATATACAATAGAGCAAAAACCCCTAGTATATATGAATAGGACTCCCTCCCCTTGTCCAATTCAGCCCCCCCCCCCCCCCCCCCCCCCCCGCACCAAGTTGCCTTCCACCTCTTGGCCTTTTAAGGCCCATTGATATTTAAATTAAATATAAAATGTTCTAAATACCTCTAGACCATTATATATATGTTTTAACATACCCAAAACATTTTCCACCTATATATAATTTATTGATAATACCTGGTATTACTTGATACTCCCCGAAACTCTTCTAGGGACCTCGAAACGCTATCGGATCCTCTTGAAAGTCTTCCACATATAAACTCTTCAATTACGAATATGTAAATATAATGATACAAATATTATTGCGGGCATATTTCCAACATTAGGCTTCTCTCGCATCCCCTTCACTTATGTTAACCTGAGAGCATGTGCAAGTAATGTAGAGGTTTACTTATGTTAACCTGAGAGCATGTGCAAGTAATGTAGAGGTTTGGCTTGACACGACAACGACAACCAATGATTGGAGTAATATGTTTCCGCACTACCTTTGGCAACCAAACGTGCCTTGTGCCTGTCAATGGTGCCATCAGATTTCCTCTTTACCTTGTACACCCATTTGCAGTCAATCACATTCCTATCCTTGACTGGTGGAATCAAACGCTGTTTTGTTCTTCATGAGAGCTAAATACTCTTCATCCATCGCCTTCTTCCACTTGGATCTTCATCCATCGCCTTCTTCCACTTGGAATCACTAAGGGCTTCCCTTAAATTCTTTGGTTCACCTGTGGCATAAAAAGAACCCCAACGAATGCAACCATCTTTATAAACCTTGGGTTGAACAATACCACTTTGTGACCTGGTGTGTGAACGCACAGGAGGAGGCGGAGCTGGTTGTCCGGAGGGGTGTGGCGTACCGTAAAACGGGACTCCACGGGATACTGTTCATCCACCGTCAATTTCCTCCAGCCTCCACCTACTACTGTTCATCCACCATGACTTCCTCCAGCCTCCACCAGCCACTGTTTATTCACGGCTACTGTTCATCTAGCCTCCACTGGCTACAGTTCATCCAGCCTTCACGAGGTCCTGTTCATCCACCCCCAACCGGCTGGGTGTGGCGTACTGCGACACGGCCTCCTCGGGGTCCTGTTCATCCAGGGGCAACCGTCTACTACCACGGGGTCCTGTTCATCCAGCGGCAACCGCCTACACACGACCGGGGTCCTGTTCATCCAACCCCCAGGGAACTGCTCATCCACAGGCAACCAACCGGCTAGGTTGACTGACCACGTCTCGACTCGTTCTACGAATCGCGCGCGCAACAGCAACGGGCATTGTTCATCGAGAGGCAAACCCAACACACTAGGTGGCTACGTCTCATACGAGGCTCGATCGGCTTCAATATAAGCAGCAACATCGATCAATCACCCGGGTTCAGTTAGCAGCACCAGCGAAGGAATTGCTCGGGCTCAGTTAGCAGCGAAGGGATCGATCGGCTTCAGTACATAGTGCGATCGATCGATCGCTCGGGTTCAATAAGTGAACGCCTCGCTCGGGTTCAGTTAGCGAGCTCCTCGCACAACAATCGCGCGTACGAGAGAATCGCGCAAACCACACTGCATCGCTTGGCCCCGGCCACCCACCGTAACCGGGAACTCCGCGAAAATTTCCTCGCCCTTACTCCTACCATGATTTTTTATGTCATGGACGGCACAAAGAGTGTCATGCATGTGCGTCCCCGGCCCGCCCAGGACGAAAAGCCCATTTTCTGTCTTAATTTGTTGTCATAGAAGTAGGAGCTCACCACATCTATGGTGATATGTGTTTTGTAACAATTATCGTGATAGAAGTATCATAAGCATGACAAAAAAAGTTTTCGTTCAGGCCATAATGTCACAGATGTGTCTTTTTTTGTAGTGTAACTTATATTTGATTGGTCATATTGATGGCAAATCTATCAATGGGTGTAAAATGAATTACCTGCTATGGATAGATGTGTACAAACTTTGTACTAAGTTTCATAAGTGTTAAGCGAATTACTTGCTATGGATAGATGTGTACAAACTGCCGGTCCTATTACTAGCAATAGTGATTATGGTAAGTTGTATGTAGAATAAAAGAAGTGCAAGTAATCTACTAATGCCGTAGAAATATATATATATGACAATTCTATACATCGAACATGTGACCATTACTTTTGTCATATGTACTTGTAATTTCCAAAGCCATGGAAGAAAATTTAAATAAAAAAGAAATCCTCACGCTAAATTTTGCCATGTAATTCGACAAAATGACACACCCTTGTGTCATTGACATGTGGGGTTAGGGGACACCTATCAACGGCATGGACTATGTCGTTTGTCAGCATTTGTCTCTCTTGCTCTCAACCTCGTGGCTGGCTCAGTGTCGCCCAACTTCTAGTGTATGCGCGGCAACATGACCATTCTGGTCCTCAATTTTCTGGCCCGTCTGATGGTGTCCAAGACTTCTCTTGCCGCATCCACGCCACCAACCTTATAACCCTAGATACACTACCTGGCGTGTATATAAGCCAAAGGTTTTAGTCTGTAGAGGGGACATCAACGCAATCTCATTCACCTAGCCCTAGAGTCAGAACACATCTTACGATCTCAAGGTAGATTAACTCTGCATTCAATATATCTCCATTAATATAAAAAAAGAACATGACGTAGGATTTTACCTCCATCAAGAGGGCCCGAACCTGGTAAACATCGTCTACTTGTTCATGTTACCATCTGGCCGACATCCACAACTCGGGACCTGTTGGGGATATAATCCCGCGGTGTGACCCGCCCAGAAGGGGTCGAGTTACACCATTGGCGACTCAACAAGAGAGAGCCCAAGTAGGGCCAAGGAGAGAAAACATGAAGACCGGTGGCGGCTTACAAGGTGGGCCTACTGAAGGTCAAAGACCTGGTGGTAGGATCATGACCCGGAAGGTGTGAGCCGCCATGATGGCGAGTTGCCTAGCAAGGCAGGGCGACTTGGAAACTAAGTTGGTCACGTTGTGTGATCTGATTTGGACTCTTGTAAGCCCAGGGCCTCGGCCTGTGTATATAAAGGCGAGACCCTGCGGCGGGTTAACTCAAGAAACAATTAATCGATAGCTAGGTCAAGCGGGTCTGCTCCCTTGTAATCGATACTCAAGTAATATCAACGAAAGCAGGAGTAGTATTTTACCTCCTCCACGAGGGGATGAACCTGGGTAAACCTTGTGTCCTTCGTCCCGTCCAACCCCTTCGAGCTAACCTACGTTGCGATGGCTCCACGCTTAAGTCCTTTCGCTAGACATCCGCCGTAACAAATCCACGACAGTTGGTGCCCACCATGGGGCCAGCGCACGGTGGTTTCGAGTTCATGAAGGGCTATTTCCCAGGGATCGAGGGATACGCCGTTGGCAGGATGACCAAGAGTCGCCGTGGCAAGCTCTACATCGACGATGCTGGCTGGGGCCCCGAGGCCGACTCAATTGAGTACAGGTACCGGGTCCCCTTCGGCTGTATTCACGTCTTCATCAGCAAGATTGGCGGATCAGAGCCTGAGCCGGACATCTGCACCGACATCATCGAGCCGGCTCAGCGCGCGCAACCCGCCCAGGCTCAACCTGGACGGAAGCATGTCTTCGTCGGTTTTGTACATGGGGCGGGTCTTGAGGAAGATTCTGCATCTGGTGGAGGGACGGCCATCTATTCAGGTGATGAGTCTTCAACCGGGGAAACAGAGTCAATTAACCAACTTCAGGACAGCGGGCTTGGGGGCTATTCCGATGGTGATAGTATTCTGGACCCCTATGAGCCGCCTTGTAGGGCTGCTATCTTCATGGCTGACACTACGCCGGGTCTCAACTCTTCGACGACGACAACTATGACGTCTGGCTCAACTGCTGCGGCGACGGCTGGAGCCGCCGGGTCAACTCGGCCGCCGGCTCAGGTTTTGTCTCAACTTTTAGGCACCTTAACAACCCTGTTGGCAACTGAGGTTACTACAACAAATCAAGTAGAGCACAACGCGGAGGTTGCAAAGGTGCGAGATGAGTTAGCTAAAGCTCAGGAGGAGCTCAATGCAGAGAACGCCAGGATGGCAACAGAGAGGGCTCAGATGGATGCTGAGTCGCAACGTATAAGGGTGGAAGAGTTTCGCTTAAGTTTGGATCAAGATGCCTCCAATGCAGTTCTTCGGAGGAGGCACCAAACCCGCCCGCCTTTACGGTATGAGGGGCGGAACCTTTTTAACACGCCTGGGGCAGGGACGAATAACCCACCTGGCACAACACGGGTTGCGGAGGCGCCAGGAGGCGGCATGGCGGCTCAGCCTCGGCTGTTAGACCCGCTCCGTAGGGATCATACCCCGCCCCAGCAGTTCTCAACACTGCTGGGTCATTATTCTAACCCGGTGGACAACATGTTAGCAGCGGCAACCCGTCTGGCGGGGATCCCGATCGAAGGAGAGTCACCGGAGGCAATAGAGACTTGGAACGCTGTTGAGTTCCTTCGAACAGCTGTTGCGCAGCAGGCGGCTTACTCATACAGTCTTCAACTCAAGGCTTCATGTGCACATGAACAGGAAGATGCAACTTGTTGATTTGTTACAACATGTTGAGCACTGTGTATCCATAATGCCTAAGAATGAAGCAGCATTAGACGCAGTAGCGTCACATACGATACCCTTCACTAAGCTGAATGCACACCCTCCGGAGATTGTTGCCTCTTATATTTATACAACTGTAATGTTTCCATGGGTAAAGCGTCAGATTGTCGAAGGAACAAAATGGCAGGTCACAGACCAGGTAGCGTGTGATGCTTTGGTTGTGTTTGGAGTTTTGCACAAAGTCCCATATGATAAAGTCCCATATGGTAAGGATGCTAGAGAATTGCAAGGTAAGGATGGCAAGGACGGGATGCTAAGGTTCCTATAGACTTGGAAGGTAAGGATGGTGAGGACTTGCATGCAAAAAACTTGGATGCTGATGATCCCAATGACTTGGAAGGCAAGGATGGTGTGGACTTGGATGCAAAAAACCTGGATGGTAAGGACTCGGATGCTAAGGTTCCTACAGACTTGGAAGGTAAGGATGGTGAGGACTTGCATGCAAAAAACTTGGATGCTGAGGATCCCAATGACTTGGAAGGCAAGGATGGTGTGGACTTGGATGCAAAAAACCTAGATGGTAAGGATGCCAATGACTTGTAAGGTAAGGACAGTGAGGAGTTGGATGCAAAAAAGTTGGATGCACAAGGCGTGGATGCTAAGTCTGTGGATGTTAGATATCATGTGACTTGTCTGTTTAAAGGAGCAAGACTGGATGCTGTAGCTTGTAAATGCAAAAAGTTGGAAAGTGAGGATTACCCACACACATATATTCTGCATTCTGGATCATCTTGGTGTACGCACATTTCCAAAAAAAATTGTGAGGACAAGATGGACAATGCATGCCAAGCCAGCGTTTCCTTCTTCAAGGACTGCGAATACTCATGTATGGTCTGATCACATGAATAAGTATCATCAACTAGGCAACATGGATAGTGACGCTTTATTCACAGCCGCAGCTAGCGATTCACAGTCAGAACAGGTGATGGAGCTCCTCCGGAGTATATTGGTTGATGGAGAAAAAACTGATTTAGAAGAAGGCCGAAAATCGTTTGTTCCTTTGTCGGCATACTTCTCTGCTGCTCGAGAATGCTGCACTGATGACGTGGAAAATCCAATCAAAATAGTTCCAAAAGGGAGACCAACTACTGAAGAATCGAACAAGAGGATTAAATCTAGGCGCGAGCGGATGAGAGGAAAAAAAAGCAACGAAGTTAGTGCACATTTTCATCTCATTGTTCATTTCCACACATGCTTACAGTCTTAATATGTTCTTCGGGAGAGTGTTCACATGTTTTTCTTCAATTTACGCAGTGTCGCGAGAAACCACGGCCACCTATGGGACCAAGGGCCCCTTGCTGGTTCGGCGGGGGGATGGCACGTTGCACAAAGAGCAGAGGAGCATGGAGCAGCACGGTAGAGATCACATGGGCAGTCTTTACCCAGGTTCGGGCAGCCGTGAGGCGTAAAACCCTACTCCTGCTTTGGTGGATTGATGGTGAAAAAGTGGTGGTGAGCGCAACACGCTTGCCCAATAGGTTTGGCCTGGGCGAAACGGCTACGCGCGTATGAATATGTGAGGGGGTGGCTTTGCTAACCGAGCGACCAACCCTTTCTATAGTTGCCTTGGGCCTCCTTTTATAGACAAAGGGTCACCACAGTGGCAAATCAGTCATTATACACTGATTAGATAGCAAATAGTGCTATCATACCTAACTCTGCAGGCTGACAGAGCGCATTAAATGCTCCGCTTAACATCACATCTTAGCTCGCCCGGCAAGCCCTGCCTGGCTGGTTTGCCAGCTTCGCGCCTGCTTGCTCGACACGTCGCAGGACGGGTGTCATTTGGAGGTTTTTCCTGTAGGAAGTGGCTGCCATGTGGCGAATAGCAGCCACTTAGTCACTTTGGAGCTTGACACCGCATTGATCGACGACGTGCGTGTTGATGAGGTGGTGCGGTGAGGTGGTTCTGCCTCCGCGAGCCCCGGCAGGCCTGCCGGGACGGCACGAAAGCTTGCTCCCGGAGGTGATCCCATCCTTGCCAGGCACGCCTGCCCGGCAAGGGAGGTCTCTTCCTTAGCAGTATCTTGCTTCTCTGGCTAGTCTTGGTCCTCTTGTGCTGCATGTTGGTCCTTCGAAGAACTGATCCAATGCACTCCAATCTGACCTTAGTTCTGCAACCTTGTTCTCGTGCATGTTGGCTTCCTCGTCTGTGCACGAGTCAGGGGAAAATATACACCCATGTTTATGTTCCCCGACATAAGCCCCCGGGCCTGAGCCATACATGCCGCGTGACACGTTGGGTTAGGCCCCAAACAGTGCACGAACACGTGGCAGGAGAAGGCTGCGCGCGGCGGTTCGCCATGACGACCAGTCAATCCAACGCCCACTTCGGACAATTACCGCGAGTCGTGGGATCGTGGGACTGTAGCAGTTATGGTAAAATGGCAACTTTCTGAAGCGTCGCACCTCCGCTCCACGCCCTTTTCTCCTTAAGATAGGAAAACGCGGAGCGGTACGGTTCACTTGTCGCCTGCCCTGCCCTCCCATAATCTTCCTTCGCAAGCCAAAACAACTCTCCCCCGCCCGCCGCCGCTCCCCCACCCAATTCTTTTCCACATTCGCATCGGCGTCCGAGGAGATGGGGAGGAAAACTGCGGCAAAGGGGAAGCAGACGGCCGTGGCGAAGGAGGTGGCCGCCGAGGGAAGCAAGAGGGTGACGGAGCTGAACAAGAAGCGGAGGGGAGACGTTTTCTTCTTCCCTTAGAATCTGGACGGCCCGGTTCTGCAAGCCAGGTACGGGTACCTGTGGGGGAAGGGAATTCCCGAAAGGGCACGACACTCCCAAAGTTCTGGCGGAGGGGAAAGAGGATCCGAGCAATGCGTATCGATTCTTCTATGCATACTTCATCTGTGGCCTCTGCTCCCCTTTTTTTGAATTCTTTGAGGCGATGATGATGATTTACGGGTTCCATCTTCTTGACTTCACACCAAATGCAATGGCGACCATGGCCATCTTCGCCCATCTCTGCGAGAATTTTGTTGGAGTTGCTCCCAATGTCGATCTGTTCAGGCATTACTTTGTTCCATGGGTGGAGAACAAGGCACACCGCTCCGGGAACATTAGCTGGATGCCACGGGTGGCGAGGAAGTCCTGGGATTATATCTCTGGTCTGCAGTGTGAGAGGTGGGAAGAGTGGAGAGGAGACTGGTGCTGGATTCAGGACGAGGAAGCTCCAGAGTTCTACGAAGTGCGGATAGTATGTGTCGAGCACGACAAGGAATGGATCGCATATGGCCTCACTGACGATAGGCTTCACCCGCCAATAAAGAGGATCACCCGCTTGAAGACTGCCGGGCTAACTATCGAGCACATGGGGGCAAACTTTCTTCTTCGTCGTATCGCTCCACTTCAGAAGAGGGATAGGCCTGCTTGGTTGTATGGTGATGCTGGGGACATGATGAGATTACTTCCAGGTTTGGCCAATAACTTATCTATTTATGGCCACGCCTGGATGTGCGACCATTTGGTTGACCCCGGCAAACATCATCCCTCTGAATGTCAATTCTGCCCGAGACCAGATCTTGAACTGGAAGCCGGACTGTAATGCCCATGGGGTGGCAGGGGATTGGCGGCTGCCCTCTCTCGACGAAGAACTCAAGTGGTCCAGTGCTCTGGTGGAGAGGGCTGTCAGGGTCGAGCCCAAGATACAAATGCACCTCCTCCGTGGAGGTAGCATTTATCAGGAGGAGAATTGAGGAGGACAAGGCTGCCCAAATGGCTACGATGGCAGGGGCCGCGATTGCCGGGAAGGAAAAAGGAGTAGCCGAGGGCGAAGGTTCCTCTCAAGGTGGTAGCGAAGCGCAGGCCACGGAAGGGGTTGCCGGGGATGACCCTGCCATGAACAAGGCTTCCGGGCTTGAGGCCCTAGCCATCGTGGCGGAAGAGTTCCAAGAGGAGGAGGAAGCCGGTGAGGTAGCAGAGCCCGAGGCAGAGTGGCTCGCGGCTGGACCTCAAGCCCCCGAGCCAATTTTGGATCAGCGGCCCCGCAGGCGTGCTGCTAACCGAGGAACGGTGACCCCGAGTTCTGCGCCTGCCGCCAAGAGGTGAAGAAGACCACCACCAGGAATGCCAAGACACACGTGGCGCCCCGCCAGTCTTCCCGCCTTGTCGGGGGTCAAAGCTTCCCCCGCCAAGCAATTGGCGGATGTGGAAGTTGACTCCAGCTCTCATTCCGGCTCGAGCTCTTCACAGAGCTCGTCTCCATCGGAGCCCCCGATGCCACAGCAGGGCTTAGAGCTGCCGGAGAGCTCTGCCCCTCTGCCCCAGAAGAGAGGCAGGGCACCCTCGCCTCCCATCGAGTTCAAATTGAACTCCATGCTCATTGATGAGGAGTAAGAAAGATTCCCTTTCTTGTAAATAGCTTCAACATACTTGATTATTTTGCTGACTGACCTCCTGTCTTGTGGTTGTGGCCAGGGAGGTGGAGGAGGATACGGAAACCCTCATCCACCGGTCGAAGAGGCTCCGGTGTGATGGGTGTCGGTGTCAAAACCGGCGGATCTTGGGTAGGGGGTCCCGAACTGTGCATCTAAGGTCGATGGTTGCAGGAGACGGGGGACACGATGTTTACCCAGGTTCGGGCCCTCTCTATGGAGGTAATACCCTACTTCCTGCTTGATTGATCTTGATGAATATGAGTGTTACAAGAGTAGATCTACCACGAGATCGTAATGGCTAAACCCTAGAGGCCTAGCCTGTATGACTATGGTAATGAGTATATCCTTTCCAGACTACCCCTCCGGTTTATATAGACACCGGAGGGATCTAGGGTTACATAGAGTCAGTTACATAAGAAGGAATCTTCATAGTTGGTTGCCTAGCTTGCCTTCCACACCAAGGAGAGTCCTATCCAGACACAGGTACAGTCTTCGGCCTTCATGTCTTCACAGCCCATCAGTCCAGCCCATGGATAACAGGCCGGATGCCCGAGGACCCCTTAGTCCAGGACTCCCTCAGTAGCCCCTGAACCAGTCTTCAATAACGAAGTGTTCGACACACAAATTGTCTTCGGCATTGCAAGGCGGGTTCCTCCTTCGATGACCTCCAAGTAATGTATTCGGCCGTTGATCAATGTCGCTCCCCTCGGCTTCTGCGCGTCAAGTAACTTCGTCTTCCACGTGTCGAGCTGTAACGCCCACGATGCGGCTATATCTCCCACGTGTCGAGGCACGACTTAGAGGCATAACCGCATAGTGGTTTTGTCGCAAGAAGGGTCATCTTCACACAATCCCATGTAATGAACAAGAATGGGATAAAGAGTTGGCTTACAATCGCCACTTCACACAATACATAAATATCATCATACATCATCCAAAATACAAGCAGATAGACCGACTACGGTCAAAATCCAGATGAAAATAAGACAACCCCAAATGCTAGATCCCTGATCGTCCCAACTGGGCTCCACTACTGATCATCAGGAAAAGACACATAGTAACGACCACGTTCCTCGTCGAACTCCCATCATCTGCACTGGCATCATCGGCACCTGCAACTGTTTTGGTAGAATCTGTGAGTCACGGGGACTCAGCAATCTCACACCCGCGAGATCAAGACTATTTAAGCTAGTAGGAAAGGATGGTGCAATGAGGTGGAGCTGCAGCGGCAAAAGCATATATGGTGGCTAACTTGCGCAAAAGAGAGCGAGAAGAGAAGCAACGGAACGGACGTCATCTAGCAATGACCAAGAAGAGGTCCTGAACACCTACTTACGTCATACATAACACAGACCGTGTTCACTTCCCGGACTCCGCCGAGAAGAGACCATCACGGCTACACACGCAGTGGATGTATTTTAATTGGGTCAAGTGACAAGTTATCTACAACCGGACATTAACAAATTCCCATCTGCCTCATAACCGCGGGCACGGCTTTCGAAAGATATTACCCTGCAGGGGTGTCCCAACTTAGCCCATCATAAGCTCTCACGGTCAACGAAGGATAAACCTTCTCCCGGAAAGACCCGATCAGTCTCGGAATCCCGGTTTACAAGACATCTCGACAATGGTAAAACAAGACCAGCAAAGCCGCCCGAATGTGCCGACAAATCCCGATAGGAGCTGCACATATCTCGTTCTCAGGGCACACCGGATTGTCCAAGCTTCCGATAGGCCAGCCCAGAGTTGCCCCTGGTGGCCACCGGCGACTGACAGTTTGGACCAATACTCAGAGGAGCACTGGCCCGGGGGTTTAAAATAAGATGACCCTCGGGCTCGCGAAAACCCGGGGGAAAAGGCTTAGGTAGCAAATGGTAAAACCAAGGTTGGGCCTTGCTGGAGGAGTTTTATTCAAGGCGAACTGTCAAGGGGGTCCCATAAATCACCCGACCGCGTAAGGAACGCAAACGCAAGGAACATAATCCCGGTATAACAGTAACTAGGGCGGCAAGAGTGGAACAAAACACCAGGCATAAGGCCGAGCCTTCCACCCTTTACCAAATATATATATAGATGCATTAATTAAATAAGAGATATTGTGATATCCCAACATAACCATGTTCCGACATGGAACACACTTCAACTTCACCTGCAACTAGCAACGCTATAAGAGGGGCTGAGCAAAAGCGGTAACTTAGCCAAACAACGGTTTGCTAGGAAAAGATGGTTAGGGGCTGACATGGCTAAAATGGGAGACATGATATAGCAAGTGATAGGTAGCGGAGCATGGCAATAGAGCGAACAACTAGCATAGCAAAGATAGAAGTGATTTCGAGGGGTGGTCATCTTGCCTGCAAGATTCTCAGAGTTGTCGAAAGCTTGATCCTCGTACGCGTACTCGACAGGTTCCTCGTTCACGAACTCGTCTCCCGGCTCTACCCAAGACAAGAACACAAACAAACGGAACCACAATCAACAACGAGAAATGCACAAGCAACATGATGCAAAACATGTATGATATGCAAGATATGATATGCGATGCATATGCGTGCTCCGGAAGGAAAATGATGAACATGGCAGTAACTTGGCAAACCAAGCATGCCACTGGAAAGATGAGATGATTTCAGTCGAAATCTATATAAAGATCACCGGAATCGGATGCACGGTTTGCAAATGGCAAGCAAAACAAGAATGACACGAATCTGCGATAAACAGCAAAATAGCACTTAAAATGCAACAAGTAACAATGCTACAGCACCCCAACATAGCAACAAAGCACATGGCAGTAATCTACAGGAGATGCTTGACAAAAGATGAACACTGAGCTACGGCTAGTTCACAACATATCAAGCTCAAACAAGCATGGCAAAAGTGCAAAAGATTACAGGTTCACAGACTTAGTGAAAAACTGGACATGGCAGAAAACAGTATCAGGTAGCAATGTTCAGAGCATGAAATCAACATGCTACAGGAACTTAACATAGCAAAACAAGGCATGGCAGTGTTCTACTAAGTGCACATGACAAAAGTCCCTTACTGACCATAAGCCAAAAAGGACCAGAAGATATGATGGCAAGCATGTAAACATAGCAAGTTTCGTTATCAGGTTTCAGACTTAGCAGAAAACAGAGCATGGCAGAAATATTAATAAGTAGGCCTCTTTGTGAGCTTGATGCACTCACTACAGAGCAATGCATGACAAACCAAGCACCTACAGCAATATGGCATGTTTATGAAGCTATCCATGGCAAGAACAATTGCATAGCATGTATGGATCAACTACAATAAGCTTGGCAAAATTGCATATCATGTTAAGAATCTGCCAGAAATATTTTATAGCAAAAGTAGAGCAAGATTGAGTCATGCTATGGCACTCCATAATTGCAAACAATTGCAAGAATAGATCAATTACAACTATAGCTACAAAAACATCCTTACTGAACATCTCCAAAATATGCATGGATCTCTCTGTAGCATCAAGTTTACATGGCAACAAAATTACAGCAGACAAGGACTTAGAGAAATCACTAAGTCCCTGAAATCAGAAATATTACGGGGCCTACTTTGCATGCTTGTGCTAGTCACCACAGAGATCACAAAAATACATGGACTATACCACTGGAAATATGGCATGGCATACTTCAAAACACATGTAGAGCTCATGCTCAAAAGATGCACAGATTAAATGATACAAAAATGACAAATCTCCAAAATCTGATAAGAACCAGAGAATAACAGCAACTAGCCCTCTTCCAACAGAGATTTGGGCATCAATATGACCTCTAATGAACATGGTGCAATTGAATAAAATGAAGAGCATCACGAGTCGAACAATTTGACATATTACACGCACGAATCGGAACTGCATGCACGGAGTTATAGCAGTACGAACAGAGGCACTTGCTGAAGATTTTCCAGGACTTAGAGAAAAAAAGGAAGGGCGAGAAGGTCAACGCTCAAGTACAGATCGGATCGGGGCTCGGGCTCCCGAGGTCGCTCGCCGGCGACGGGAAAGGCGAGGGAGGCCGCGGCGGCCGGAGGAAAGGCGCGGGGCGACGACGGAGGGCACGGGCGGCGGGCCGCGGGTGGCCGGAGGAGGGCGCCGGCGGCGGAGCTCCGTGCGGCGCCGGACCGGCGACGGCGGCAATGGCGGCCGGCGGCGAGGCACGAGGCGGCGCACGGCGATGGTGGCGGCGGCGGAGATGGCGGGGCCGGCGGCCGGCGCGGGAGGCGAGGCGGCGGCGGGCGCGCGCGGCGCGGGCGGCGGCGAAAGGGCCGGTGGGCCCGCGGCGGGCTTCGCGGGCCGGCGCGGTGGAGAGGGCGGCGGCGACACATGTCGCGATCTGGTTGGCCGGGCGGCGCGGCGGACGTTGTCCGGCCGGAGCGGACGCGTCCGGCGCGGCGCGGAGGGAGAGGGTTAGGGTTTCGTCTGTGATTTCGTTTTTCGGGGGAGATGGAGTTTAGGTAGAGGGAGCTAGGAGACTCCAAATGAGGTGCGGTTTTCGCCCACACGATCGTGATCGAACGACCTAGAGCATGGAAGAGAGTTTGGTGGGTTTTGGGCTGGTTTTGGAGGGGGTTTTTGCTGGACACTCAAATGGACTTTGCGGATGCCCGGTTAACCGTTGGAGTTCCAAACGACCTCCGAATGGAACGAAACTTAACCGGTAGTCTCCGGGTGGTATATTAAGACCACTTGACAAGCCTCGGTCCATTCCGAGAAAGTTTGACACACGCACACGAAAGAAAATAAGAGGGGTGCACTGGAGGAGATAGGAGCGCCGGATTGGAAAACGGACAACGGGGAAAATGCTCGGATGCATGAGACGAACACGTATGCGAATGCAATGCACATGATGACATGATATAAAAATGCATGACATGACAAAAATACAAAACGAAAGACAAAACCCGACAACGGAGGGAAAACATATCACATAGCCGGAAATGGCAAGAGTCGGAGTTACAAATATGGCAAGTTACATGCGGGGTGTTACACGAGCGAATACGGAAGGTCAGGGTATTTTTGCAATCAGCACCCCGTCCAGGCAAGGAAGAGCGCCTTGAAAGTGCGTTATATCGACTAGAGGGGGGGGTGAATAGGCGATTTTTATAAATTCTTCACTGAGGAATTTGTGGGTGAGGAAATTCCTTAGCGAAGAACTACTTGCAGCGGAATAAGTACTCAAAAGTATGCATAGCAGAACACAAGCATAGTCATCATGATGAAATGAAAACAAGCACAGTACAGAAAGCGTAAACACAGGATGAAGACAAGCAGACTGAGGAAATTGAACTCAGGAGATTGAGAAAGTCTTGAGTCAAATTCTTCAAACACAGATATGAACAATTGCACAACACAGGAATGAGGAAATGAAAGAGTTGAGGAAATAGAACCAGTTGGCTTGGTGAAGACAATGATTTGGTAGACCAGTTCCAACTGCTGTCTCAGTTGTACGTCTGGTTGGAGCGGCTAGGTATTTAAACCTGAGGACACCCAGTCCCGGACACACAGTCCTCACCGTATTCTCCTTGAACTAAGGTCACACAGACCTCGTCCAATCACTCGTGGTAAGTCTTCAGGTGACTTCCGAACCTTCACAAACTCGGTCACTCGGCGATCCACAATTTCCTCTTGGATGCTCTAGACCATGACGCCTAACCGTCTGGAAGAAGCACAGTCTTCAAAGGTAACAAGCGTCGGATCCACGCAGGATCAATCTCTTCAGTGATGCTCAATCACTTTGGGTTTGTAGGTGTTTGGGTTTGGGGTTTTTCCTCACTTGATGATTTTCGCTCAAAGTCCTCGGAGGATGGGATGCTCTCAAATGACAAGTGTCAGTTTCTCTCGGAGCAGCCAACCAGCTAGTGGTTGTAGGGGGCGGCTATTTATAGCCTAGGGAGCAGCCCGCATGATAAGACATAAATGCCCTTCAATGATATGACCGTTAGGTGGGTAGATATTTTGGGACAGCTGGCGCATAGCACAGCAACGGTCGGAAATTTGAGGTTCAAATTCCTCAGGGCTATCATGTTCCTCACTGTGTAGGCAATCCGCACTGGCGAATTCCTAACTCCTCAGTCAGAACAAATTCCTCAGAGACCAGAAGAACTTCGTCTCTGTCACTGAAGAATATGACTGAACTGTATGAGATTTCCAATGGCTTCACTCGAAGGGATTGGTAGGTGTAGGATTTTGAGTTGAGCATCACATGGAAATTTTTCCTTAGTATTTCCTCGACCCCCTTTAACAGTACGGTGTTTCCTATGACTCAAGAAAGAGAAAATGAAACTACGAAAACAAAAGTCTTCACGCTTCATATTCCTCAAATGAATACCAAGTCTTCAAGGTCACACCAATTTCTTCACTTTCAAAGTCTTCAGAAAGTCTTCAGAAATCCAAAGTCTTCAGTCGAAGAACTTCATTTTTAGGGGTCGACTTTCTCTGTAATTATCAAACTCCTCATAGACTTATAGATCTGTGTACACTCACAAACGCATTAGTCCCTTAACCTATAAGTCTTCAATACACCAAAATCACTAAGGGGCACTAGATGCACTTACAATCTCCCCCTTTTTGGTGATTGATGACAATATAGGTTAAGTTTTCAACGGGGATAAACATATGAAGTGTAAATACTGATATTGAGGAATTTGATTGCAAGATATAGAAGAACTCCCCCTGAAGATGTGCATAGTGAGGAATTTGCTTTTGAAGCAATGCACACTTGAAGAGTTGAATCATGGAGATCTCCCCCTATATCTTGTAATTCATACACGCATTTGACATAATATATGAAGAATTTGAAATGCATGATGAAATATGGTGACTGATGTAATTCAGCATGCGTGCAATAACATTAATGAGGAATAAGCATGCAGAAGAAACAACAAAAGTATCAGGTCACCATAGAGTTTAAGTTTACTACTCGATCCAGCAAAGTCTTCAAAAGAACGAGAGTTGCAACTTAGAAAAAAACGCCCATATAATAGACCCGCTTGAAGACTAACTCAAATTTCTCCCCCTTTGTCATCAAATGACCAAAAGGGTCGAAAATGAGGACTAACGCCCCTGAAGAATATCAAGGTGATGAAGGAGCGTCAGCGTTGTTGGGGTCGGTTGTTGGAGTAGGGCCTGCCGCAGTGTCGTCCAAATCTTCATGTTCATTAGTGTCACGTGATGAAGAATAGGAGCTGGCCACCAAGGAAGGAACCTTGACCTTCTTGTACTTCTTCGGAGGAGGTGCAGCCCAGTCAAGATCGTCCTTGAGACCCATTGTCTTCAGATCTTCTTCACTATAGACTTGAGACAGAACAGCCCAGGTGCGGTTGAGGATTTCATGAAGGTAGTAGTGGTTTTTCTTCACTGCATTGTGGGTAGCAGTCATGTTGTGAAGAATTGAACCAAACTGACGCTTGACCCATTTATGATTGCGATCAACCTTCTGGTGAAGACTGAGGAGAAGCTCACGGTCAGTCATCACCCTGGGTGCTGTGCCTTGAGGATTTTGCTTGGGTGCGTTGGCGGCAGAGTCATGGGTGGCAGAGTCATCATTGGTGGAGTAGGATGCAGCCTTGCGAAATTGTCCATCCAATGGACGAATGCCTTCATCAATTACAGCAGTAGCCTTGCCCTTTTCATCAGCTGAGGAAAATGTCCGTTTGAGGACTTCAATTGGGGGCAAGTAGCTGCAATGGTTCAGTGTATCAGCTTTATAGTTGAGTGAAGACCTTGTCCTGATGAATCTCATAATCCAAGGTGCATAAGGCTTCAACTCAAATGGTGACATGGCGACATTAGCCAGAGTCCTCATGAAGAAATCATGGAAGTTGATGGGAATGCCATGAATGATATTGAAAAGCAGATTCTTCATGATGCCAACGACTTCTTCTTCATTTGAGTCGTGGCCCTTGATTGGACTCAATGTCTTCGTCAGAATGCGATAGACAGTCCGAGGCACATACAACAATTCCTTCACAAGGAATTTTGTTCTTGAGGTCTGACCTGGCTTCAAAGGCTTCATCAGCACTTGCATGTAGTGATCGGTTAGCTCAGGTTCATTGTAGACGCAACAAGCACCTTCAAGGGGCGGACTGAGAGGTAAGGCACGAAGCAATTCAGTAGCTGGTGCCTTGTAGTGAGTGTTTTCAGACATCCAGTCCAGCACCCATGAATTCACATCTTCAGAATTTCCGGTGATGTGCAGCGTTGCATAGAATTGAAGAATAAGTTCTTCATTCCAATCACAGATGTCAGTGCAGAAATTTAACAGTCCAGCGTCGTGAAGAACACTGAGGACTGGCACGAAGCACGGCAGAGATTCCATGTCCACGTGAGGAATGTGCTCATGATCGAAGACTTTGTCTTTGTCGAACAGCACTGAGGAATAGAAATTTGCCTGGCTGGCAGTCCAGAAACGCCTCTTCCTTATGCGAGCAGAGTCATAAGGGTTGTAATCAGTGAAGAATACATGCTCGCCAAAGAAGGCATCAGTCTTGAATTTTTGCTTCCTGGAGAATGGATCCTTTGGTTTGGGCAGAGGAGTGTCAGTGAGTTGCATCACAACCTCAGGAATCGCAATCTCAGGTTCTTCAGGCTGAGGAATTTCTGGTTCCTCTTCAGTGGCAGCCTGGTTCTTGAATTCTTCATTTTCAGTTTCTTCAGCACTAGCGGCTGGAATGTCTTCATGAGCTTCATCAGATCCCATTTGAACTGTAGTGACTGGGGACTGAGGAATTTGCTGCAGTGGAGTGAAGAGTGGAGAATTGGGGTGCTGACTTTCCCAAAAGTCATCATTCATCACAGGTGTGGTACAGCCAATGTCCACATCTTCATCTTCAATTTCTTCAACGCCGGCCTCTTCAGCAGTAAACTGAGGCACATGCGAGGAAACTACTGGGGTTGAAGGGATTTCATCCACTTCAATTTCTTCATCCATCTGCTCTGACATAGCAGCAGAAGGAGTTTCTTCATCAGATCCGCTAGGGATCACATATTCTTCACCAAAAGGAACAAGGTCCTTTGATGGCATGGTTGAGATTGGAACAGCATCAATCGGGTTTGCAAAAGAGCTGGTCATAGGCTTCATTTTCTTCGGAGCAGAAGAATCTGAAGAAGCTGATGCTTTCCTTTTCTTCATAGCTGCACGCTCTGCAGCCTTGGTCTTCTTCACATCGGATGCAGATGGAAGGATCGGAGTTGGGGTAAGCGCAGGAGGAGCAGAGGAATTTGGTTCAGTTTCTTCAGGCACAACTGATGCAGTTGCCCTGACCTCTTCATTTTCTTCAGGCGCACCGCTAGTGGGTGCCCTGGAACTCACATTATCTTCAGCAGCCTGATTGTCATCAGCAGTGCTGGCATGTTCTTCAGTTTGCTGAGCAGATGCTTCAGCCTGAGTGACTTCAATATGCACAGGAGGAGCGGCACTTGAAGTGAGTGTCTTCGTCAGATTGACGAACCTGACCTTGGCTCCTTTCCAATCAACATAGTAAGCGTTGAAATCATCGCTAAGGACTTTGATTTCAGACTGGAGCTTTACAAGTTCATCAATTGTCATAGAGACAACGTTGTTCTTCAGGAACTTCTCCTTCCTGTACTGTGCTTTCTTGAGTTGCATGGCCTTCTCATATTTCCATTTTTCTTCGCTGATGAAATGGGTTAGCATGTGACTTTGGCTAGGTGTCAACTTGAAATCAGGCATAGGAGTGTTTGGGTCCTTGTGCTAGAGATCAATATAGTCGAGGATCAGCTTTGGATCCAAAAGTAGTGGCACTTCTGTGCCCTTGGCTCTAGCGGCCCTGACTTGCCTGTCTCTGATGATTTCAGCAAGTTCTTCATCATCAGCTTCCTCTTCATCAGCCGGTACTTGGAAGGCGACCTGCTTCTTCTGAGGACTTGGGCGAGAGCCCCGTCCAGCAGTTGTCTTTGTCTTCAGCAGAGAGGGTCCTGTTGAAGACTTTGGTGCAGCTGAGGAACTAGCTGAAGCTCCTGAGGCAATAGAGATGCCTGCAGTCCTTTGGCACGTGGCAAGATGCACAGGTGCTGAGGATTTTTTCGGAGCAGCTGAGGACTTTGGAGGAGCAGGAGCGGCTTGAGGAATTGGCCGTGAGGGCTGAGCTGAGGAAATTGGCCGTGAGGGCATTGAAGAAGAGGCACTTGGCTTGTGCGCAGGCTTCTTTGCCATGGATTTCTTCGGCCTTACAGAGGCCTCAGCAGCAGCAGCAGTGGAATCTTCGTTGAATTTCCTCACTGCATCTTTTGCCTGTTTGGCCAACTTGGCCTGGCGCTTGGCCCATTCTTCAGGAAAATCCTCACCGCGCTTGATGCTAGTGGGATCTGCCTCTTGGCCAGGTGCCAATGGAGGTCTTGAGCATGGAGGAGTAACAGCGAATTTCTTCATGTATTTTGGAGTCACATACCTGTACTCCCTCCACTCTTTTGCCCATCTCCTTTCTATCCTCTGAATGCGCACCTTGCGCTGATTTTTATCTTCCTCAGGGGGTGTGCAGTACCCAGCATAAATGTCCTCAGGGATTTCAAAGGCAGTATTGACCTCAGGCTTCTTTCCTCCTTTCTGTGGCCTCTTTTCATTAGCCATTTTCTTTAGTTGAGGAATTTGAACAATTGAACTCTCTGAAGAAGTATGCAACTTTTCTTCAAGGAACGCTGCAAATGAGTTAAGTTGATGAGAACCTAGTGATTCAGCAGCGGACATGAGTACCTGTGAACAGAGTATAGTTGCGAGGAATTTGGAGAGGTCATATGCGTTCTCAGAAGGTTTTTCAATAAGAACAAGTTTGAGGAATTTGACCAGATGAGTCTTGAAGAATTTCACTAAGCGTTCTTTGTCTTAGGTTCCAGAGTTGTATAGATCGAAGATCCACACAATTGAGGAATCTTGAAGAAAAGTGATGCTTAGAGAAACGAATCAAGAGCAGATGACATGTGAGGTGTTTAGTGTGTGAGGATTTGAAGAAAAACACCTTTGAAGATTTTGTAGTAAACATTTGAATCAAAGTGGGCAGTAAAAGTAACTTTTAATTACCCTGAACGAAGAACACGACGAACTGGGATGTGGAGAAGTGAAGCTCGTCTGTGCAGATCTTCCACGCCCTAACTTGGCGGAGGAAGACGGCTACGGCGGCGGCGGAGTGAAGATTTCCGCGGCCGGCGTGAGTACGGCGGCGACGAGGTCGAGGCAGTGAAGCTCTTCCTCACCGGCGACGATGATGTAGCGGCGGCGCTAGGGTTTGAGAAGCTCGAGCTGGAGAGAGGTCGAGCGGAGTAAAAGAAGTGAGGAAGGGGAGAGGGGGTATTTATAGCCACGGTGAAAAACGGTTCGCCCGAAGAAATTGGACGAACGTGCCCCTGACCCTTCTCATTCGCATGACATGTGTCACCCACGTACTGAGAGGTGGAGATCGTGTTAGATCGTGGGTGAATAGATAAGTATATCGTGGGAAGCGGAACGGTTTGAGCGGCAAAGCCGAAAATTTGGATAAGATAAGTTAAAAGTTCCGTTCGCAAATTCTTCAGCTGACAAGGACACAGTGAAGATTTTGAACGAGTTTCAAATAGAACGCACATGAAGAATTTGTGAATAGATTGGGTTGAGTATAGCATAGAGGGGGAAGGGTCCGATCACATTCACTTAGCAGAAATAGCAACTTGAAGAATTAGCCATAAGTGAATGCTGTAGAGGACATAAACTCATATATATATATATATATATATATATATATATATATATATATATATATATATATATATAGCCAATGAAGAGAAACGACGGAAACAGTGAAGATTTTGCAAAGTTGAAGAATATGAACAACTGAGGAATTTCAAAACTGAGGAAAAACTCAAATTGAAGATTTTCAACTTTTGTGGTGGCGTGACCCACCGTATAAGAATGATGATTTCAGACACCGCGTACAATTGTCGTAGGGTTCTGAGAATCAAATTCTTCATTAATTTCTTCACACTTAGAGTGTTATTCTTCATTGATTGAAGAAAAACGTTTCTTCATGTGTTGCACATCTAAGTCATCAATTTTGCATAAGTGTTAGGATGAGTGTCCTTTTCAAAGAACATTCGAAGATTCTAAGATATTTAGCTCACACCGCAACTTGCTAAATCTCTTCTCATCCAAGGGCTTTGTGAAGATATCGGCTAGCTGTTCTTCAGTCTTCACATGCTCAATAGAAATGTCGCCCTTCAACACATGATCGCGAAGAAAATGATGACGAATCTGAATGTGCTTTGTCTTCGAGTGCTGAACTGGGTTGTGAGCAATCTTGATGGCACTCTCATTGTCACAGAAGAGAGGCACATTCTTCACGTTGACGCCGTAGTCCTTGAGAGTTTGCTTCATCCACAGCAATTGAGCACAGCAAGAACCAGCAGCAATGTACTCAGCTTCAGCAGTAGACAGTGATACGCAGTTCTGTTTCTTCGAGGACCAACAGACCAAAGATCGTCCGAGGAAATGACATGTACCAGATGTTGACTTGCGATCCACACGATCACCAGCATAGTCAGAGTCAGAATATCCAACGAGATCAAAAGCCGAGCCCTTGGGGTACCATAATCCTAGTGTTGGTGTGTGAGCTAGATATCGAAGAATATGCTTCACAGCCTTATGGTGTGATTCCTTCGGTGTAGCTTGAAATCGGGCACACATGCAAACACTAAGCATAATATCTGGCCTAGATGCACATAAGTACAATAAAGAACCAATCATGGAGCGGTATACCTTTTGATCGAAGTCAATACCATTTTCATCAGTGCACAGATGGCCATTTGTGGGCATAGGAATTTTGACGCCTTTGCAATCTTGCATGCCGAATTTCCTCAGTACATCCTTGAGGTATTTCTCCTGAGATATGAATATGCCATTGCGCTGTTGACGAATTTGAAGACCTAAGAAGAATTTCAACTCTCCCATCATAGACATTTGATATTCTTCACTCATCATATAGGCAAATTCATCACTATAACGTTGGTCAGTACAGCCAAAGATGATGTCATCAACATATATTTGGCATACAAACAATTCATCATCATATGATTTAGTGAAAAGAGTAGGGTCGAGTGAACCGGGTTTGAAGCCTTTCTTCATGAGGAATTCCTTCAAAGTATCATACCACGCCCGAGGGGCCTGCTTGAGGCCATAGAGGGCCTTATTTAGTCTGAAGACTTTGTCAGGATGCTTAGGATCTTCAAAACCTGGGGGTTGAGCAACATATACTTCTTCCTCAAGCTTACCATTGAGGAATGCACTTTTCACATCCATTTGATATAAAGTGATATCATGATGGTTAGCATAAGCAAGTAATATGCGAATAGCTTCAAGTCTAGCAACAGGTGCAAAAGTTTCATCGAAATCAATTCCTTCAACCTGTGTGTAGCCTTGAGCTACTAGCCGTGCCTTATTCCTCACCACAAGGCCATTTTCATCTTGCTTGTTGCGGTAGATCCACTTTGTGCCAATGATATTGTGTTTGCGAGGATCTGGACGATTGACCAGTTCCCAAACGTTGTTGAGCTCGAACTGATGTAATTCTTCTTGCATGGCCTGAATCCACTCAGGCTCCAGAAATGCTTCATCTACCTTAGTGGGCTCTGAGATAGAGACAAAAGCATAGTGCCCACAAAAGTTAGATAAATGTGAAGCTTTTGAGCGTGTGAGAGGACCTGGTGCTTCAATGTCATCGATGATCTTCTCAACTTGCACTTCTTTTGCAACGCGAGGATGAGTAGGTTGTCGTCGAGGAATTTGATCAGCATTTTCTTCAGCACCATTTTCTTCAGCAATTTCTTCAGGTGCATTAGCTCGACGTTCTTCACGTTCTGGAATGAATTCTTCAGCAGATTCTTCGGTAGGAATGACATCCTCAGTAGCCTTGAACTTGATAGTTTCCTCAGGTGCTGGTTCATCTATCACAGAGGGTAGGTGCTCTCTTTGCGAGCCATTAGTTTCATCGAACCGCACATCTACAGTTTCAACAACCTTGTGAAGAACGGTGTTGAAGACTCTGTAGGTGTGCGAGTCCTTTCCGTAACCAAGCATAAAACCTTCATGTGCTTTCGGTGCAAATTTAGCATTGTGATGAGGATCTCTAATCCAACATTTAGCACCGAAGACTTTGAAATAACTCACATTGGGTTTCTTGTCAGTGAGGAGTTCATAGGCAGTCTTCTTGAAGAATTTGTGAAGATATACCCTGTTGATGATGTGGCACGCAGTATAAATTGCCTCAATCCAGAAGTGACGAGGCGTCTTGTACTCATCAAGCATAGTGCGAGCCATCTCAACAAGAGTTCTGTTCTTGCGCTCCACGACGCCATTTTGCTGAGGAGTGTAAGGAGCAGATAACTCATGAGTAATACCAAGTTCATCAAGATAGTCATCAAGACCAGAATTCTTGAACTCAGTTCCATTGTCACTTCTGATGTGCTTGATCTTCACACCAAAGTTGGTTGAAGCCCTCGAGGAAAATCGTTTGAAGACTTCCTGCACTTCATGTTTGTAAGTAACAATGTGTACCCATGTGTAACGAGAGTAATCATCAACAATAACAAGCCCATAGAGAGATGCGTCATTTGTGACAGCTGAGTAATGGTTAGGACCAAAGAGGTCCATGTGAAGCAATTCGAATGGTCGAGTAGTGGTCATGATAGTCTTCGCTGGATGCTTAGCCTTGGTCATCTTTCCAGCTTCACAAGCTCCACATAGGTGATCCTTGAGGAATTTGACATTCTCAATGCCAATGACATGCTTCTTCTTCGCAAGCGTGTGCAAATTCCTCATGCCTGCATGACCAAGTCGTCGATGCCATAGCCATCCTTCTGAAGCTTTTGCAAGTAGGCACACGGCTGGTTGCGGTCCTGTAGAGAAATCAACAATATACAAGTCTCCTCTCCTAAAGCCTTCGAAGACTTTGGAATTGTCAGCTTCCATAACCACAACACAACGATACTTGCCAAAGACAACTACCATATCAAGATCACAAAGCATTGAGACAGACATGAGGTTGTATCCTAAGGACTCGACAAGCATGACTTTGTCCATGTGTCGATCCTTTGTGATCGCAACCTTACCTAGACCCAATACCTGACTTTTGCCTTTGTCAGCGAAGATGATATGCTTCAGATGCGATGGTGATAAGGGAGCATCAATCAATAGATTCTTGTCACCAGTCATGTGATTTGTACATCCACTATCGAGGACCCACTCAGTGGCTTTGGGTTGATCATCCTGCAGATGAATTAGTGCAGCTTACGAACTTCATATACTTCATCAGTGAAGAATATGACATCAATTCATCAGATCAATTTCATCAAGCAATAGAACAGATAAAGCAGTATGAGGACGTGAGAAATGAAAGTTCATTTCTTCATGATTAGCCTGCGTCCTTTCAGGCAACTTTCAGGTCTCCAGCAAATTCTTCAGACGTTCAAGTACGTCTGGAGACCTGACCCTGCAGAAGAGATTAGTTCTTTTTCTTCACCACCCACATCTGAAGGGGTGGCAAAGAGTTCATCACTCTGCGAGCTCCATATGAGAAAGGTGGCATAGAAGCCAATCCATTTCGTTTCACATAAGAGGAGTTAGGGTAAGCATATGAATAAGCAGAGAAATTCTTCGAGGACTTATGAACATAATGATTAGAAGAATAATGCTCATATTCATAGCCCTTGGCTCTTCCCTGCGAAACAGAGTTGTTAGCACGATGATGTTCATATGAGGACTTTGATCCTCTTGAGGAATTTGATCCATGTGAGGAATTTGGTCCGTATGAGGACTTGGATCCATATGAAGAATTTGGTCCATATGAAGAATTTGATCTGGGGTTCCTATTCCTCACAGGTGGTGTCATGAGGACATTCACCTGAAGACTTTCAAGGCACCTTTTGGGAACCCAGATTTTCTTCATAGGGGAACCGTTCCTGCAGTTAGTGCCAACATATCTAGCAAATACTTCACCATTCTGATTTTTGAACAGTTTATAGTTGGAGTCAAATGACTCATCAGAAGAATGAGAAGATTCACATGTAAAGCCAGATAAATTAGATGGATCAACTGGAGGTCCCTTTGCAGCAACCCATGAGGTTTTGGGGTACTGCTCAGGCTTCCAATATGTACCATCAGCATTGAGTTTCCTCTCAAAGGCAATACCCTCTTTCCTAGGGTTCCTGTTGAGGATCTGCTTTTTAAGCACATCACAAAGAGTCTGATGCCCTTTGAGGCTTTTGTACATGCCTGTCATGTACAATTCCTTCAGCCCTGCATCGTCAGTGATACTAGCAATGTCCTCAGATGAGGAATTAGTGATAGCAGAGACAGTTGAAGAATTTGTAGCATTAGAAGCATTTGAACATTCAGGTGAAGAATTAGCAGATTCACGTTCAATGCATTTCAAACATGGAGGAACAAATTCTTCCTGAGCAGCGCTGATTTGTTGAGCAAGTAATGAATCGCGCTCCTTCTGAAGATCTTCATAACTCACTTTAGCTTCTCAAGATCTTGCTTTCTTTGAAGAAATTCATAAGAAAGCTTCTCATGATCAGATAAGAGAGTGTTATGATGACCTTGAAGGTTGTCATACCTAGTCTGAAGTCTCTGAAGATTTTCAGTCAAGGTTTTAGTGCGATCCATTTCTTCACCCAACATATCATCACTCTTGTCTAGCATGTTTTGAACCTTTTCAAGGGCCCTTTGTTGTTTCACAGCAATCTTAGCAAGTTTAGAATAGCTAGGCTTAAGGTTTTCATCAGATTCATTTTCACTTGATTCAGATGAGGCATATTTGAGTACCTTGGCACCCTTTGCCATGAAGCAATAGGTGGGAGCGTAGTCATCATTGCCTTCATCAGCCTTGTTGGTGAGGTCATTTTCTTCAGAGTTGAAGATAGACTTGCTGACGAATGCAGTAGCGAGGGCTAGGCTCGCCACACCGGATTCGGAATCCTCAGATGCCTCCTCTTCCTCATTTTCTTCAGATTCAGCCTCAGAGTCCATTTCCTTGCCAATGAATGCCCGAGCCTTCTTGGAGCTACTCTTCTTGTGAGATGAAGACTTTGAGGATTTTGATGATGAAGATTTTGAGGATTTCTTCTTTTTCTTCGTATCATCAGAACTGTAATCCTTGTATTTCTTCTTCTTTGATTCCTTTTCCCACTGAGGACAATCTTGAATGTAGTGTCCTGGTTTCTTGCATTTGTGACAAAGCCTCTTCTTGTAGTCACTGGATGAGGAATCATTGCTCCTTGAGGGTCTTCCAAAGCGACCACGTCTTGAGAGCTTCTGGAATTTCTTCACAAGCAGTGCTAGATCATGGCTCAGTTCTTCAGGATCACCAAGACTGCTTTCAGAGTCTTCATCTTCAGACTCAGAAACTGCCTTGGCCTTCAGTGCACGTGATCTGCCATAGCTCGAACCATAGAGATCTCTCTTTTCAGCAAGCTGGAACTCATGAGTGTTTAGCCTTTCGAGGATATCAGCGGGATCAAGTGACTTGTAATCAGCACGCTCTTGTATCATCAAGGCCAGAGTATCAAATGAGGAATCAAGCGATCTCAGCAGTTTCTTCACCACCTCGTGGTCGGTGATGTCAGTGGCACCAAGTGCTTGAAGCTCATTTGAGATGTCAGTGAGGCGATCGAAGGTTTGTTGAACATTCTCATTGTCGAGTCTTTTGAAGCGGTTGAAGAGATTGCGAAGAACATCAACTCGAGAGTCACGCTGTGTTGAGACTCCTTCATTTACTTTGGACAGCCTATCCCAGATAAGCTTAGCAGTTTCCAAAGCACTCACTCTTCCATACTGTCCTTTGCTCAGATGGCCACATATGATATTCTTCGCTTGAGAATCGAGTTGCTTGAATCTCTTCACATCGGCAGCGTTCAGTGAGGGTGAGACAGAGGGAACACCTTTTTCCACAACATACCAGAGATCGTTATCAATTGCCTCAAGATGCATTCGCATCTTATTCTTCCAGTAGGGGTAGTCCGTCCCATCGAAGGTAGGACACCCAGCAGAGACCTTGATCATACCTGCGGTCGACATAACTAAAACTCCAGGTGGTTAAACCAAAATCACACAGAACAAGGGAGTACCTTGCTCTGATACCAATTGAAAGTGCGTTATATCGACTAGAGGGGGGTGAATAGGCGATTTTTATAAATTCTTCACTGAGGAATTTGTGGGTGAGGAAATTCCTTAGCGAAGAACTACTTGCAGCGGAATAAGTACTCAAAAGTATGCATAGCAGAACACAAGCATAGTCATCATGATGAAATGAAAACAAGCACAGAGTACAGAAAGCGTAAACACAGGATAACACAGGATGAAGACAAACAGACTGAGGAAATTGAACTGAGGAAATTGAGAAAGTCTTCAGTCAAAGTCTTCAAACACAGATATGAACAATTGCACAACACAGGAATGAGGAAATGAAAGAGTTGAGGAAATAGAACCAGTTGGCTTGGTGAAGACAATGATTTGGTAGACCAGTTCCAACTGCTGTCTCAGTTGTACGTCTGGTTGGAGCGGCTAGGTATTTAAACCTGAGGACACCCAGTCCCGGACACACAGTCCTCACCGTATTCTCCTTGAACTAAGGTCACACAGACCTCGTCCAATCACTCGTGGTAAGTCTTCAGGTGACTTCCGAACCTTCACAAACTCGGTCACTCGGCGATCCACAATTTCCTCTTGGATGCTCTAGACCATGACGCCTAACCGTCTGGAAGAAGCACAGTCTTCAAAGGTAACAAGCGTCGGATCCACGCAGGATCAATCTCTTCAGTGATGCTCAATCACTTTGGGTTTGTAGGTGTTTGGGTTTGGGGTTTTTCCTCACTTGATGATTTTCGCTCAAAGTCCTCGGAGGATGGGATGCTCTCAAATGACAAGTGTCAGTTTCTCTCGGAGCAGCCAACCAGCTAGTGGTTGTAGGGGGCGGCTATTTATAGCCTAGGGAGCAGCCCGCATGATAAGACATAAATGCCCTTCAATGATATGACCGTTAGGTGGGTAGATATTTTGGGACAGCTGGCGCATAGCACAGCAACGGTCGGAAATTTGAGGTTCAAATTCCTCAGGGCTATCATGTTCCTCACTGTGTAGGCAATCCGCACTGGCGAATTCCTAACTCCTCAGTCAGAACAAATTCCTCAGAGACCAGAAGAACTTCGTCTCTGTCACTGAAGAATATGACTGAACTGTATGAGATTTCCAATGGCTTCACTCGAAGGGATTGGTAGGTGTAGGATTTTGAGTTGAGCATCACATGGAAATTTTTCCTTAGTATTTCCTCGACCCCCTTTAATAGTACGGTGTTTCGTATGACTCAAGAAAGAGAAAATGAAACTACGAAAACAAAAGTCTTCACGCTTCATATTCCTCAAATGAATACCAAGTCTTCAAGGTCACACCAATTTCTTCACTTTCAAAGTCTTCAGAAAGCCTTCAGAAATCCAAAGTCTTCAGTCGAAGAACTTCATTTTTAGGGGTCGACTTTCTCTGTAATTATCAAACTCCTCATAGACTTATAGATCTGTGTACACTCACAAACGCATTAGTCCCTTAACCTATAAGTCTTCAATACACCAAAATCACTAAGGGGCACTAGATGCATTTACACGCCTATTTGAAGAGATTGGATCCTAGATCCATTCGGCACCACGCAGAGAAAAATCACCAGAGACTGCTAGGAGAAACCATTCCAACATGGCTAGCCTTCCCAGCTCCTCCCCCCGTTCCGGCCCAGAGAAAGGCGGGTGGGAGAGGTGTTCTGTGTCCCATAGTCAATTGACGAAGCTGCAGACGCAGGGATTTCTTCCTCCTGCAGATCTAGTCCCTGTTCGAGCGGGGCCAGCTTCCTTCAATGGTGAGACTCAGGCAGAGAGCTTCCCCAATCCATCCGGGGAGAGTGGGTGTGCTTCGTCCCCTACCTGCTAAGAGGCGTCGGATTTCCAATCCATCCATTCCTCCGAGGGCTTCTGGAATATTATGGCTTCCAGGTGCACAACTTCACCCCTGCCTCCATTCTACACATCGCAGGTTATGTTGCCTTATGCGAATTATTTCTGGGCATTGAGGCCCATTTTCAGCTGTGGAGGAAGTTGTTCTGTCTTGTCCCGTGCAATCATGAGGGGTCAATATTTGAAGTGGGCGGAGCCGAAGTGTGGCGTATCGCCGATACCATATATCTGTCCGGCACACCAAGGAAGGCATCTGAAGAATGGCCTTCCGAATGGTTCTACATTGAGGACGTCGCGGTTCCCGACCCAGTTTGAAAGGGTCTTCCTGAATTTGCGAGTGTTCCGCTGAAGAAACGCCACAGTTGGCGTCCCCGGAGTTTTGAAGAGGATGACAGCGCGGAAGTTCGTCAGCTCATGAGCAAGATAAAGACGCTCGCTCAGTCCGGACTCACAATAATCGAGGTAATGGCGACCTCCATAGTGCGAGGGGTTCAGCCGCTACAATACAGAGGGCTGCCAATGTGGCACTATAATGGAGAGGATGACGCCTCCCGTTGTGGCTGGAAAGGTCCGGATACCCCCGCCGCTCTAGCCAAGATTTTGGCCAAGCTGTTTAAAGGGGAGGAAGAGGAATTTCTTCGCATTAAGCGCAGAGATGGGTATTCTATGTATGATCCTCCCAGCTGGGTAAGCCTCAACCCCTCTGTTTCACTCATTCCACTTCCGGATTACTTTGATAAATTTCAAATCCGTTTGTTATGACAGCACTGGCGAAAGGTGACCGAAGGACTTCATAGTCCCGCCTCACAGCCGGAGAACCACAACCGGGAGCTTGATCCTGGGTTTGAGGAGGATCCGGATATATTCGTGGTGCTCGCGGAGGGAGTGTTTTACCAGACGAGCTATGATGGCACAGAAGTGGCCATCACCGCCGACTACCCTGGCCTTCTTCCCGTTTCACGCGTAAGTAATCAAGAGACACTTCCTTTAAAAGAGTGTTCTTATTCTATCTTACCCACCGTACTGTCTTGTGCTCCAAAGAGGAGGCGTTTGGCGATTCCGAGGAGGTCGGCTCCCACACCGGGCCAGCCTTCAAAGAGGAAGGCCGGTGAAGACACAGCCATGCTTTCAAAGAGGTACGGATCCATAAATACGTTTTTCTGCGGCCGCACCTGACTGTGACTTTGTGCGTTTTGTCTAGTTTCAATGCCTTCAGTTCGGCTGATGCATACATCTGAGCTGCTCGAAACGGGCTTAGCAAAGCCACAAAGCAGCATTTAACAGATGTGCAGGTAAGTTTACTGTGCCCAAAATATGATAACCATGTGCCAGTAGCCCCCGAGACTTAAAGTAGTTGGCACAACTGATTTGAGGATCGTTGTATAACCAGGCTCTTACGGAGAAGAATGTCCTGTTGGCCCAAGAGCTAAAAAGGTGTCAGACACAGCTAACTCCTGTCGCCGCCGAACTGGAGAAATCCAAGAAGGCGTCACCTGGTAATATTCCCCTCCATTGAGAAAATATGATTATATGCCATTAATGCTGAAAGTGTTGCCTATACCATGACATAATTGTCAGTGGAACTCAAGGAGGCGCTGGAAGTCACGCAAGCGAATGAACAAGAAGCCAAAAGGCTACATGCTACGGGCGAACGTGTGCTGAAGCAGTTCATTGTTGAGAAAAACCAACTTCAGGATTGCAAGACCCAGCTGGGCGAAGAGCTGAAGGATGTGCGGGCCCAGTTAGCCGATTCCGTAAAGGAGAACAAGAAGCTGCGGGGAGGCATATTCAGTATGTGTCTGAACTATTTTTAGAGTAGTTCGGAGATAAATAGAACTGATATAGTTATGATTGCAGGCATATTGACGGGCCGTCCCGAAGAGGAGGTGTCCGGATCATCAAGTGATCTGCTGCAAAGGCTGTCGCAAGTGCACGAGCTTGCTCGGCTAGCCATGCGGATTGCTGCCAAGGCTTTATGGCCATCCGCCTCCCCTCCAGGAAGTTTGGAGGAGCTTGTGGAGCTGTTCAAGGGAGCGCGGCGGCGTATCCGACTATGGAAAATATCGGCCTGCCGAGAGGGTGCACGAGAGGCCTGGGCCATGGTGAAAACGCGATATACCAAGCTGGATCCGAATCACATGGCCAGGGTTGGACCGCTAGGGTCAAATGGGGAAGAAATTCCCGTTAGTTTAGTGTATGACCAAGTAGAGGTGGCCGCCAAATATTCCCAACAGGATTGTAAGTTGGACCGCCTGTTGGACGGTATAGAGGAGGAAGTGTTTGAGTCCAAGTGACTATGTACTTTCCTTACCCTGTGTAATTCTAGCTGAATTCTATAGCATTTGTCATGGCAGGCCTTTTCGCTTCAACCTCCGGACTCGAGGGTGCAGAGTGTTTCCGAATACCCTCGCGGCCGAATAGACCGGGGTATGCCTGGAAAACTAGGCGTAGGGGTCATAGTTGCTTGAACAGACAAGTTGTATCCTGCTAGTTATGTTATATTACATTGAGATCGTAAGAAACATCTTCCAGAGAGAATAGTTCCGTTAAGGGTTCCTTTCCCTGGGTGTGCATGTATTAATGTACATGTCTGAATTGTGATGGAAAAATCACAGTGTTTGTAACTTCTGGGGGTTCGCAATGGAGTAAATGCACAAACGTCTTTAATTCACCGACCGAATATTCCCTTAAGAACGCTAGCTTTCGGCTTCACCCAGTCTGAGGTACACATCCGGATGACCCGGCAGTAACAATTGCAGAGGTGCTCCCTTTATGCCCTAGCCGAACTAACAGGAACGTAGGGCATAAGCACAGGAGCCAGGCAACCCAGCTTGGCCAAAACTTAAGTCATATCGATGCATATAGTGGCGAAGAAAAGGTACATATGGAAGAACTCATATGTGAAGAGCTTGATGCTTGAGGAATAATAATAAAAAGCTTCTGTCCAAGAAGCCCCCAGGTATAATGGACATACATATTTTAAATATGTATGTGTCAGGGGTGTGCGGTCTAGCCGTACCAAAGCTTTAAGTGAGAAAGGAAAAAGTAATCTGCAAAGCGAGAAAAAATAATGGAAACTATAGGGGAGAAGGAGACGAACAAGGAGTTCGGCGCTAGGCATAGAATCTTCGGAGTCTGGCCGGGTTCCAGGGGTTCGGCTCGAGGCGATTGTCTGATGCATCACGAAGACGGTATGCTCCTCTGGTGAGAACTTCGTCAATTATGAAGGGACCCTCCCATTTGGGCTTGAGTTTGTCCTTTTTCTTCTCCGGCAGGCGTAGAACGAGTTCGCCAATGTTGTAAGTCTTGGCCCGTACTTCTCTGCTTTGATATCTTCGAGTCTGCTGTTGGTAAAATGCTGAACTGGCCTTTGCAACGTCTCGCTCCTCCTCCAGGGCATCAAGGCTGTCCTGCCGATCTAGCTCGGCTTCTCTCTCTTCGTACATACGCACTCGAGGTGAGTCATGAATAATATCGTAGGGCAAAACAGCCTCTGCGCCATACACCATGAAGAAAGGCGTGTATCCGGTAGTACGGTTGGGCGTGGTCCGCAGCCCCCAGAGTACGGAGTCAAGCTCCTCAACCCAGTGCTTGTCTGATTCTTTCAAAGACCGCACTAGTCTGGGCTTGATGCCGCTCATGATAAGACCATTGGCTCGTTCAACCTGACCGTTGGTTTGCGGGTGGTAGACGGAGGCGTAGTCGAGTTTAATGCCAAGATTAGTACACCAGGTTTTTACCTCGTCGGCCGTGAAATTAGAGCCGTTGTCGGTGATAATGCTGTGTGGGACACCATAACGGTGCACAACGTCGGATATGAATTCTATCACCGGGCCGGACTCAGCCGTTTTGACTGGTTTAGCCTCTATCCACTTAGTGAATTTGTCCACCATGACCAGCAAATATTTTTTCTTATGGCTTCCCCCTTTAAGAGGTCCAACCATATCCAATCCCCAGACCGCGAAAGGCCAAGTAATGGGGATAGTTTGCAAAGCAGTTGGGGGCATGTGGCTTTGGTTGGCGAAGAGTTGGCATCCGACGCAGCATTGGACGAGGTCCTACGCGTCTGCTCGGGTTGTCGGCCAATAAAAGCCAGTGCGGAAGGCCTTGCTAACAAGGGCCCGAGCTGCGGCATGGTGTCCGCCGAGACCAACGTGAATTTTCGCTAAAAGCTGCCGCCCCTCTTCCTCGGAGATACATCTTTGAAGTACTCCGGTAGTACTTTTCTTGTAGAGCTCTCCGTCGTCAACCTTGTAGGCCTTCGAACGCCGGACAATGCGGCGAGCCTCATTCTGGTCTTCGGGAAGCTCCTTCCTATTAATGTAGGCCAAGAAGGGTTCGGTCCATGGGGCAATGACTGCCATAATGAGATGGGCCGACGATGTTATTTCGGTGGCTGAGCCCCCGGTACTGTCTGTATGTTCGGGATTTGAGGTTGTGTTCGGTTCTGGACTGTTGTTGCCGCCCTCCGCTTGCCATGCCACGGATGGCTTGAAAAAGCCTTTCTAGGGAAATGTTGGGTGGGACAGGGTCGCGTTTGGCGCCGATGCGAGCAAGGACGTCCGCTGCTTGATTGCTTTCCCAGGCGACATGATGAAATTCGAGCCCTTCGAACCGAGCCGATATTTTTAAGACGACATTACGATAAGCTGCCATCTTTGGATCCTTGGTGTCAAAGTCTCCGTTTATTTGAGATATTGCGAGATTTGAATCCCCGCGCACCTCTAGGCGTTGTATGCCCATGGTTACGGCCATCCGAAAACCATGCAATAGGGCCTCGTATTCGGCTGCATTGTTGGAGTCTGTGTATAGCATTTGGAGTACATACTGGACGACATCTCCAGTGGGGGATGTTAACACGACTCCTGCTCCTAGCCCTGCCAGCATTCTGGAGCCGCCAAAATACATAACCCAATTGGAATATGCGCCGTACTCTTTAGGGAGTTCGGCTTCTGTCCATTCGGCGACGAAGTCAGCCAGTACTTGGGATTTGATGGCTCGACGTGGCTTGTATGTTATGTCAAATGGAAGTAGCTCTATGGCCCATTTGGCTTTCCGTCCCATGGCATCGCAGTTGTTTATTATGTCATTGAGCGGGACTTCAGAAGCCACCGTGATTGAACACTCCTGGAAGTAGTGTCGTAGCTTTCGGGATGCCATGAAGACCGAGTATGCTATCTTTTGATAATGGGGGTACCGGGCTTTGCATGGTGTGAGGACAGTAGATATGTAGTATACTGGTTTCTGAAGTGGGAATTTGTGTCTGTCCTGTTCTCGTTCGACGATGAGCACGACGCTCGCAACCTGATGTGTTGCCGATATGTATAGCAACATGGGTTCGCCAGCGTTTGGTGCGGCCAGGATTGGGTTGCTTGCTAGGAGGGCCTTTATTTCCTCCAGTCCGGCAGTCGCCGCGTCTGTCCATTCGAAGTTATCGGTGCACCGTAAGAGGCGATTGAGTGGCAGTGCCTTTTCTCCTAATCTGGAGATAAAGCAGCTTAACGCTGCCACGCAACCAGCTAGTTTTTGGACTTGTTTGAGGTCGATTGGCGCGGCCAACTGTGACAAGGCTCAGATTTTGGCTGGGTTTGCTTCTATCCCTCTATTGGAGACGATGAAGCCCAACAGTTTTCCCGCGGGGACGCCGAAGACACACTTTTCCGGGTTGAGTTTAATGTCATACGCACGGAGGTTGTCGAATGTAAGACGTAAGTCGTCTATTAGTGTTTCGACGTGCCTAGTTTTGATGACGACGTCATCGATGTAAGCTTCTACTGTCTTGCCGATCTGCTTCTCCAGGTAGGTTTGAATCATACGTTGGTATGTGGCGCCAGCGTTCTTGAGCCCGAAGGGCATGGCGTTGAAGCAGAATGGCCCATATGGGGTGATAAATGCTGTTGCAGCTTGATCGGACTCCTTCATTTTGATTTTATGGTATCCAGAATATGCATCAAGGAACACACAGTGAATCGTGTCCTGCGGTGGCATCAATGATTTGGTCAATGCAGGGGAGGGGGAAGGGATCCTTAGGGCAAGCCTTGTTGAGGTCTTTGAAATTGACACACAGGCGCCAGGATTTGTCCTTCTTTGGTACCATCACCAAGTTTGCCAGCCAGTCTGGATGTTTGATTTCTCTAATGAATCCGGCTTCGATAAGTTTGGCCAGCTCCTCCCCCATGGCTTGTCGCTTGGGCTCGGAAAAGCGCCGTAGTGTTTGCTTGACCGGTTTAAATCCCTTTAATATATTGAGGCTATGGTCGGCCAGCTTGCGTGGGATCCCTGGCATATCCAAAGGGTGCCAGGCAAATATGTCCCAGTTTTCTCGCAGGAAATCTCGTAGTGCGGCGTCAACTGTTGGGTTCAATTGTGCTCCGATAGATGCTGTCTTCTTGGGGTCCGTTGGGTGGACCTAGAATTTGACTATTTCTTCTGCTGGTTTGAAGGAGGTGGATTTTGGGCGTTTGTCGAGTATCACATCGTCCCTGTCCACCGTGGAGCACAGTGCAGTTAACTCTTCGGCCGCGAGGGCTTTGGATAGCGCCTCAAGTGCCAAGGATGCGGTTTTGTTTTCAGCGCGGAGTGCTATGTCCGGATCACTGACGAGAGTGATTATACCGTTTGGTCCGGGCATTTTGAGCTTCATATACCCGTAATGAGGTATAGCTTGGAAGTGTGTAAAAGCATCCCGCCCCAACAGGGCGTGGTATCCGCTGCTGAAAGGGGCCACTTGGAAAGTGATTTCTTCGGACCGATAATTATCCGGCGTGCCGAATACCACGTCAAGCGTGATTTTGCCCGCGCACCGTGCCTCTCGGCTGGAAATGATTCCGCGGAAGGTTGTGCTACTTTGCTTGATGCGGCTCCTGTCTATTTCCATTTTGTGGAGTGTGTCATAAATGAGATTTAGTCCGCTGCCGCCGTCCATGAGGACCTTAGTAAGTCAAAACCCGTCCACGATAGGACTGAGGACTAATGCGGCTGGCACTCGGACTGTCCTGTACCTCGGTTCGTCACCGGCATTAAATGTTATAGCCGTGTCGTTCCAAGGGTTTATTGCAGCGATTTGGCAGACTCCGGCGAGGTTGCGAAGTGCCCTTTTGCGTTTGTTGTTAGAAGCGAATGTCTCCCGTCAATACTCTTGTGTCGTCGTTTTCTGGAGGGTGCTGTTCTGGGGTGTCCTTGATAAGGATGTCCTCGCCGCTCTTTGCTACCTGCCGGAGTATCCAACATGCTCTAAGGCTGTGAGTTGCCACGGTATCTGGTGCCGTGTGTATTTTGCATGGGCCATCGAGCCATCCCTCCAGAACGGTGCCGTGCCGTGTAATGGGCTTATGTTTTTTGACTGTTGGACTGGGCGTGCCACGAGGGTGCACCCTCTTCGTCTGTAGGAGGAGTTGAGTTGGGACCGACGGTTCCCAACAAGCTACCTGAGTTTTCCAGGCGCTTTCCATCATGCTGTACTTTTGTATGATAGTTTCTAAGTCAGCGAACTTTAGTATGCGGTGGCGATTGATAGCGTTAAGGATACTTTCATCCGCGCAGTTGTTGCAGAACGCTGATATCGCGTCCTCGTCGCGGCAATCTTTTGCCTTATCTTTGACAAGGAGGAATCTCGCCCAGAAGTGGTGGACCGTTTCCTGAGAATGTTGTTTGACGCTCATGAGAGCGTCTATGTCTGGGTGGGTGGGTGGAATTAAATCCGAACCCTGACCCGACCGATTACCCGGAGTCTGAAGACCTTCCGGACTCAACAGTCCGGGTCCCGGAGTATCTTCTGATTGTTTAGGACTGCCGTCCGATTCTATGTTCGGAGGGCTGGTCGCATCCTTTCACTGGTGGGTATCCAGTTCTTCCAGATCGGCGATCCGAACATAGTCCGTCTTCGATATAAAAGAAGACTCGCTGTCCTGCTCCTCAACTACCGCTATCTGGTGGGTGACCGGTGGAGTTTTAATCTCTCCTTGATCGGTTTTAGGCCCAATCCGATCATAATCTGTAGCGATTCCCAAAGTGGCGATGCAATCTAGGAGCTCGTTCAAGGATGAAAACTCTGCCGAATCCATCTGCTTGGAGTGTTCGGAGTTGATGCGAAGGTGGTTTTCGATGGCCCAAGAGGTCATCGTTGGCACAACGGCCGAACGGGCGATCATGGTAAAGTCGCCCAACCGGAGGGTTTGGCCTGGGGCCAGGACTCCCCCGGAGGTGATGCTGTCTTTAAGGACAAGGCGAGCCATCGAACCTTTCGTCGACGTCACAATGGAACTCTCAATGAAAGCACCAATGTCAGTGTCAAAACCAGCGGATCTCGGGTAGGGGGTCCCGAACTATGCGTCTAAGGTTGATGGTTGCAGGAGACGGGGGACACGATGTTTACCCAGGTCCGGGCCCTCTCTATGGAGGTAATACCCTACTTCCTGCTTGATTGATCTTGAGGAATATGAGTTTTACAAGAGTAGATCTACCACGAGATCGTAATGGCTAAACCCTAGAGGCCTAGCCTGTATGACTATGGTAATGAGTATATCCTTTCCGGACTACGCCCTCCAGTTTATATAGATACCGGAGGGATCTAGGGTTACATAGAGTCGGTTACATAAGAAGGAATCTTCATAGTTGGTCGCCTAGCTTGCCTTCCATGCCAAGGAGAGTCCTATCCAGACACGGGTACAGTCTACGGCCTTCATGTATTCACAGCCCATCAGTCCGGCCCATGGATAACAGGCCGGACGCCCGAGGACCCCTTAGTCCAGGACTCCCTCAATGGGTCGCCGAAGATTGTGGAGATCATGGACTTGGTGGGGAGCAACACAGAGGATCCCGCACCAAGCCCCCTGCCTAGCTCCCGGCCTAAAAGTGGAGGGCTGGTGCCTCCTGCGGGAGGCGACGGAGACGAACTTCCCATCCCCTCGGCTGGAGGGGGCGGCGAGACGACACAGGACGAATCCCTCCTGGAAGGGTAGGTCCCTCCTACTGACTCGGTCGTGGAACCCCTGGCGAGGCCTTTCGCGGACGAGGCCACATAAGGCATTGCTGCGACTGCCGCGGCAGGGGGTGGAGTTCATGGCCCCGCAGTTGATGCTGCCGGGGAAACTGAGGCCCCTGTCCGGCAGACTTCTTCGGGTACTTAACTTCCGCCCTTCTCCCCCCTTTTTTGTACATATCTCTTCTCCTTGTATCCTGGCAATCTAAAACTTCTGTCTTTTTGCCATTTGCTTGTCCCCTTTTCTGCACTCCCCCAGGCCGAAGAGCCAGAACTGCTGGAAGAGGTGGCCAGCACAGGGAGAGCTGCCGCGGATGAGGCCGCCAAGATTGCCATTGCGGAGGGACAGAGCCCCGTCGCCGGGCATGCTATGGATTCCTTGGTGGTGGCCGAACATGCTTCCGAGGATGCCTCGGAGGTGGGAGTGGTGCTCGAGGGGAAAATTCCTCTCCAAACCCTGAACCCCCTCCCCCCTCCGGGTATGATGGGGGCCTCGCCATCCCCCCCGAGCCAACTGGCACTAGTGCAGCCTGGGACGGGAGTCCTCGGCTCGTCAATACTGACGGGCGCAGAGCTCGACGAAGAGCTTCAGCGTATCCTCGCGCCGCTGCATCAAGGGTTTGAAGAGGCGGATGATTCAGCTGCCGTCTCCATGGACTTGTCCTTCCTGGAGTCCATGGCGGCGGACATCAAGGAAATGTAGGCTCGACACGATCAGAAGTGGTAGGAGCTCAAGGAACGGGTCGAGTCCGCCAACAGGGTGGACCGGAAGCTGAAGGACAAGTGCTTGGAGCTGTGTGAGTGGCACAACAAGCAGTCTCGAGTACTTATGAGGCAACATGAGGCGCTCTTGATGATAAGGGAAGACGTCATGGCCCGCGAAGCGTGCCTGGCAGACCGCCAGGCACTCCTGGACGCCAGAGAGCAAGGGATCTCTCTCTGGGAGGAGAAGCTTGGTGCTACTCTTCGCGCCAAGGATGATGATCTGGAAGCCCTTGTGCAGCAACGCACCAAGGAGTTGGAAGACAAGCACAAGGCTACCCTGGATGCCCTCACTTCTGACTCTTTTGCCCAACTGAAGAAGCTCACTGATGATCTAGCTGCCGCATCTGCTACCAAGACTGACCTCGACCAACAGGTGGCTAAGATGACCGAGGAGCTTGCCGGGAGCACCAAGGAGGTGGAGGCCCTCAAGGAGGGAGCGTGGAAGACGGAGGTTCTTCTGACCGACGTGCAGTCGCAGCTCTCCTCCAGGACCCAAAGTGTCGAGACTGCCAACGACACCATCACGGACCTGAAGGCCAGGATCGGCTCCTTGGAGAGCGCGATAGAGTCCAGCGAATCCCGCCAACAGCTGATGTCCAAAGATCTAGACATTGCCCAGCGTCTCCGAAAGGATGCATAAGATAAGCAGGCGAATCAGTCCGAGCAGCTGAACCTCTGGATCAAGAGCCTGATCGATGTCACCATGCATCTTGCTGCCCAGACCGTGGTGATGGGCATGGACGGGCCAGCTTTTTCAGTCAACAGGCATGAGGTTGCCAGCATCAAGCTGGGAGTTTTCTTCAACGAGCTGATTGGCAAGCTGAAGGTGCACGAGGAAGGGAGGGCCAAGCGCTGCGCGGCCGAGTCCCGGAAGCTCGCCCATGACGCCGTCCTCATGGTTTTGAGCAACATTGCCTGCCGTCATCCGGACCTCGACCTCGATGACGGCTTCAGGTGTTGGAAATATGCCCTAGAGGCAATAATAAAATGGTTATTATTATATTTCCTTGTTCATGATAATTGTCTATTGTTCATGCTATAATTGTATTAACCAAAAACCATAATACATGTGTGAATACATAGACTACAACATGTCCCTAGTGAGCCTCTAGTTGACTAGCTCGTTGATCAATTGATGGTTGTGGTTTCCTGGCCATGGACATTGGATGTCGTTGATAACGGGATCACATCATTAGGAGAATGATGTGATGGACAAGACCCAATCCTAAGCATAGCACAAGATTGTGTAGTTCGTTTGCTGGAGCTTTTCTAATGTAAAGTATCATTTCCTTAGACCATGAGATTGTGCAACTCCCGGATACCGTAGGAATGCTTTGGGTGTATCAAATGTCACAACGTAACTAGGTGATTATAAAGGTGCACTACAGGTATCTCCGAAAGTGTCTGTTGGGTTGGAATGAATCAAGAGTGGCATTTGTCACTCCGTATGACGGAGAGGTATCTTTGGGCCCACTCGATAATGCATCATCATAATCAGATCAATGTGACTAAGGAGTTAGCCATGGGATCATGTGTTACGGAACGAGTAAAGAGACTTGCTGGTAACGAGATTGAACGAGGTATGGGGATACCGACGATCGAATCTCGGGCAAGTAACATACCGATGGACAAAGGGAATTGTATACGGGATTGATTGAATACCCGACATCGTGGTTCATCGGATGAGATCATCGTGGAACATGTGGGAGCCAATATGGGTATCCATATCCCGCTATTGGTTATTGGCCGGAGAGATGTCTCGGTCATGTCTGCATAGTTCCCGAACCCGTAGGGTCTACACACTTAAGGTTCGGTGACACTAGATTTGTAATGGGAATTATATGTGGTTACCGAAAGTTGTTCGGAGTCTCGGATGAGATCCCGGACGTCACGAGGTATTCCGGAATGGTCCGGAGGTAAAGATTTATATATATGGGAAGTCCTATTTTTGCCATCGAAAAATGTTCGGGATTTTTCGGTATTGTACCAGGAAGGTTCTAGAAGGTTCCAGAGTGGGGCCCACCTGCATGGGGGGATCCACATGAACGTGGGTAGTGGGGGCAAGGCCCCACACCCCTGGTCAAGGCGCACCAAGATCCCCCCTTAGAAGGAATATGATAATATCCCGAAGGGATAAGATCAAGATCCCTAAAAAAGGTGATAACAATCGGTGGGGAAGGGAAAGGATGGGATTTCTTTCCTCCCACCTTTGCCAACGCCCCAATGGACTTAGAGGGCAAGAAACCAGCCCTCCCACACCTATATATAGTGGGGAGGTGCATGGGAGCTGCACCCCTTGCCCCTGGCGCAGCCCTTTCCCCTCCTACACCTCCTCCTCCTCCGTAGTGCTTGACGAAGCTCTGCTGGAGAACCACGAGCTCCAGCACCACACCGTCGTGCTGCCGGAGTTCTCCCTCAACTTCTCCTCTCCCCTTGCTGGATCAAGACGGGGGAGACGTTCCCGGGCTGTACGTGTGTTGAACGCGGAGGCGCCGTCTGTTCGGCGCTTGGATCGGATTTTCCGCGATTGAATCGCCGCGAGTACGACTCCATCAACCGCGTTCTTGTAACGCTTCCGCTTAGAGATCTTCATGGGTATGAAGATGCACTCCCTCTCCGTTGCTAGCTTCTCCTAGATTGATCTTGGTGACACGTAGGGAATTTTTGGATTATTACTACGTTCCACAACAGTGGTATCAGAGCTAGGTCTATGCATAGATTCTATGCACGAGTAGAACACAAGTAGTTGTGGGCGATGATTTGTTCAGTTTGCTTACTGTTACTAGTCCTATCTTGATTCGGCGGCATTGTGGGACGAAGCGGCCCGGACCGACCTTACACGTACGCTTACGTGAGACAGGTTCCACCGACTGACATGCACTTGTTGCATAAGGTGGCTAGCGGGTATCTGTCTCTCCCAATTTAGTCGGATTGGATTCGATGAAGAGGGTCCTTATGAAGGGTAAATATCAATTGGCATATCACCATTGTGGCTTTTGCGTAGGTAAGAAACGTTCTTGCTAGAAACCCATAGCAGCCACGTAAAACATGCAACAACAATTAGAGGACGTCTAACTTGTTTTTGCAGGGTATGCTGTGTGATGTGATATGGCCAAAAGGATGTGATGAATTATATATGTGATGTATGAGATTGATCATGTTCTTGTAATAGGAATCATGACTTGCATGTCGATGAGTATGACAACCGGCAGGAGCCATAGGAGTTGTCTTAATTTATTATATGACCTGCGAGTCAATATAAATGCAATGTAATTACTTTACTATATTGCTAATCGTTAGCCATAGTAGTAGAAGTAATGGTTGGCGAGACAACTGCATGAAGACACGATGATGGAGATCATGGTGTCATGCCAGTGATCATGCCGCACCTCAAAGATGAAGATCAAAAGCGCAAGATGATATTGGCCATATCATGTCACTTTATGATTTGCATGTGATGTTTGTCATGTTTACATCTTATTTGCTTAGAACGACGGTAGCATAAATAAGATGATCCCTCACTAAAATTTCAAGAAATGTGTCCCCCTAACTGTGCACTGTTGCGAAGGTTCGTTGTTTCGAAGCACCACGTGATGATCGGGTGTGATAGATTCTAACGTTCGCATACAACGGGTGTAAGCTAGATTTACACATGCGAAACACTTAGGTTGACTTGACGAGCCTAGCATGTACAGACATGGCCTCGGAACATGAGAGACCGAAAGGTCGAACATGAGTCGTATAATAGATGCGATCAACATGGAGATGTTCACCGTTGATGACTAGTCCGTCTCACGTGATGATCGGACATGGCCTAGTCGATTCGGATCATGTATCACTTAGATAACTAGAGGGATGTCTATCTGAGTGGGAGTTCATTAAATAATTTGGTTAGATGAACTTCATTACCATGAACTTAGTCTAAAATTATGTTTACAATCTATACTATAGACCCAATGGCCCACGCTAATGTTGCCCTCAACTTCAACGCGTTCCTAGAGAAAACCAAGCTGAAAGACGATGGAAGTAACTATACGGACTGGGTCCGTAACTTGAGGATCATCCTCATAGCTGCCAAGAAAGCATATGTCCTTGAAGCATCGCTGGGTGACGCACCCGTTTTCCTAGCAACTCAAGACGTTATGAACACCTGGCAGTCGCGTAGTAATGATTACCCCTGGTTCAGTGCAACATGCTTTACAGCTTACAACCGGGGCTCCAAAAGCGTTTTGAGCAACACAGAGCATATGAGATGTTCCAAGAGCTGAGAATGGTTTTCCAAGCTCATGCCCGGGTCGAGAGATATGAAGTGTCCGACAAGTTCTTTAGTTGTAAGATGGAGGAAAATAGTTCTGTCAGCGAGCATATACTCAAAATGTCTGGGTTGCACAACCGCTTGTCTCAGCTGGGAGTTAATCTTCCAGATGACTCGGTCATTGACAGAATCCTCCAGTCGCTTCCACCTAGCCACACGAGCTTTGTGATGAACTTTAATATGCAAGGGATGGAGAAGACCATTCCTGAGTTATATTCGATGCTGAAATCAGCGGAGGTGGAGATCAAAAAGGAACATCAAGTGTTGATGGTGAATAAGACCACTAGTTTCAAGAAAGGCAAGGGTAGGAAGAACTTCAAGAAGGACGACAAGGGAGTTGCCGCGCCCGGTAAGTCAGTTGCCGGGAAGAAGCCAAAGAATGGACCCAAGCCTGAGACTGAGTGCTTTTATTGCAAGGGAAATGGTCACTGGAAGCGGAACTTCCCCAAGTACTTAGCGGATAAGAAGGCCGGCAACAGTAAAGGTATATATGATATACATGTTATTGATGTGTACCTTACCAGCGCGCGTAGTAGCTCTTGGGTATTTGATACCGGTGCGGTTGCTCACATTTGTAACTCATAACAGGAGCTGCGGAATAAGCGGAGACTGGCGAAGGACGAGGTGATGATGCGCGTCGGGAATGGTTCCAAGGTTGATGTGATCGCCGTCGGCACGCTACCTCTACATTTACCTTCGGGATTAGTTTTAAAACTCAATAATTGTTATTTAGTGCCAGCTTTGAGCATGAACATTGTATCTGGATCTCGTTTAATGCGAGATGGCTACTCATTTAAATCCGAGAATAATGGTTGTTCTATTTATATGAGAGATATGTTTTATGGTCATGCCCCGCTGCTCAATGGTTTATTTTTATTGAAATCTCAAACGTGATGTTACACATATTCATAGTGTGAATGCCAAAAGATGTAAGGTTGATAATGACATTCCCACATACTTGCGGCACTGCCGCTTTGGTCACATTGGTGTCAAACGCATGAAGAAACTCCATGCAGATGGACTTTTGGAGTCTCTTGATTATGAATCATTTGACACTCTTGTTCAAAAAAATCATTTGACACGTGCGAACCATGCCTCATGGGCAAAATGACCAAGACTCCGTTCTCCGGAACAACGGAGCGAGCAACCAACTTGTTGGAAATAATACATACTAATGTATGCGGTCCAATGAGCGTTGAGGCTCGCGGTGGCTATCGTTATGTTCTCACCCTCACTGATGACTTAATAGATATGGGTATGTCTACTTAATGAAACACAAGTCTGAGACCTTTGAAAAGTTCAAGGAATTTTAGAGCGAGGTAGAGAATCAACGTGACAGGAAAATAAAATTCTTATGATCTGATCATGGAGGAGAATACTTGAGTCATGAGTTTGGCATGCACTTAAGGAAATGTGGAATTGTTTCACAACTCACGCCGCCTGGAACACCTCAGCGTAATGGTGTGTCAAAACGTCGTAATCGCACTCTATTGGATATGGTGCGATCTATGATGTCTCTTACCGATCTACCGCTATCATTTTGGGGTTATGCTTTAAAGACTGCCACATTCACTTTAAATAGGGCGCCGTTTAAATCCGTTGAGACGACACTGTATGAATTATGGTTTGGGAAGAAACCTAAGCTGTGGTTTCTTAAAGTTTGGGGATGCGATGCTTATGTCAAGAAATTTCAACCTGAAAAGCTCGAACCCAAATCAGAAAAATGCGTCTTCATAGGATACCCTAAGGAAACTATTGGGTATACCTACTACCTCAGATCCGAAGGCAAGATCCTTTTTGCCAATAATGGATCCTTTCTGGAGAAAGAGTTTCTCTCGAAATAAGTAGGTGGGAGGAAAGTAGAACTTGATGAGGTACCCCCTCTTGAACCAGAGAGTAGCGCAGCTCAGGAAGACGTTTCTGTGGTGCCTGCACTGACTAGAGAGGAAGTTAATGATGATGATCATGAAACTTCGAATCAAGTTGCTACTGAACTTAGTAGGTCCACGAGGACACGTTCTGCACCAGAGTGGTACAGCAACCCTGTCCTGGAAATCATGTTGTTAGACAACAGTGAACCTTCGAGCTATGAAGAAGCGATGGCGGGCCCAAATTCCAACAAATGGCTTGAAGCCATGAAATCCGAGATAGGATCCATGTATGAAAACAAAGTATGGACTTTGACGGACTTGCCCGATGATCGGCAAGCCATAGAGAATAAGTGGATCTTTAAGAAGAAGACCGACGCGGATGGTAATGTGACCGTCTATAAGGCTCGGCTTGTCGCTAAGGGTTATCGACAAGTTCAAGGGGTTGACTACGATGAGACCTTCTCACCCGTAGCGAAGCTGAAGTCCGTCTGAATCATGTTAGCAATTGCCGCATTCTATGATTATGAAATCTGGCAAATGGACATCAAAACGGCATTCCTTAACGGTTTCCTTAAGGAAGAATTGTATATGATGCAGCTGGAAGGTTTTGTCGATCCTAAGAATGCTGACAAAGTATGCAAACTCCAGCGCTCCATCTATGGTTGGTGCAAGCATCTCGGAGTTGGAACATTCACTTTGATGAAATGATCAAAGCGTTTGGGTTTATACAGATTTATGGAGAAGCCTGTATTTACAAGAAAGTGAGTGGGAGCTCTATAGCATTTCTCATATTATATGTGGATGACATACTGTTGATGGGAAATGATATAGAACTCTTGGAAAGCATAAAGGCCTACTTGAACAAGTGTTTTTCAATGATGGACCTTGGAGAAGCTACTTACATCTTAGGCATCAAGATCTATAGAGATAGATCAAGACGCCTTATTGGTCTTTCACAAAGCACATACCTTGACAAGATATTGAAGAAGTTCAATATGGATCAGTCCAAGAAGGGGTTCTTGCCTGTATTGCAAGGTGTGAGATTGAGTGCAGCTCAATGCCCGACCTCGGCAGAAGATATAGAAAAAATGAGTGTCTGTCGGGGGAAATCGACACCTATGGAATCACTGGAATCCCTTCTACGGTTGGCGGGCGCGGGGTTGTGCAAAGAGCAGGTCTGACAGGAAGCACACAGATCGTTTACCCAGGTTCGAGCCGCAGAGATGCGTAATACCCTAGTCCTGCTTTGGTGGATGTATTTGAGTGTCTTTGTGTTCTTGAGCTAGCTACGGGGTGTAACTTGCTCAAAAGATCCAAATCCTTCTCCTGGTCACCTTGGTCCTCCTTTTATAGACAAAAGGGGATGCCACAGTGGCACAGAGGAGGTGGAAAGGTGTACAGTGGATGAGTCTATCCTCTGGCACCGTCGGACAAACACATTTAATGCGCCGCCGACGTGCCCCTCTCGCTTTATCGGGGACGGCAAGGAACCACGTCCCAGCTGTCGCGGCCTCGCCTGGCTTCGACACGCGTCCGAGCTGACGAGGCGCCGTGGCGCCACGTTGGCTGGCTGCTGGGCTGGCGTGGTGGTGGAGCCTTCACGAAGATCTGCATGCCACCACGCAGGTGCTTGCTGGGTCGGTCGTGGAGGTCGCTCGTCGCCACGCAGGTGCTTGCTTAGCTGGTTGAGGTGGCAGCTGCATGGGGACGGCAGTGGTGTCTTGGCAGGTGTGGGCCTGGCTGTGGTCCCGCTGATGCCCTCGGCAAGGGCCTTGCCGGGGGCCCGGCAAGGGCCTTGCCGCGGCGTCGCGGTCATCCCCCACAAGGCGCTAGCCGGGGGTCTCGTGGATTTCCTCGGCTAGGATCCCGCCGAGGGTCGTCGTCTTCTGGTACTCATCTGATCTTGTGTGTTTATGATCTTGACGAAGATCTGCATGCCACCATAGAGGTGCCTCCCGAGCCTTGGTTCCAATGTGGTTTATTGGTGGTGTTGGAACCCGTGGGCTCAAGGGTGGCACACTCTGCTGGCATCGGGCAAGTTGCCCCGGCAAGGCTCCTGCCGGGGCCACGGAGGCCGCCCCGGCAAGGGTCTTGCCGGGGGAGTCCACCTCGCCCCCTTGCTCTTCGTGTCTCTTGGTCTTGGCATTGCTTTGGCTGTCTTGTGCTCCAGCTTCCCTCCTCTGCCCTGCTTGGTGTGGTCGTGGGCGCGGCTCCGACTGCCCGTGCACAAGTAAAGGGGTAAAAAGGAGAGCCCCTACTTTTGTACATCGACAGGAGCCCCCGGGCCTGGGCCACACATAAGCGTGACACGTTGTTGGGCCAGGCCCAGAACGGTGCGCGGGCACGTGGGGCAGATTTTTTTAGCGTAGTAACTTTTCCCTCTGCTGCGCTTCCCCATGACCCGCGTTGAACGCGCGACGTGGAGGGTCGTGCGTGACGTGGGGGTCATGCGTGGGGCGGTTTCCGCACGCATGCGTCACATCGCAGTTAATGGGAAAAGAGGCGGCCCATGCCTTCCCCGTAAAAAGGAATAACCGCGGGCGCGCTGCTCATTTACCCCCTGCGTCTTCTCCAATCTCGGAACCGCCGTCCCCTCCTTCCTCCTTCCCAAGCTCTCGCCTTTGTTCGCCGCCGCCGCGCCTTCCTCGCTCTTCATCCCTCGCCTCTCACAGCCGCCATGGCTCCCAAAACCAGTAAAAGCAAGGGAGTGGCCAAGGACACCGGGGCGACGGAGCCGCCGGAGAGCGAGTTGGCGGCGCGGCGGATGCAGTCCGCATACTTCCCCACGCCGGTTGACACGGTCCACCTCCGGGACTACTTCAAGCACTTGTGGGGGTACAAGATGGGGGGGGGGGGCAACGGGGCATCCGGGCACACGCGTCATCCCTGCTGCTTTCGCCGAAGCCGGCCCAAATCGGTACCCATTCTTTGTCGACTATTTTTCCTGCGGCCTCTGCCCCCTTCTTCGATTTCTTCAACGACGTCATGCATACCTATGGCTTTCACCTTCTGGATTTCACTCCAAATGCCATGGCGTGCCTGGCTCTTTTTGCCCATCTCTGCGAGGGCTTTGCCAGGGTGCGTCCCAACATGGCGCTCTTCCGCCACTACTTCTTCCCTCGGATCCAAAAGGGGGGCGCCATTTCCGGTTGTGTCGCCTGGATCCCAAGGAGCTAGGGGAAGGAGACATATCTGGAGGGTGCCCAGATGGAGAAGTGGGAGGAGTGGCGGGGTCGGTGGTGCTGGATCGAAGAGGAGGATCCGCAGGAATTTTGCCAGGTTCGCCAGGCGCCGCCGGTTCGCAGAGATGATTGGAGCAATGTCGATGCCGACGACGCGAAGCTCACGGTTGCCACCACCAGGATTCATCGCCTCACCGAGGCCGGGCTCACCCTTGAGATGATCGGGGCGGATTTCATCTGCCGCCGAATTGCTCCGCTGCACAACAAGGGGAGGCCGGCCTGGCTTTTCACGAATGCGGCCGACGTCATGAGGCTTCGCCCCGGTTTGGACCACAACCTCACGGTGATGGGGCATGCCCACTTCTGCCAGCGGCTCTTCGAGCTCGACGTGAACCGCGACGGCAAGGTCGAGCGGTCCGGCAAGGCCGCAAAGGCCGGCAAGGTCGCCAAGGGGCCCTTGTTTGGGTTGCCGGCGGGGGTGGTCCCGCTGAGCAATAACTCGCGCCGAAACGACATCATTGCCATGATGCCGGAGTTCAATGTGCACGGCCTCGTCCCAAGTTGGACCGAGCCGCCAGAGGATCAGGTGCAGGAGTTCTTCGATACCTTGGTGGATGGGTACATCCGTGACGAGCCGCGGCTCGTTCGGGACACCACTCAAGCGGAGCTGGACTACATCGCCGCCAGGGCGGCGGAGGCAGAGCTTGCCAGGGAGGCCGGCAGCGCCGACGGCATGGAGGACGAGGCCGCGGTGGCCGCGGAGGAGAGGGAGCTCCTCCAGTGGGTGGAGTCCGCTGGGGAGGCCAGCAGCGCCGGCACCGGGGCCCCTCTGATTGAATACGTGGTCGACGAGTCGTCGTCGGAGGAGGTCGAGACTGTCGACCCTCCGGCAACGGGGAGGGGCCGAGTCCTGCGGTGGGCCAGCTCTGGCGAGCCGGTCCTGCCTGGCAGGGCCGCGCAGCCGCAGCGAACACAGGAGGCGTCTGTGCGCCAAACGAGGGCCGCGGCAGCGAAGAAGGTGGTGAAGGCTGCGGTGGCGAAGAAGAAGGCAACTGCCTCTTCTTCGTCCAAGCGTCCTCGGCTCCATCTGCTTCCCCTCCTCCGACACATGATGACACGGAGGTTGTCTTTGATTTTGGGTCCCTCAGCCCAAGGAGGAAGAGGAAGGCAACAAAAGAGGAGGTGGAGGATGAGTAAGTATCTTGCTCTTTTTTTGTCATCTCCGTCTCCTCAGACTGTGCCGCTTATCTTGATTTGTTCTCATCTTCGCAGGGACGCGGAGACGCTGGCCCAGAGGGTGAAAAGGGCTAGGGCTTCGGCGGGCGGCCAGCCCCCAGTGGGCACTTCGAGTACGCCGCTGGTGGTGGTGAGCATCCCGGACAGCAGCCCCCGGCGCAGCCCCCAGCGTAAGCTCATCACTCGCCCCTCGTCAACGTGTGTTGGGGGTACGATCCCTTGGCACTGACCTTGTCGTGGTTGCAGGAGGACAGCAGCAGGAGGAGCCACCGAGGGCTACCCCCTACACGCCGCCCCCATCGACCACGCCGCCCCGAGGGGCGTCCCCGGCAAGGGCGCCAAGCACTGAGCCCATGCACACGGAGGAGGAGGAGGCAAACTTGGGCGCTGGTGGCTCCGCCTCAGCGCCAGATGTCGGCGGGGAGGGGCCCTCTTCTTCCCAGCCTGGCACGGGTAAGTGATTCGCCTTCTGTCCCCATTCTTTTTTTCTTTCTCTTTTTGAATCTTGGTCTTGGCTTCGCCTCATCCCCTTCTTGATATCCATATCCTCCCTCGGTGGACCGGGAGGACATAGATACTGTCATCGAGGATGTCACCAAGAACGCCACGGCGGAGGCCGCCAAGGGCGCTGCTGAGGACGCCGCCAAGGGGTCTGCCGGGGTGTCCGGCAAAGCTGCTGCCGAGGAGGCCGGCAAGGGGCCTGCCGGGGTGGCCGGCAAGGCTGCTGCCAAGGAGGAGGTGGTCGACAACCAACCTTCCTCCTCCGCTGCCTCTGGCTCGGGCAAGTACCGAAGGTGAGCGACGACCTGTTCGTCCACCTCCCAGGGACGGCGAGCACCAGGGCGCCCACCGATGGAGAGGTGTTCGTCGAGGAGGTGTTTGCCGCCGCCGGGCTCGAAGTTGTTGACAAGCCGAGCACCGGCGGCGACGGCTCCCAGGAAGAGCGGCTCCTCCAGGCCATGAGTGCCAACTTCCAGAAGCTTCAGGCGCTCCACCGCGCCCGCGAAGACAAGATAAGATCCAGGATGGCTGTGGCGGATAAGGTAGAAGCAGATTTCAAGGAGTGTGTTACTGAGACGCAAGCCTGGCTTCGCGACGCCCACCAGGAACTGAAGGACATCCAAGGCGAGCTGGCCTAGCGTCAGCAAGAATTCCTTCTACAACAAGCTGATTTTGAGAAGGCCCAGGAGCTGGCGAGGGAGCAGGCCGCCAAAGAGGAGGCCGCTCGACAACAACACCAGGCTCTACTGAACTCCCAGGAGGAGGATCTTGCCGCCCGTGAGGAGAAGCTTGCCGCCACACTCCATGGCAAGGACGAGGAGGTGGAGAAGCTCATCGTGCAGCAGACCCAGGAGCTGGAGCAGAGGCACAAGGAGGCACTCAATGCCCAGGCTCTGGTTCATGCCGACAAGGTGAAAGAGCTGGAGGTGTAGCGGGACGGGCTGAAGGATCAGGCCCTGAAGCTGGCCAAGGAGAAGGACATGCTCAACGGTGCCCTGGTGGAGGCGCAGGGCGCAGTCCTCGGAAAGGCTGAGCAGCTCTCCAAGGCCAACGACTCCATCAAAGAGCTGAAGCTGAAGCTGGAGGGTCTTGAGGAGACGCTCTCGGAGGCCAAGGCCCGGGAGGAGACCCTGGCCAAGGATCTGGAGGTCGAGAAGCAGCTGCGGAAGAATGAAGCTGCCAACCACAAAGATTTTGTGGAGGGCGAGAACCGCTGGATCGGCCGCCTCGAAGACGTCGCCGGCAGGATCACCATGCAGCTAGCTACCATGGGGATGCCGACTGTGAGGTACACCCCGGAGCGCAACGTGAGTCCCAATGCCAAGCTGACCCTGTTCTTCGAGGGTGTCTTCGGGGCCCTGGAGCAGCTCCACTCCAATCGGGCGTCCTCTCTGGCCGATGAGGCCCGGAGGCTTTGCCGGGGTGCCATGACCAAGGTCCTCACCAAGGTGGCGCACTAAAATCCCAACCTCGACTTCGACGCCGCGCTGGAGAGCTTGCCGGAGGATGCGGACCTCGCGGTGCTCAAGGAGCGTATCAAGCCCATCATCAGCTGTATCGATGGAATCCAGAGGGTGGAGGGCCTGCGCCGGGACTAGGCACCCCGTTTTTCACCACCGCTGCGGGTTCATGGCCAAGACAATTTTTATCTTTAGTTAGAACCGCAGTAACAACTGATGTAATATAACTCTGCAGTACTTTCGACATGATGCATGTTATCTTCCTGTTTGATCTTCCTTTGTATGTTCACCCTACGTTAATCGGGTAGGCTTGCCGGCGCGTAAACCCAGGCCATGGCACCTTGAGGACGGATCCCCAATGGCTTGCCGGGTGTGCTTGCTACCAGGCGAACCACCTTACCACTCTCAACGCGGCTGCTTGAACTTTCGAGCTTGACTCGAGTCAGAATCGAGAGCTTTGCCAATTGCGGAAGGCTATCCTGCCGTTCTCGACGCGGCCGCTTGAGCTGTTGAGCGGACTCAAAACAGAGCAAGGGCGTTGCAAATAGCGGAAGGGCCCCTTTGCGTGCGGGTTTTCCATACATAGGGCAGGATCTCCGAGGACAATAACCTTATATATAGAAAGAAATTGCTTAAAGTTTCGCACGACTTAGCTTTTCTGTCGTTGCGCGAGCGTGCACCGTATCTGCAGATGGTGCCATCAAGCTTGGCAGTCTTCTTCCATGGAACGACGGCCACGATGAAGCCGCTGCTCCGACCAGACTAGATTTCCACAACTGCGCCCCCTACCTGGCGCAACAAAGATGTCGGGGGAGATCGACCTATGGAATCACTGGGATCCCTTCTACGGTTGGCGAGCGCGGGGTTGTGCAAAGAGCGGGTCTGACAAGAAGCACACAGATCGTTTACCCAGGTTCGGGCTGCGGAGATGCGTAATACCCCAGTCCTGCTTCGGTGGATGTATTTGAGTGTCTTTGTGTTCTTGAGCTAGCTACGGGGTGTAACTTGCTCAAAATATCCGAATCCTTCTCCTGGTCGCCTCGGGCCTCCTTTTATAAATAAAAGGGGTTGCCACAGTGGCACACAGGAGGTGGAAAGGTGTACAGTGGATGAGTCTATCCTCTGGCACCGTTGGACAAACACATTTAATGCGCTGCCGACGTGCCCCTCTCGCTTTATCGGGGACGGCAAGGAAGCACGTCCCAGCTGTCGCTGCCTCACCTGGCTTCGACACGCGTCCGAGCTGACGAAGCGCCATGGCACCACGTTGGCTGGCTGCTGGGCTGGCGCGGTGGTGGAGCCTTCACAAAGATCTGCATGCCACCACGCAGGTGCTTGCTGGGTCGGTCGTGGAGGTCGCTCGTCACGGCGTAGGTGCCTGCTCAGCTGGTTGAGCTGGCAGCTGCATGGGGACGGTGGTGGTGTCTTGGCAGGCGTGGGCCTGGCTGTGGTCCCGCTGATGCCCTCGGCAAGGGCCTTGCTGGGGGCCCGACAAGGGTCTTGCCGCGGCGTCGCGGTCATCCCTGACAAGGCGCTAGCCGGGGGTCTCGTGGATTTCCTCGGCTAGGATCCCGCCGAGGGTCGTCGTCTTCTGGTCCTCATCTGATCTTGTGTGTTTATGATCTTGACGAAGATCTGCATGCCACCACAGAGGTGCCTCCTGAGCCTAGGTTCCAATGTGGTTTGTTGGTGGTGTTGGAACCCGTGGGCTCAAGGGTAGCACACTCTGCTGGCATCAGGCAAGTTGCCCCAGCAAGGCTCCTGCCGGGGCCACGGAGGCCGCCCCGGCAAGGGTCTTGCCGGGGGAGTCCACCTCGCCCCCTTGTTCTTCATGTCTCTTGGTCTTGGCGTTGCTTTGGCTGTCTTGTGCTCCGGCTTCCCTCCTCTGCCCTGCTTGGTGTGGTCATGGGCGCGGCTCCAACTGCCCGTGCATAAGTAAAGGGGTAAAAAGGAGAGCCCCTACTTTTGTACACCGACAGTTTCATCCCCTATGCCTCAGCCATAGGCTCTATTATGTATGCCATGTTGTGTACCAGAGCTGATGTGAACCTTGCCATAAGTTTGGTAGGGAGGTACTAAAGTGATCCCGGAATGGAACACTAGACAGCGGTCAAGAATATCCTGAAGTACCTGAAAAGGACTAAGGATATGTTTCTCATTTATGGAGGTGCCGGAGAGCTCATCGTAAAGGGTTACGTCGATGCTAGCTTTGACACAGATCCAGATGACTCCAAGTCACAAATTATTTGGATTTGATACAGCTACTTGTGCAAGCATTTTATGATTAAGAATCAATTTCTTCTTGTACAGGTTGCGGGATACGTGTATATTTTGAATGGTGGGGCAGTCAGCTGGTGCAGTTGCAAGCAAAGCGTCGTGGCGGGATCTACATGTGAAGCGGAGTACATAGCTGCTTCAGAAGCAGCACGGGAAGCAGTCTGGATGAAGGACTTCATCACCAACCTAGGAGTGATTCCCAATGCGTCGGGCCCGATGACTCTCTTCTGTGACAACACTGGAGCTATTGCCCTTGCCAAGGAGCCCAGGTTTCACAAGAAGACCAGGCACATCAAGCGTCGCTTCAACTCCATCCGTGAATATATTCAAGATGGAAATAGATATTTGTAAACTACATAACGGATCGAATGCGCAGATCCATTGACTAAACCTTTCCAAGAGCTAAGGGTCCGTAACAGTATCAACACCCAGACAACTGCTATGGTGTGATCATATGATTCATCCACAATGTAAATAGATTATACTCCCGAGTTCTATAGTGAGAACAAGTGGATTGTGTAGGGTCATATGTGGAAATATGCCCTAGAGGCAATAATAAATGGTTATTATTATATTTCCTTGTTCATGGTAATTGTCTAATTGTTCATGTGCTATAATTGTATTAACCGGAACCATAATACATGTGTGAAAGTCTAAACTACAAGCATGTCCCTAGTGAGCCTCTAGTTGATAGCTCGTTTGATCAATAGATGGTTGTCGTTTCCTAGCCATGGCATTGGATGTCGTTGAAAGGATCACATCATTAGGAGAATGATGTGATGGACAAGACCCAATCCTAAGATAGCACAAGATCGTGTAGTTCATTTGCTAGAGCTTTTCTAATGTCAAGTATCATTTCCTTAGACCATGAGATTGTGCAACTCCCGGATACCGTAGGAATGATTTGGGTGTATCAAACGTCACAACGTAACCGGCTGACTATAAAGGTGCACTACAGGTATCTCCGAAAGTGTCTGTTGGGTTGGCACGAATCGAGACTGGATTTGTCACTCCGTATGACGGAGAGGTATCTCTGGGCCCACTTGGTAATGCATCATCATAATGAGCTCAATGTGACTAAGGAGTTAGCCACGGGATCTTGTGTTACCAAACGAGTAAAGAGACTTGCTGGTAATGAGATTGAACGAGGTATGGGGATACCGACGATCGAATCTCGGGCAAGTAACAAGCCGATGGACAAAGGGAATTGTATATGGGATTGATTGAATCCCCGACATCGTGGTTCATCCGATGAGATCATCGTGGAACATGTGGGAGCCAATATGGGTATCCAGATCCCGCTATTGGTTATTGGCCGGAGAGATGTCTCAGTCATGTCTGCATGGTTCCCGAAGCCGTAGGGTCTACACACTTAAGATTCGGTGACGCTAGAGTTGTAATGGGAATTGTATGTGGTTACCGAAAGTTGTTCGGAGTCTCGGATGAGAGCCCGGATGTCGCGAGGAGTTCCGGAATGGTCGGGAGGTAAAGATTTATATATATGGGAAGTCCTATTTTGGCCACTGGAATATGTTCGGGATTTTTTTGTATTGTACCGGGAAGGTTCTAGAAGGTTCCGGAGTGGGGCCCACCTGCATGGGGGGACCCACATGAACGTGGGTAGTGGGGGCAAGACCCCACACCCCTGGTCAAGGCGCCCATGATCCCCCCTTGGAAGGAATAAGATCATATCCCAAAGGGATAAGATCAAGATCCCTAAAAAAGGGGGGTAACAATCGGTGGGGAAGGGAAAGGATGGGATTTCTTTCCTCCCACCTTTGCCAACACCCCAATGGACTTGGAGGGCTAGAAACCAGCCCATCCACCCCTATATATAGTGGGGAGGTGCATGGGAGCTGCACCCCTTGCCCCTGGCGCAGCCCTTTCCCCTCCTACACCTCCTCCTCCTCCGTAGTGCCTGGCAAAGCTCTGCCGGAGAACCACGAGCTCCACCACCACGCCGTCGTGCTGGCAGAGTTCTCCCTCAACTTCTCCCACACTATTTTATTCTAGCGCGGAACTGATGTCCTTCGCTTAATCTTAAATGCGCGTTTATCCCTCTAAGCTTATACGCTTGTGTTCATATTATTGGTCCTTATGCATGTTCCGGTTGCTTGCCGGTATCATATTACCGCAATTTTCGTACGGGTCTAGCCCTTAACACTCATCTTGGCATGGATGCGTCCCGGCAAGTTTTTCCTTGATAGCTCTCGACGCAGCAGCTCGTTCTACTAGCAAGGCTCGGGACAGAATGAGGGTGCAGACAAAGAATTAGCCAAGGTACTATGACACGAAGGATTTCATAGTACGAACACTCGCCAAAACCGAGGGATAAATGAATGCAAAAAATCTATGATTCATCAAGAAGAAATGATGGTGTAGACTTAGCTTATGTTCTTGTTCCTTCCCATTGTTTCCAGCTGCACTCGCTTGGCGTGCTTGCGATACCCGAAAGGATGGAAGCCAAGCGAATAACTCTGGTTCCCGACAGGGACCAGTACATGGCATGCATATCCGACGGGCGGTGGAATACTTTGCCGGGCTTTCCCGGTGTCTCTTTCTCCCTTCTCCACCCTTTTTCAAGCAATTTGGCAATGGCCGTCATGAAGATCACGCCAGTGTGAATGGCCTCGCCGGAGCATGCTCACCGGGGCATCGATCAATGGATTTGTGCTTGCGCTTTACTCGGGATTTCCCTAAGCAGGGTAAATACCGAACTGAGTATCGCGCGACACTGATCGACATTGACGATGCCAGGACCAGAGCAGCTCGATTGCCGTCGAGGGAGGGAGATGGATAAAAGAGAAACCTCGTTCCCGCGCGCCTTGCCCCTCCTCCTGGGACGGCGCCCGAGCGGCGGTCGCGCCGCCCGGGCCGCCTGGGAGGAGCATACCACCATCGACAGTAGTCTTCACCGTGGCAGTGACGCGGTGGGGCGATCCGACGAACAAGGCGGGTGCGGGAATGGCCTCGCTTTCCTGCTCTGTCTTCATATCTCCATAGGCGCCAGTGAGGCCGAAGATTTTGGCTGGGCTGCCATGGATATGACGCACTGCTCACGCTTGCAGGTTCGCGCAAGTGATCCCCCTACCTGGCGCGCCAAAGATGTCGGTGGGAAACCACGGCCACCTATGGGACCAAGGGCCCCTTGCTAGTTCGGCGGGGGGATGGCACGTTGCACAAAGAGCAGAGGAGCGTGGAGCAGCACGACAGAGATCACACGGGCAGTCTTTACCCAGGTTCAGGCCGCCGTGAGGCGTAAAACCCTACTCCTGCTTTGGTGGATTGATGGTGGAAAAAGTGGTGGTGAGCGCAACACGCTTGCCCGGCAGGGTTGGCCTGGGTGAAACGGCTACGCGTGTATGAATATGTGAGGGGGTGGCTTTGCTAACCGAGCGACCAACCTTTTCTATGGTTGCCTTGGGCCTTCTTTTATAGACAAAGGGGTCACCACAGTGGAAAATCAGTCATTATACATTGATTAGATAGCAAATAGTGCTATCATACCTAACTCTGCAGGCTGACAGAGTGCATTAAGTGCTCTGCTTAACGTCACATCTCAGCTCGCCCGGCAAGCCCTGCTGGGCTGGTTTGCCAGCTTCGCGCCTGCTTGCTTGACACGTCACAGGACGGGTGTCATTTGGAGGTTTTTCTTGTAGGAAGTGGCTGCCATGTGGCGAATAGCAGCCACTTAGTCAATTTGGAGCTTGGCACCGCATTGATCGACGATGTGCGTCGTGATGAGGTGGTGCCGTGAGGTGGTTCTACCTCCGTGAGCCCCGGCAGGCCTGCCGGGACGGCACAAAAGCTTGCTCCCGGGGGTGATCCCATCCTTGCCAGGCTCGCCTGCACGGCAAGGGAGGTCTCTTCCTTAGTAGTATCTTGCTTCTCTGGCTAGTCTTGGTCCTCTTGTGCTGCATGTTGGTCCTTCGAAGTACTAATCCAATGCACTGCAATCTGACCTTGGTGCTGCAACCTTGTTCTCGTGCATGTTGGCTTCCTCGTCCGTGCAATACTCAGGGGAAAATATACACCCCTGTTTATGTTTTCCGACACGCAGGAAAAAATCGGGGAAATCAAAGGTCACAAGGAAGAAGCGAAAAGAGAAAGACTCAGAGACAGAGTCAGATACAAAAGAAGAGGAAGATTTAGGTACATAAGAAGAGGAAGATTCAGATGCAGAAGAGGAGGAAGATTCAGATGCAAAAGAAGAGGAAGATTCAGATGCAGAAGATGGTGGGCTGAGGAGGGCTAGGAAGAGACCATTGAAGGATGGTAGGCTGCGGAAGGGTATGAAGAGACCGTTCAAGGACGGTAGGCTGCCGAAGGGTAGGAAGAGACCATTGGAGGTTGTAGAAGAGGATTATGCAGAACCAAACAAGTGGGCATTACCACAATTGTGCGTACTTAAACATGTTTGTGAATGTTGGCTGCATATTCATCTATTTCATTTTTTGCAGGAAACACAAGTGCGCTCCAAATGTCAAAGCTGGGAGGAAGAAAAAGCAAGATGACAAGGAAGTGCATGCTAGGAATATTGCAGCAAAGGGTGCACGAAGAAAACCAGTGAAGTTAGTGTGTGTACTCACATGTCTGCTCTACAAGTCAGGTCTTTGCTAGTACTGTGTTAGACGTTTCTTAACTTTTCCAGGAAAGGCTCTAGGAAGGGCGGTAAAGAATAGGCCAAAGGGGTGATGAAGACAAAAAGGCCTGCTAGGAATGTACCAAAGGCTGTGGGAATAAGAGCCGTGAAGTTAGCTTCTGCAGCTATGAAGAGAAAATTAGTGAAGTTAGTGTTTTATGTGTTCACGTGTAACGTACATGTTCAAATCTTCTTTGCTATCCTATTAACAAACGTTGTTTCCCGCAGGAAAGCTAAAGTGAAGTCGAGACAGGATGTTTAGATGCATAGGGTGAGGCAGAGAAAACAGTAGGATTTCTGGGGTCGAAAAATTGCTGAATTAGACAGTTTTCCATGCCGTGATCCACCTTGTTTCGGATGTATTTGACCTATTTGATGGACTGCCACTATTTTTCTAAATTCCTCGTTTGATTGGTACCCTCATTTTATTATGGACAGGTCGAGATGGTAGGCTAGTTATGATTTATCAACATCGATCAAACAATGCATTTTTAGTGAAGTTGGTTTTCTGTATTTTTTATTTTTTTACATAATATATTGATGAAATTTGTTCAAAGTGTAGTCAAATTTCATACTTGAAATATAAAATAGAAACCGGAAAATTATATATACGAAAATAGAACGTTGGATTTCCTCAGAAACCTATTATTTTGAGCACAAAATTTCAAATTTGTATCAAAATAGAAACCTCGTTTTCAAATAACTTGAAAAATGTTTATTTTGAAATAGAAAATAAGCATACTGATATTTTAAGAATAGCATGCTCATTTGAAAAAAGCATGTTCAATTGAAAATAGCATGACTATGCAGATTTAAAAATAGCATGCTGCTTTGAATATGCCGTTTTTAAAATACCATGCTATTTTAAAAAGAGCATGCTAATTTTGAAAATATAATGTTGTTTTCAATATGCTATTTTTCAATACCATGCTATTTTAAAAATAGCATGCCAACTTTGAAAATATAATGTTGTTTTCAATATGTTGTTTTTAAAATAAGCATGCTGATTTTAAAAATAGCATGCTGCTTTTAAAAATATAATGCTCTTTTCAATATGATTTTAAAAATAGCATGGTATTTAAAAATATAATGTTGTTTTCAATATGTTGTTTTTAAAATAAGCATGCTGATATTAAAAATAGCATGCTGCTTTTAAAAATATAATGCTCTTTTCAATATGCTATTTTTAAAATAGCATGCTGATTTCAAAAATAGCATGCTATTTTGAATATGTTGTTTTTAAAAATAGCATGCTGATTTCAAAATAGAATGCTGATTTCGAAATAACATCCCGATTTTAAAAATATAACGCTGTTTTCAATATGCTATTTTTCAAATAGCATGCTGATTTCAAAAATTGCATGCTGTTTTAAATATGCTGTTGTAGGATCGAAAGTATGTCTAGAGGGGGGGTGATTAGACTACTTAACCAAATAAAAATCTAGCCTTTTCCCAATTTTAAGTCTTGGCAGATTTTAGCAACTTAGCACAAGTCAAGTAATCAACCTACACATGCAATTCTAAGAGTATAGCAGCGGAATGTAAAACAATTGCATATGAACGTAAAGGGAGGAGTTTGAGGGAGCAAACACAATGTAGACACGGAGATTTTTTATCTGTGGTTCCGATAGGTGGTGCTATCGTACATCCACGTTGATGGAGAGTTCAACCCACGAAGCTAACGGTTGCGCGAGTCCACGGAGGGCTCCACCCACGAAGGGTCCACGAAGAAGCAACCTTGTCTATCCTACCATGGCCATTGCCCACGAAGGACTTGCCTCACTAGGGTAGATCTTCACGAAGTAGGCGATCTCCTTACCCGTATAAACTCCTTGGTTCAACTCCACAATCTTGACGAAGGCTCGCAAGTGACACCTAACCAATCTAGGAGACACCACTCTCCAAAAGGTAATAGATGGTGTGTTGATGATGAACTCCTTGCTCTTGTGCTTCAAATGATAGTCTCCCCAACACTCAGCTCTCTCTCATAGGATTGGATTTTGTGGAAAGAGGGTTTGAGTGGAAAGCAACTTGGGGAAGGCTAGAGATCAAGATTTATGTGGTTGGAATGGAATATCTTGACCTCAACACAAGTGTAGGTGGTTATCTCTCAGAAAATGTATGTTGGAAGTGTAGACATGTTCTGACGGCTCTCTCCACGAATGAAGAGTTGGTGGAGGGGTATATATAGCCTCCACACAAAATCTAACCGTTACACACAATTTACCAAACTCGGTGGGACCGAATAGTGAAACTCGGTTAGACCGATTTAGTTCAAAATGTGAACGTTAGGCTTTTCGGTGGGACCGACATGTCAACTCGGTGGGACCGATTCCATTAGGGTTAGGGCATAACGTAATCTCGGTGAGACTGATTACACAAACTCGGTGGGACCGATTTTGGTAATAAGCAAACAGGGAGTTGGTCAGGCAAACTCGGTGGGACCGATCCGCTCATTTCGGTTTGACTAAAACATTACGAAGGGGAAACAGAGAGTTTGCATTGCAATCTCGGTGGGACCGATCGCTCATCTCGGTTGGACCAAAACGTTACGAAGGGAAACAGAGAGATTGCAATCCCATCTCGGTGAGACCGAGATCCCTATCGGTGAGACCGAAGTGACTAGGGTTTGTGGCAGTGGCTATGTCAAGTGAACTCGGTGGCGCCGGATAGAAGATTTTGGTGGGGCCGAGTTTGACTTTTGGTTTGGGAGAAATGTGGATATGAGAAAGTGGTTGAGGGCTGTTGGAGCATATCACTAAGCATTTTGAGCAAGAAACCCATTAAGCAACACCTCACCCCCTTTTAATAGTATTGGGTTTTCCTATGGACTCAATGTGATCTTGGATCACTAAAAGTAAAATGTAGAGTCTTTTGCTTTGAGCTTGAGCCAATCTTTTGTCCTTAGCATTTTGAGGGGTCCACATTCCTAATCCATGCCATGCCAATCATTGAACTTTCCTGAAATATTCATCTTGAAATAGCATTAGTTCAATGAGCTATATGTTGTTAGTAATTACCAAAACCACCCAGGGATAGTTGCACTTTCAATCTCCCCCTTTTTGGTAATTGATGACAACATATAGATCAAAGGTTCGACAAATGATAATAAGATTGAAATACATCGTCGCTTTGAGAAGTATGTTATAAGCAAGAGCTCCCCCTAAATTTGTGCATTATTTAGAATTTGCTTTTTAATGCAAATGCACAATCAATTAGGATCATGGGTTACTCTTCCATGTCACATACATCTTGGTGGAGCGCTCAAAATGATATAACTTTAAAGCATGCACTCATCACCAAGCAAAGTGAATGATCATATATGGATATAAAAGATAATATCATCCAAACAAGCATTAAGGTAGCATATGATCAAACACAAGTATCTCACACAATAAGAAGTTCAACCAAAGGCAAAGAAGCAAAACACTCTCTCGAAGCCTATGATCTATACATATTTCTCCCCCTTTGGCAACAAGTTACCAAAAAGTTCAAATATGCATAGTGCTATGCGTCTCTCAGGCTTGGTCTTCGGGAGGTGGTGTAGAGAGAACTCCAAGGACGAAGGCATCAGTTGATGTAGTTGGAGCTGGTGGAGTGGCTGCTGGAGGTGGCACTGGAGCTGTAGCTGCTGGTGCTGATGCTGTAGCTCTAGAATCTGTCACTGGCACTGCAGCAGACCTCTGACTCCTTAGCACTCGCTGAAATGCATCTGTAGTTGCCTTGCCTCTCTTCTCTTCTGCTTCCTCCTAAAGCTGCTCAACTGCTGTTTTAATCTCAGTTACCTTCAGATCAAGATCATAAAATTTTGTCTCAATGATCCTCTCCAAGCTCTCCTGGTTTTGAGTCAGGGTGGCCAAGCCCTTCTCAATCCTCAAAGTTGATTGGATTAGATATGCCAGCTGATCTTGCTTGCTCTTCATGAAAACTTGAGATGCCTCTTCGGCACTTGGCATCTTGGCAGCTTTCTCAGCCTTAGCTTTGGCTCTCTTCTCCTGTTGCTACCTTCCTTGGTTTTGACATTGGGCTCCTATTTGCTGGTGCCTTCTTATTCATCCCTGGCTTAACTGCAGCTGCTGTGCCATATTCCTTCTTGAGCACTTTCTTTCTTGAGGTGGCTTCATCCTCAACAGCCACATAATCCTCATCCTCAGATTCCGAGGTTCTCTTCTTCCTTGTTCTGGTGGCTGCCTTTGGCAAGTTGCTAGGTGTGCTCTTGCTGCCATCATCAGAAGTGCTTGAGGGATCAGAACCCTCACTCGGCTGCACATGTTCCTCAAACCTGTTCTGACTATCACTCTGATCAGACATTTTGACAAACTTACTGACAGCAGACCCTGTGAATGGATGTAGATGAGGTAGAGTGGATGAGCATCACAAAGTGTAGAGTTTTTGCAAAACAGATGACTTAAAAACTTAGTTTTAGTTCTCCACAGAAAGCATTTCGGAGCTACCGATTTGTAAACTCGGTGATACCGAAGCAGCTTTTGGAACCTAAACTAGTGAACTCGGTCAGACCGAGTCACAGTTTGGTGGCACCGAGACTGCTAGGGTTTCATAGAGAATCGAACTCGGTCACACCGATTTGCAGTTTTCGGTCAGACCAAAAATCGCAAGTGCTATGGCCTAAGCCAAATCGGTGAGACCGATTTCTACAACTCGGTCGATCCGAGATGGGTTCGGCGGAGACCTAACCCTAAATTTTCAAATCCAATTTAACCTAAGGGATATTTTCAATGGATAGAGTGTTTGCATACATGGTGATGATCATGGCAGAGCAATGTGATACGATTCAGAGTTAAAGGAATAGAACAAAGAGACGAACTCGTACCCTAGTTCGACGGAGTTTGCTACGGCGGCAACGGAGGGGCAGAATTCCGTTGACGGTGATGGAAACCAGCGACGGGAGGTCCCTGGCGGCGAGGGGACGATCCGGAGACCCGAGGCAGCAGAGCAGGATACGCGCGGGCTGGGAGGTTTCGAAGAAATTTCCAAAACCTCACCCGTGGGTTTATATATCCCGACCCTGTCGGTGTGACCGAGTGGAACAACTCGGTGGCACCAAGATGCAGAATTGCAAGCGGTTACTGCAACTCGGTGTGACCAAAAAGTTCAAATCTGTTGAACCGAGATGGAAAACCTAGATCAACTTAGTGAACTCGGTGTGACCGAAATGGATGACTCGGTCATACCGAAGTGCACAAAGAAGCTTTGGAAGTTTAAGTCTATGACGAATCGGGGACTTCGAGTGCTTCTCACATAGAGTGGTTCGAATCTGATTTGATCAAACTTTGTGATGTAGCATGAATAGAGTTTGAGACGAGAAAAGCATAAATAGCTAGAGGGAGTTCTTAGGCATTCTTGTCCATCCATTTGGCAAAAGAGAAAAAGCCAAACAATCAAAACGACAAATGGATGTCCTCGAATGATTAAAATATGCAATCAACATGCTCACACAATAAGATGACAAATGAAATATGTGACAAAGCATGCACAATCACTCTAGCATCTAACAAGTAATTTGGCGATGACTATGTCATCTATATATGAGTATATTGACTTAGGAGTCAAATGAGAACATTTGATCATAGGTCATACTCATCGTTTAAGCACAAGTGGGGTTACCACTTTTACATAAAGCATTGTTGTGTTCACATCATTAGAGTTGCTTTAGCTCAATTGATTAGAGTAAAGCTCCCCCTAGATGTGATATCCCCCTAAGAGGGATGAACTAACCTTGGGTTTTGTCAATGATGACTTCATGTAGGTGTTGAAGATGTGGACGCTCAATGTTGATGTAGACCAATGGGAGCAATCCTTTGGAGTGAGTTGCACTTTCAATACCTACACGGGTAAGTCCCACAAGGAACAAACAAGGATATTGTAACGCCCCGAGACCGACGCTCCGATTGCCTTCCTTGTTTGGCGAGTCAGCTCTGTTATTTATTTTGTTGTTGCATTCTTCATCGCATCTTTCGCATTGCATCGACACTCTGTTGCCGTCATTGTTTTTCAAACTTTTATCCGCTCGTAGTTGCCGCGTCCCCCCTTGCGTTCGTCGACCATTCTGAGCCTAACCGGATTTTCGATTCTCTCTTGTCTGACCGTTTGACCCTCTCGGCACAACCACCGAACCCCTCCTTGCGCAGTGCATAGACCCCTCTCGCGCGTCCGGAACCTCCCCGAACCCGACCCGGGTTGTTGTCACCGTTGGATTCGGATCATCCCCAAACATCTACAAAACATCTCCGGTTTCTCTTTTGGTCTCTCTAACCTATTTATTCTCGGACCGTCCGATTATAATCGGAGGGCCCGAATAGCCCCTAAACTAATCTACCTGCTATAAAATCAGACCAAACCCTATTTTCTAGGGATCCTCCCCTGTCCCATCCATCTCACCGCCGCCGCCACTGTTCTCTCGGGATCCATCCCGAGCCAACCACCGTCCCTCCTGCCCGATCCATCCATCCAGCGCTCTCCACTGCTCCTCCTCGATCTAGGTGCCCGCGCCCCCGATCCAAACTCCCTCTCGAGCTCTCCCCGCCAACTAGTGCCTCCCCTGGATCCCGTCGTCTTCGCGTGCCACGCCGGAGTTCCACCTCGCCGGAGCACAGGACCCCCTCTGCTCTCCGGTGAGATGCCCTGCTGCTGCTCCTCCGTTCTCCCCTGCACCTCCCATGCCTCACATCTCCCTGTCGACCTCCTGTTGCAGCGCCATGGATGGCTGCAGCCCAAGCTACGTCCTCGCCGGGCCTCTCGCGCGCCCGAGCTCCACCTTGCGTGCCCGCCTCCTCGTCCTCGTGGCCAAAGCAGCCGAACAGGAGGCCGAGAGCCCAAGCCTAGTCCCCGTAGCCTCCCGTCCACGTCGTCTCGTCCCGGACCTCACCGGTGAGACCCCGCTGCCGCGAGTCCCTGTCTCTCTCTCCTTTGCCCTCTCTGACCTCCCCTGCTCTCCCCTTCTCGGTTGAACAGGAAGGAGCATCACCACCTCATCCCTGGAGCCGCCCCTGCCGGATCTGCGTCCTCGCCATGCCTATGATCTGCCCGTCGTTCCTCACCCGCCCGAGGGCGCCATCGTTCCCCGTTCCAGCGCGGCTGCTGCCAGCCTCGTCTCCCTGCGAGGGAGACGAGCCCCTCGCTCGTTGACCTCGGCCTCCTCAAGCCCGGCGCCGCCAAGCCGCATCCTCGCCAGATTCTCGTCCCCGCCATCACCTGCGCGTCCCCGGCGTCGTCAACCACCGCTCCATCCTTTGCTTCGGGTGACAGAGGACGCCGCTCGTCCCTGCCGCGTTGACCGTAGCCAGCGCCCCTGGCCCAGCTTCAGCGGCCGCGTGGGCTACCAGCAAGCAGGCCCAGCGCCCCCCTTCTAGCCTCCCTCTCCAAGCCGAACGGGCCAAGGCCCAATGGGTGAGGCCACACCCCAGCGCCCCTGCTCTTGTTTTTTTTCCTCTATTGGGCTTCCTATTCACATTCGGCCCATGTGATGTTTTTTTCAGGATCTGCAAATTTCTCTATTATCCAGAGAATTACAATTTTACAGAAAACCCCCTGTACTTCATGCATATAATAACTCACAAATGGTGCATCGGATTAAAATGATTTTAATATGTAAAATGCTTAGAATTTTGTGTAGATTAATAATTTGCCACTTTCATCCCATGTTAAAAATGTTTAAAATGCTGTTTATTTAATTTTGCATAGATGCCATATTAAAATGATTTATTTCATAACTAATTAACCGTAACTCAGAATTTAATTAACTTTATATGTAAATGGGGTAGAAAAATGCCTAGTTTAACATGGTGCACTTCATTTTGCTGTTTAACAACATTAAAATTGCGTTTATGGCAGAACAGTACCATAACCAAAATATGCACATGAGGATTTATCGGAATTGTCGTTTGTTATTTCCGGCCTCATTTAAACTTGCCTAGATAGGTTGTTTAATTATGCTTCACCTCTTGCCATGTTAATCAAAATTTAACATTGTTGGGTACATAAACGAGAGAGAACTAAATAATTGATGTGGTGTTTCGTCAATTTGCAACTCGTTGCATATTGAGCTCCACTTAATTTGTAGTGTTGTTTGTTGCACTTTGCCATGCCATGCCTCATTAAACCGGACATGCATCATACTTGATTGTGCATCATGCCATGTGTATGTGGTGGTTGTTTACTATGTTGTTTGTTTCTTTTCGGTTTGCTTCTCTCGTTAGCTTCGGTTTCGTTCCGGAGTTGTGAGGATTCGTTCGACTACGTCCGCTTGCCTTCTTCATGGACTCGTTCTTCTTCCTTGCGGGATCTCAGGCAAGATGACCATACCCTCGAAATCACTTCTATCTTTGCTTTGCTAGTTGTTCGCTCTATCGCTATGCCGCGCTACCTACCACTTGCTATATCATGCCTCCCATACTGCCATGTCAGCCCCTAACCTTTTCACCCTTCCTAGCAAACCGTTGTTTGGCTATGGTACCGCTTTGCTCAGCCCCTTCTTATAGCGTTGCTAGTTGCAGGTGAAGATGAAGTTTGTTCCATGTTGGAACATGGATATGTTGGGATATCACAATATCTCTTATCTTAATTAATGCATCTATATACTTGGTAAAGGGTGGAAGGCTCGGCCTTATGCCTGGTGTTTTGTTCCACTCTTGCCGCCCTAGTTTCCATCATACCGGTGTTATGTTCCTTGATTTTGCATTCCTTACGCGGTTGGGTGATTTATGGGACCCCCTTGACAGTTCGCTTTGAATAAAACTCCTCCAGCAAGGCCCAACCTTGGTTTTACCAGTTGCCTACCTTAGCCTTTTTCCCTTGGGTTCTGCAGACTCAAGGGTCATCTTTATTTTAAACCCTCGGGCCAGTGCTCCTCTGAGTGTTGGTCCAACCCATCAGTCGCCGGTGGCCACCAGGGGCAACTCTGGGCTGGCCTACCGGAAGCTTGGACAATCCGGTGTGCCCTGAGAACGAGATATGTGCAGCTCCTATCGGGATTTGTCGGCACATTCGGGCGGCTTTGCTGGTCTTGTTTTACCATTGTCGAAATGTCTTGTAAACCGGGATTCCGAGACTGATCGGGTCTTCCTGGGAGAAGGTTTATCCTTCGTTGACCGTGAGAGCTTATAATGGGCTAAGTTGGGACACCCCTGCAGGGTATAAACTTTCGAGAGCCATGCCCGCGGTTATGTGGCAGATGGGAATTTGTTAATATCCGCTTGTAGAGAACTTGACACTTGACCTTAATTAAAACGCATCAACCGCGTTTATAGCCGTGATGGTCTCTTCTCGGCGGAGTCTGGGAAGTGAACACGGTTTCTGGGTTATGTTTTGACGTAAGTAGGTGTTCAGGATCAGTTCTTGATCATTGCTAGTTCACGATCGTTCCGTTGCTTCTCTTCTCGCTCCCATTTGCGTATGTTAGCCACCATATACGCTTAGTGCTTGCTGCAGCTTCACCACCTTACCTTTTCCTACCCATAAGCTTAAATAGTCTTGATCTCGCGGGTGTGAGATTGCTGAGTCCTCGTGACTCACAGATACTTCCAAAACAGTTGCAGGTGCCGATGATACCAGTGCAGGTGACGCAACTGAGCTCAAGTGGGAGCTCGATGAAGATCTTGTTCGTTGTGTTGTTTCTTTTCATGTTGATCAGTAGTGGAGCCCAGTTGGGACGATCGGGGATCTAGCAGTTGGGTTGTCTTCTTTTATTTTGGTTCCGTAGTCGGACCTATGTGTGTATCTTGAATGATGTATGAATTCATTTATGTATTGTGTGAAGTGGCGATTGTAAGCCAACTCTTTATCCCATTCTTGTTCATTACATGGGATTGTGTGAAGATGACCCTTCTTGCGACAAAACCATAATGCGGTTATGCCTCTAAGTCGTGCCTCGACACGTGGGAGATATAGCCGCATCATGGGCGTTACAGATATCCATAGACATAGAGTGATGTTCACATAGGATGATGTCCATGAAAGCATTAGGCTACCTTGTTCCTTGTCTTACCAACAAGAGGGTTTGTGACTCCTTGAACTAGTGCAAGATATGGAAGTTGTTTGCACATGTCCCTACCAAAAGATATGAGTGAAGTTTGTTGGCGGAGTCACCCTCAAGAACTCTCTAGTTCTTCTTCTTGGGATCCACACCATCTTGATGGGAATCCTTGGAGTTGTAGTCGTACTTGATGAAGTGGAACTTGATGTAGTCTTGGGAACCCACTTGACCAAGTCCTTAGGAGCTTCTTCAAATGAATCAATCTCCTCTTGAAGCTTGTCCTTGCCCTTTAGCTTGTGGTCTTGTGGTGGAAGATCATCTTGAGCTTGTGTTCCTTGGGAAGAAGTAGGATCATACTTCTCTTGTTGAGGAACAAACTTCGTCTTGGGGTATTGATCTTCTTCCCACTCAACTCCATTGGCATTGAACTTTCGTTCAAAACCAACACCTTGATTCTTCCGGTGCCTTCCTTGCTTGCGTACAATTTCCTCAAATTGCTTACTTCCGGCAAGGCTCTTGTAAACACCTTTCTCTATAATTCCCTTCAATAAGCTATTTTCTTGCTCAAGTGTAACTTGGCTAAGAGAGTCATTAGTGGAATCAAGAGAGCTACTAGAAGCAACAATATTAGATTTAGCATGATTATTGTTACTACTAGAAGAAGAATCTTTCTTGTTCTTGTTGCTAGATTTAACTTGTGGCATGTAAGTAGACAAGAGTAAATGTTTGGCAATGTAAGAAGAACTTTTCTTACGAAGATTATCATTGATTGCTTTTAAGAACTCATGCTCTTGCTCAAGGTTGAGCTTTTCAAAGTGTAGCTTCTCATGAGTCTTTAAAAGTTCTCGATGATCTTCCAAGGTAGTTTCATGAGCTAACTTAAGAGTGTTTAGTTCTTTAGTTAGACGCTCAATCTCCTTCTTATCATCTTCATTCGTTTTATCTTGATTAACATGATTAATAGCAAGTTCATAATAGTTTTCATAACTAGAGTTGTCAACAAGTAAATCATCATCTCCTAGCAAATCATCTTCATCACTATTGAAATCAACATACTCGGGGTGTGTTACCTTTGGACCTTTGGCCATGAAGCATCTTCCAATTCCTTCATTTGGTGAGTCAAATATGCAATAGGAGTTGGTTGTCACAAGAGCTAGACCAGCAACACCTTCATCTTGAGTATATTCGGAGTCAGAGTGATAACTTCTTTTGGAGTGATGGTCGTAGTCGGAGCTGGATACCCATTCACCAACATGAGCTTGATGTCTTCTTTTTGTGTAGCTCTTTGATGATTTGTCCTTCCTCTCCAAATCCTTGCTTTTCCGAGAGGATCTTCGTTCATAACGATCATCTCTACTCCTTCTCTCTCGAGGTGGTGATTCTTCTCTCCTACTCCTTCTTTTGGGAGAATCTTCTCTTCTTTTGTAGGGAGCCGTACACTCATTGGAATAGTGTTCGGGTCTTCCACAATTGTAGCAATTTCGCTCACGACTAGAAGATCTTTTGTCATTGTAGGACCTTGACTTGGAACTTCTTTCCTTGCTTCTACTCTTGTAGAACTTGTTGAAGTTCTTCACCATTAGGCTCAATTCTTAATTGAAGGTTTGTTTCTCACTTGATGATGTGGGAGCTTCACATGAGGCTTTGTAAGCACCAGTTGACTTGTTGTGGAGCTCTTCCTTATCCTTGAGTGACATCTCATGAGCAACAATTCTTCCAATGACTTCCGTAGGCTTGAGATCTTTGTAGTTGGGCATCATTTGGATCAATGTGCACACGGTATCATATTTTCCATCCAAGGCTCTTAGGATCTTCTTGATGATGAATCTATCGGTCATCTCTTCACTTCCTAAGCCGGCAATCTCATTTGTGATGAGAGCAAGCCTAGAGTATATTTCAGCGACACCTTCACCATCCTTCATTTTGAACTTGTCAAGTTAACTTTGACGCACATCCAATTTGGATTCTTTGACGGAGTCGGTACCTTTGTGCATATCAATCAAAGTATCCCAAATTTCCTTTACATTCTCAAGACGGCTGATTTTGTTGAATTCTTCGGGGCACAATCCGTTGAAGAGAATATCACAAGCTTGAGCATTGTATTGCAGCATCTTCAACTCTTCCGCGGTAGCTTCACGGTTCGGTTCTCTCCCATCAAAGAATTCACCTTGCAAGCCAATACACACAATAGCCCAAACGGCGGGGTTATGTCCAACAATATGCATTTTCATCTTATGCTTCCAACTAGCAAAATTAGTACCATCAAAGTAAGGACCTCTACGACGGTAATTTCCCTCGCTAGACGCCGTACTCTCCTAGGTTGTGAAACCAAGGCAATGATCACCAAAAGCTATGGAAATCAAGGCAAATGGAGACCAAAGCTCTGATACCACTTGTAGGATCGAAAGTATGTCTAGAGGGGGGGGGTGATTAGACTACTTGACCAAATAAAAATCTAGCCTTTTCCCAATTTTAAGTCTTGGCAGATTTTAGCAACTTAGCACAAGTCAAGTAATCAACCTACACATGCAATTCTAAGAGTATAGCAGCGGAATGTAAAACAATTGCATATGAAGGTAAAGGGAGGAGTTTGAGGGAGCAAACGCAATGTAGACACGGAGATTTTTTATCTGTGGTTCCGGTAGGTAGTGCTATCATACATCCACGTTGATGGAGACTTCAACCCATGAAGGGTAACGGTTGCGCGAGTCCACGGAGGGTTCCACCCACGAAGGGTCCACGAAGAAGCAACCTTGTCTATCCCACCATGGCCATCGCCCATGAAGGACTTGCCTCACTAGGGTAGATCTCCACGAAGTAGGCGATCTCCTTGCCCGTACAAACTCCTTGGTTCAACTCCACAGTCTTGACGAAGGCTCCCAAGTGACACCTAACCAATCTAGGAGACACCACTCTCCAAAAGGTAATAGATGGTGTGTTGATGATGAACTCTTGCTCTTGTGCTTCAAATGATAGTCTCCCCAACACTCAGCTCTCTCTCTCATAGGATTGGATTTTGTGGAAAGAGGGTTTGAGTGGAAAGCAACTTGGGGAAGGCTAGAGATCAAGATTTATGTGGTTGGAATGGAATATCTTGACCTCAACACAAGTGTAGGTGGTTCTCTCTCAGAAAATGTATGTTGGAAGTGTAGGCTGGTTCTGATGGCTCTCTCCATGAATGAAGAGTGGGTGGAGGGGTATATATACCCTCCACACAAAATCTAACCGTTCCACACAATTTACCAAACTCGGTGGGACCGAATAGTGAAACTCGGTTAGACCGATTTAGTTCCAAATGTGAACGTTAGGCTTTTCGGTGGGACCAACATGTCAACTCGGTGGGACCGATTCCATTAGGGTTAGGGAATAACGTAATCTCGGTGAGACCGATTACACAAACTCGGTGGGACTGATTTTGGTAATAAGCAAACAGAGAGTTGGTCAGGCAAACTTAGTGGGACCGATCCGCTCGTTTTGGTTTGACCGAAACGTTACGAAGGGGAAACAGAGTGTTTGCATTGCAATCTCGGTGGGACCGATCGCTCATCTCGGTTGGACCAAAATGTTACGAAGGGAAACAGAGAGATTGCAATCCCATCTCGGTGAGACCGAGATCCCTATCGGTGAGACTGAAGTGACTAGGGTTTGTGGTAGTGGCTATGTCAAGCAAACTCGGTGGCGCCGGATAGAAGATTTCGGTGGGGCCGAGTTTGACTTTTGGTTTGGGACAAATGTGGATATGAGAAAGTGGTTGAGGGCTTTTGGAGAATATCACTAAGCATTTTGGGCAATAAACCCATTAAGCAACACCTCACCCCCTTTTAATAGTATTGGGTTTTCGTATGGACTCAATGTGATCTTGGATCACTAAAAATAAAATGTAGAGTCTTGTGCTTTGAGCTTGAGCCAATCTTTTGTCCTTAGCATTTTGAGGGGTCCACATTCCTAATCCATGCCATGCCAATCATTGACCTTTCATGAAATATTCATCTTGAAATAGCATTAGTTCAATGAGCTATATGTTGTTAGTAATTGCCAAAACCACCCAGGGATAGTTGCACTTTCAACTGTTTTGAAAGTAGCATGCTGATTTTGAAAATACCATTTTTTTATTACGCTGTTTTAAAAATAGCATGTTTGTAGTATACTGTTTTTAAAATTTTAAAAATAACATGCTGGTTTCACTACTGCAGGATGCTGCTAACACGACACAACGATCAGAGACCCTTCGAGAAACTGTGTGCGATGCAATAATTGCAAACGGTGCTGTATGAAAACCATCAGAAATGATGCAAAACGTTTGCGATGAATCATATATCAAACACGGTTCATATTATAGTTGCGTGTGCGATGAGGGGCATACGGTTGATCTGTATGAACTATTTGCGATGAGACAGAACAACATAAACGGGTAGCCAGATCAAGGTGTGTGCGATGTATGGCATAAAGTTCACTCCGATGAACCGTTTGCGATGAGTGAGGTGAACACAAACGATTCGGTGTAACAAGATGTGTGTGATACCCGGCAAACAGGGCGGTAATCGGAATTGTGTGCGATCATTATAGACAGCCCATACGGACTTTTTTGTGAATTGTGTGCTCGTCAGGGCACACTGTTTAACAAACCAAACTGTTGGCGATAATGTAGAAGATCTCTATCGAATACATATTACTAACCGTCTGCGATGAGATTGATAGGATAAACAGAGATATATACAGTCTGCTTATTTAGTCCTTCTTCTTCTTGTTGGATGGCCCCGCGACATCGTCTTGGCGAGGATGCTTCTTGCCGCCGACCGTTGGCTTTTCATCGCCGCCGCCGTCGTCATCGTCGTTGCTGTCGTCGTCCTCCTCCTCCTCGTTCGACCATTCCTCCTCCTCATCATCGTCATCCTCCGACGACTCCTCGTCCGTTTGGTTGTCGTCTGACGACTCCGGAGGCGGCGTCCCTTCCATGAACCGGATATAATCGAGGTCTGGGCTCGATGCCGGACTCATGGAAGACGAGCGGGATGATTCTGATGTTGACCTATCATCGGGCGCCAGACTGCTGGCCGAACTGTCGTCCTCGCTATCGCTCGACATGGCTGCAGAGTGTGTGCCAGTGTGTAGGACGGCCTGCCGGGGACGATGAAGATTGTGGAATGGTGGACACTTAAGCGGGGTATGCAGAGAAGAGGAACTGACAATTGAAGCGGGGGTTGATGTATTATCTAACCGCTGATATAATCAACCGCAATTATTTGTACCCAGTCGCTCCAAATTCCCAGGGTTGCACAGGACTCCTATTGGCTATTTGGCGGGTTTCCTTTTTTAGGACAAAAACAAGGAACGAGTTTTGGGATTATGCACCGGTACCGGTACGAACGGAGTAGGACAGTTGGCAAGCAATACATTTAGCTCTTCTTATTGATAAAGCACGTAATAATCAAACTAGAAAGGAAAAGAAAAAAGACAAAGAAAAATATCTGCACAAATGTTCGCGTAACATCAATGGCATAGGACCTAGATGTGCATTACTTAGAGCACATCTAGATGTGCTTTAGCAATACTGTCAAACAAAACCCCTAATCATCATTACAAACAGCGTATAGAACATGGCTAATGCGACAACCCCAACTACACATGCTAGTTCCTTCTTGTCTCTTGCTTTCATCTATTGCATGTGATTGATTCTTTCTTGCTTCATCGTACTGATTGTACATTCCTGATCAGCCAGTTTCTTCTTCAGCTTTACGTTATCTTCTGCGAGCTTGGTGATAACACTCCGAGCCCTGCCATGCCATTCTTCATCCAGCCAGTTAACAAAGGCACAAGCCTTATATCCCTGCCAATGTTAAATAGTATTCTGGATGAGCGGTGGTATTAACTGAAGTAAAATGATGAACTTAATTAGCACTAACCTCTAAGGGGCAACTGAGAAACCGCCTGCCAATGTCGAATCCCTCCGTGCATACATGTCGAGCGGGTGTGTGCCCGTGCACACAACTCAGCTTTTGGTACTTCTCGGTGGCGCAAAACTCGGAGTTGAACTCGTGTTGCGGGAGTCTGGAGTCAAGCTCCTGATCCGGCGGCAGATTGCTTTCCTGGGGGGGGGGGTCATTCAGGACGGATTCAGCAAGGATCTATACTTTGGACATGCTGAAAAAGATCGGGATAGATTGGAACCTGACAGGACGATTCGGATCCGTAGTACACCTGCCTTCTGATGACCTTAGGGAAGTGGTTGGCGACGATATGAGCAGGAGCAGCCACACCGAAACCATCAGCACCACTCGTCCTCATTCCCCCAATGTCAGCGACACGCGAGGGAATTTGGAGGCTATGTAGGGATTTGGGGCAAATGGGGAAACTATGGAGATAAGCTAACGGTCGGGAACTACTAATGGCACTACATATATGCTGTGTATGTCACACTGTTTGTACATGTCGTTTTTGTTGGGTATTACAACGTCACACATGATTTCCGCACCAAACCGTGTGAGAAGACAATGTAGGTTAGACACGGTTGCCGTTACATAACCGTATGTGATGTACTACCCTGTTCATATAATTTTTTTGAGGGTAAGATACCGTGTAAACAGCCGCTCTGCGGATATCCATAAAAAATAGCCGCTCTGCATATAGAGACGGCGGCGGCGGCCTAGGTAGCGGCTACCGGAGAAGAGGTCAATCCTCGATCGGTGGGCGGTGGCGGTGTCATAGGAGGTCAATCCTCGGTCTGCGGCAGGAGATAGGAGGAGCTCAACCATCAAGGTCGGCGGTGGCGCGATTCGACCACATCCATCGCGGTCGATGGTGGGATAGTGGAGGTCGAACTTCAGGCGGCAGCTGCACTAAGCTTTGCTCCTCGACCCTGCTGTCTCGGCGTGCCACCGCATCGCGCTTGTCTGTTTGCTGGGTGGAGGTCGTCGCGCGGCTAATTAATTAAGGCATTCTTTTCATGAGTGGTGTCAGTGTCAAAACCGGCGGATCTCGGGTAGGGGGTCCCGTACTGTGCGTCTAAGGTCGATGGTAACAGGAGACAGGGGACACGATGTTTACCCAGGTTCGAGCCCTCTCTAAGGAGGTAATACTCTACTTCCTGCTTGATTGATCTTGATGAATATAAGTATTACAAGAGTTGATCTACCATGAGATCGTAATGGCTAAAACCCTAGAAGTCTAGCCTGTATGATTATGATTGTCCCTATGGACTAAACCCTCCGGTTTATATAGACACCGGAGGGGACTAGGGTTATACAAAGTCGGTTACAGAGAAAGGAATTTTCATATCCGTAACCCAGGCTTGCCATCCACGCCAAGGAGAGTCCCATTCGGACATGGGTGAGAGTCTTCGGTCTTGTATCTTCACAGCCCATAAGTACGGCCCATGTCCAACAGGCCGGACGCCCGAGGACCCCTTAGTCCAGGACTCCCTCAAGTGGCTTAATTAAGGTATTCAATTCCTAAGCGTAGTGTTGTACTAGTACTCTGCGTGTAAATTGACTGGCCATTAATTTTTGTCATTGCACGTTTGGATAACAACATGGAGCGCCCTCAGTAATTATTAAAATAAAACCTTGTGATTTATGCACACATCTCTGGGCAGTAGTTAATTCGTGTATTAATGTTGTTGTTTTGTTTTTAATTACCATTCGTGTGCTGCAGATGGAACAGTCTTGATGGATGAAGAATCGGAAAACCGCAGATTTTATCAGTGGCGTGACAGAGTTCATGAATTTGGCTGAAAGTACAAAGAGGAGAATTGGTGATGCGGATTACATCCTTTGTGCATGTACTGATTGTGCCAATACAGAGTCACATGAAGTTGCAGATGTCCAGATGCACTTAGTATCTAGGGGATTCATGGATGGATATCCACGTCGGACTAGACACGGTGAAGAGGAGGTCATGGATGAAGATACCCAGGGCAGCGAGATGCCAAACCCCGATCAGTGTCACATGGATGTTGAATCTAACATTGGGGCAGAGGCGTCAAGCTACCAATGGAACACCGGAAAGCCGAAACGCCCACTGGAAAACCAAGACGTCCACGCAGATGACAACGATCTTGATATGCCAGATTTTGCTGCTATGATTGCAGATTTCGAGGGCCCAGAAAAGGATATGATTGGGTACAAGGATCTGCCAACCATTGATGCGGACTCCAAGAAAGAATTGTATCCAGGTTGCAAAAAGAAATATTCCAGGTTGAGTGCCACCCTGGCGCTTCTCAGATTTAAAGCAGCAAACGGTCTATCAAACAAGGGCTTCACAGAGATCTTAGGTATTTTCAAAGATATTCTTCCGGAAGATAATGTGCTCCCTAGAAGCACGAATGAAGTGAAGAAAATTGTTTGCCCATTGGAACTTGAAGTACAGAAGATACACGCTTGTGTGAATGATTGTATATTGTACCGTGGTGACTAGAAAGATTTTCGTGCATGTCCCACATGCAAGCATGCATGATACAAGCGCAGGAGAGCAAATGACAAGTACAAATTGGACGACGAGATCAAGACAGGAATCCCGTTCAAGGTTGTTTGGTACTTGCCTTGAATTGCAAGGTTGAGGCGTTTGTTTGCAAACCCTAGAGAGGCAAAGAGGTTGCGGTGGCATCATGATGAGCGAATTACGGATAGGTTTATGAGGCACCCGAAAGATCGGGCTCAGTGGGCATTAATCGACAACAAGTTTGAAATTTTTGCCAAGGATCCTAGAAGTACAAGGCTCAGGGAGTGTACTGACGGGATGAATCCTTTTGGCGATATGAGCACCAATCACAGCACATGGCCGATACTTCTGTGCATATATAACCTAGCTCCTTGGTTGTGTATGAAGAAAAAATACATTATGATGTCAATGATTATCCAAGGCCCGAAGCAACCTGGAAATGACATCGACATTTACTTTCAGCTACTGGTAGAAGAACTGCTGAAAGTGTGGATAGATGCGCCTGCTGTAAAATGTTATGATGCTTACAGAAAGGAGATTTTCGATCTACATGCGATGCTGGTGCACACCATTCAAGATATTCCGGCATTAGGTAACACATCGGGGCAGAAAACAAGGGGAAATGTAGGGTGTGTCACATGCATGGATAGGACAGCTAGAAGAAGACTTCCCAACTCGTGCAAAACAGTGTATTTGCGTTATCGTAGGTTCTTACGGAAAAATCACCCATCCGAAAGATGAAAGCTGAATTTGATGGTACGGCAGAGGCAGCTGAGGGCCCAAGACCCTATGAAGGGAAGGTGGTCCACAACATGGCTAAAAAAATTAATGTTGTGCTTGGCAAGAACCACCCTTTGACGGTGAAACTAACACCCAAGGATCAAGTGTTTAAGAAGAAATTGGTGTTCTGGAAATTACCTTACTGGGAGATTCTACGTGTACGTCACTGCATCGATGTCATGCACGTAGAGAAGAACGTATGTGAAAGCATCCTTGGTACTCTGCTCAAGATTAAAGGTAAAAGAAAGGATAGTGACGGTTCACGGCTCGATATGCTTGCTGATCAATCACGACGCAAGAGTGAAGCAGAAGATGATGATAAATTCATCAAAGCTCGCCAGAGTTACAATTTCAGTACAAAAGAAGCAACACAATTCTTCACCTATTTGTTGTCAGTTAAGACACCCTCTTCCTACTGCGCAAACATCAGAAGTCTCGTGGATGTGAGCTCAGGTAAAATGATGTTGGGACACATGAAGTCACATGATTTCCACGTAATGTTGACACAAATCCTCCCATTGGCCATCAGGAATCTGATGGACAAAGATATAAGAAACACACTCATTGACCTCTGTGATTTCTTCAACAAACTATGGAAGAAAGTTGTAGATCCTGAAGAGTTGGATAATATGCAAGATGATATTGCAAGAATATTGTCCAACCTAGAGATGTTTTTCCCACCATCATTCTTTGATGTCATGGTCCATCTCACTGTGCACCTTGTCGACGAGATAAAGTATTGTGGTCCTGTGTTTCTTCGCAACTTGTATCCCTTCGAGCGGTTCATGGGAATACTGAAGCGCTTTTGTCGGAACCGAAACCATCTAGAGGCAAGCATTCTACAAGGTTATACCGCGGAGGAGGTGATTGAGTTTTGCACCGAATACATGAAACAAAGACCTATAGGTTTGCCCCTCTCTCGCCACGAGGGAAGGCTGAAAGGTAAGCCGGCCCTTGCTGGCACGCAAATGGCTGCACCCGAAGAATTGGCGAAGAAAGCCCATTTGACGGTACTGCTTAACAGCCCAGTTCTCATCGCTTATGCCGAAGAACACTTGGCGGAGATACGCCAAAGCTCCTTACCAATGGTTCCTTCATCAGAAGTGGAGATGATGGAGCACACTAAGAAGTACGCCGAATGGCTGAAGAATCGTTTGGCACAAGGATCCATCGATGACATTGCTACGTGGTTGGCAAAAAAGCCATCACCTACGGTGTTGACGTACCAAGCATATGACATAAATGGATACACGTTCTACACTGAGGAACGTGATAAGAAGACCTCGTATCAGAACAGCTCTGTTCGAATAGAATGCATGACTGTAAATGAAGCTGATAAAAGGGTATACTATGGAACCATCAAAGAGATTTGGGAGCTTGACTATGTGAAAGTTAAGGTGGCATTATTCAGGTGCGCATGGATCCCTCTTGGTCAGGTAAGGATTGATGAGTACAGGAAGACCTTTGTTAACAGGACAACGATGGCATATCACGCGGACCCATTCATTCTTGCCAGCGATGCTACCCAGATTTTCTTTGTGGAAGACCCCTTGCATAAGAACGGACATTTAGCGATGCATGGGAAGAGAAGGGTACTGGGTGTCGACGATGTTGCCGATCAGGATGAGTACGATGAATTTGATGAGTTGCCAGCCAAGGGATCGCGCACCAGTGCAACAGAGAAGCGTAAAATCATCAAAAAACCCAAGTTCATTCGGGGTCAACTTAATGATCCCAGTTCCCCCATGTACATGGGAATTAAGCCGTAAGACTAGTCTTTATGCCTACCCTGCAACTTAATTCGTTCAATTTAGAACTGTCGCGTGTACTGAATTTGTGAGTTATGCTCGGTTTTCTGTTGATGTAAGAACTGTTAATATGTTGACCTTGATATGCTGTCAGCTCAGGCAATGAATATGAATTGTTTTTTGTTATTATTATTATTATTATTATGATTATGATTATTATATCATAGAGGTAGCACACACAATCGATCTCACTATAGTATGTGTGAACAAAAATATGCAATCTTGTTTGCGAATAGCACACGGTTCGTTGATGAAAGCCGGGTGCCGACCAAACCCCGCCACCTCGCCCACGATCTGAGTCGTGCTTTCCGATTGGCAGAACCCAAACCCCACGGATCGTACGTCTGCACCGTTGGATGCTCCCAGATCGAACGGCGATCCTCATCCCTTTCGACAGCACATGCAGTTCCGGTCGTAATTTTATTTTTATGCACAAAATGCACGTTAATCTCAAAAAATGTCTTAAATATAGCTAACGATACCTGAAATGCGCCAGAAAATCAAACCCGTGGTATAATGGTGATTGCGTACCGTGGAAATTTTTATGAGGCCGAACGATGAAGTCACCGGCCACAGGAGTTTGAATTGACACGTCTCCTTTTGGAAAACCACGATCCTTCATGTGAGATGCTCCGGTTTGGAAGGAGCGGTCATCAAAACTTGTGCCAAACTTTACCAATTTTTTCCATGGGGTAGTGAGAGCACGCCACAGGCACACATCGATTTTGATGATGTCCGAACTCTATCTGAATTTTCTATAATTAAAATACCAACTAGGCCTATGCCAGTGGCCGCACCTCGCTGCCGAAATGTTTGAAACTTCTCCCCTCTTCTCGAACAAACGGATGAAAACTCATAAAGCGACGCACAAATGATCTGTACACCTTCGCTAGGCTGATAGTAAGGGGTATCATAGCTAGTATCATGCATGCCAACTAGGAAATTTTGATGAGCTATCATAGAATTAATTAAATGAAGAAAGAGAGGGTTAAGTATCATATCATGAAACCGTATCATAATAAATGTTATGCTACTATGTGTCATGCATGACAATATAAATAAAGTACTACATATGATACTAGCTACTCTATGATACTATGCATTAGAGCAAGTAAGTACACAATAGAGTGACATAAGACTAGCGACAATGGGTAGTAACATAGAATGTTACTAGTCTATGTTACTACCTCTATAGTGGGGAGTAACATATGTGTAGTAACATGCAACACTTCATTTATTAGGCTATAGACTCATCTTGCCTTGAGATGTGTGATGTTACTCAGACTAGCCACAATGGGTAGTAACATAGACTAGTAACATGCCCATGTGTTACTGGTCTATGTTACTACCTCTATAGTGGGGAGTTACATATATGTGTGGTAACATGCAACACTTCATTTATTAGGCTATAGACACATCTTGCCTTGATATGTACATGTGATGTTACTCATACTACTAGTAACTAGCTATGTTACTACTTTCCTCTCTTTCTTCATTTATTGCTTGCCACATCATCTACTTAAGTTATCTAGATATGTGTGATGTTACTACCTATGTTACTCCCATTGTGGGTAGTCTCATACTATAGTAAGACTATACCCACAGTGGGAGTAACATAGGTAGTAGCATCACACATATCCACTTTTCTCCATTTCTTGCCACATCATCTAATTTATCTAGATATGTGTGATGTTACTACCTATGTTACTCCCACTATGGGTATAGTCTGGCTATAAGGAATAGAATAATATATATGTGCTTATTAATTGGAGGAAAGAGAAGAGAAGTGGGCTCTTGGTTAGTAGAGCCAGCTGCAACATGAGACCCAAGACACTTTGTGAGGATGTAAGGTGGGCCAACTATTGATAAACTAGTACGTATATAAAACTTATTATTATACATGCCTGCTAAGTGGTTGGCTGTATATGACATGGCAACTTCTTATAGCCGACCCTTGGCTGTATTATTAATGTAACATCCCAAATTTTCAATTTGGAATGTTATACATTAGATCATCATTGCATATCATATTTTATTGCATTTTGGTTTGATCCTAGAAATTCTACGCAACTCAAGGACCCATGGAGAGAGTTGGGGATTTCGTTATTTTCGTATTTGAAATTTATCAAATTTTCAAAATAGGATCATTTGGTTTTATTTATTTTATCCTCAATTATTCCAATTATAAAAATATGAGAGAGGGAATAAAATGACTTTCCCAAAATATAGGAATATTGAAGATTTAATAAAAAAATCAAATAAGATTTTATTTCGGAGCTTTCGGATATTTTATTTGAATTTAGGAAAAATGTGCATTTTTCAAAATAGCATTTAGGCCCCAAATAAATGTTCATCTTGTCCGGCTTAACTTTAGAAGCCGGGGAAAATTTATTTCGGGATTTTTGGAGTCCGTTTGGTATTTCTTTTAATCGTTTTTCTGCGCGTAATTATTAAAAAAAACGAAACCGACTATGGGCCGTAACCGGTCAGGACTCCGCCTGACCGGGGCTTTATATAGCGCCGAGCCGGCCCAGCCCGAGGCCAAACCCTAGCCGCCTCGAGCCCCGTGCCGCCCCAGCCGAACCCCGCCGCCGCCGCCGCAGCGTCGCCTCGCCGCCGCCCCGCCTCGACGCCGCGCCGACGCCGCCGACGCCGACGCCGCCGCCCGCCGCCGCCCCACGCCGTCTCGCCGCCGCGCCGCCCGCCGCCGCCGCCGCCGCCGCCCGACCTCGTCGCCGGAGCCGCCGCCTCGCCGGAGCCGGAGGTAGCCGCCGGTTTTCTCGCGAAAAACCGTTCGGTTTTTCCATGGTATTTCGTCGGTTTTTAGATCCGTTTTTTTAGATCGGTTTTTTTCGGTTTAGGTTAATTAGTGAGCGTTCGCTCGGTCGTTAGTTTTATTGAACGCTTTCGTCGTTTATATCCAGTTAACGAACGTTCGTTTGTTAATCTGTTTGACATTTTTCTTTTCTCGGATTTATTCCGCGATTTTTCTGATCGCGATTTCTGATCAGATTTTCGAACTAGTATAACTTTTCGCTCGTTTATCGGAATCAGGCGATTCAAGCGCCTAGAGTTTCTTCTCGAAATTCTCTTTCCTTTTAACCAACTCAAACTAGTTTTCTGTTTATTTAAAATTTGACCTAGATTCAGATTAGTAAACGAAGTTTGTTTCTTTCGCCGTTTGACTTTCGTTGCTTCGTTCGATTTGATTCTTTTTGCAAACCGGAGTTCTTAAGTTGAACTTTCCGGTTAGTTCTCTTATTTGAGTTTTACCCGTGCATTAGATGAGTATTTATTGTTTGCTTGTTTGATTACGATAGAGTACCCGGAGTGCGCCGCTTGCTACTTCGAATCGCTAGGTTTCGCGGATCATCAGCAAGGCAAGTAACACTTTGATCATACCCCTTTTACTACCCAATTTTATTGCATTAGATTAATCCTCAAACATTGCATGATTAGGATCTAATTAAATTGTGGGTATTGGGAAGTAGAAGAGGTAGTACCTATCACCTGTTTCATTATGAAACCTTTGGGAGTTACTTCTACGTTTGCTTATATTGCTATGCTATGCTTGTAGACGTGGATTGGGTTTGAGAGATATTCACGACAGATGTGAGATTGTTAATTAATGGTTTACTTAAGGTGGCAACTAAAACTCACATCTGGGTGGATTGAGGTACCTGGGTATTCCAGGATTGCCTGTTTTTCTTTTTGGACCGCCACCCAGGTTCAAAGGGATCATGAGATTATTCATGCTAGAAACTTCCGTGTGCAGCCACAAGCTATTATGGGCTCTAGCATAGTTGATTAAGTTGTGTGAACTCTTACAGTGGTAGACTAGCAGATGTAGGGGATGTAGGTGTACCGGTCTACCCATCGTAAGGTGCTAACGCTTCTGAAAGACTGTGTCTCGGCCATCCGTTTCTCAAACATCATGTAGTGCAAGAATCAAGCGGAGGCGATCGAGTCTTGTGGGGAAAAGTGCGCCAACCTCTGCAGAGTGTACAATCTAATCATGGTTAGCCGTGTCCCCGGTTATGGACATCTTGAGTATCTAGTACTTGGATTATCATGTGAATCTCATCATGTTACTTTAATTAATCTTGTTGGGTTAATGATGATACTTAATTGGGATTGAGATGCTGTCAACCATCTCAATGTTTAACAACCACCATGATAGTTAAATAAAATTTATTCCTTTGCAGTAGGGAAAAACTGGCTTTTCGCAAAACTGTAACCATAGAGCTTTCTACCAGCCATATATGCATGTAGTATAGCATTATTATGTTCATTATTCTCTATGTGTTACATTGCCAGCATATTCCATGTGCTGATCCGTTTTCGGGCTGCAATGTTTCATGTTGCAGACTTCTCAGACGACGAGTAAGGTGCCTTAGGTCGTGGTCTTATACTCAGTGATGCCGTTGGAGTTGATGGACTCACTATTCTTCTAAGTCTTCCGATGTTATCGTATTAGATGGCCTTAAGCCATATTTGTCATACTTATTCTCTTTTGAGATATTCGTTGTAATAAGTGTGTGATTGCTACTCTGCTATAAATCCTCCATTTGTACTGTGCGTGTCAGCATTACTGATCCAGGGATGACACTGGTGCATAGCAGCACAGACTGTTTGAGGTCTGGTCGCTACAAAGGTGGTATCAGAGCACACACAGACTGTAGGACACGACCACTAAGCTTAAACCCTAGAACACTACTCTCTTCTCATTTCTGACTCCTCTCCACTTTCTACTCTTTTAGGAATGGCGAATGCAAGGAACAAGTTCATGCAACCAGATGAAGATACACCTTTTGGATGACACTTGAAGGAAGTCACTAAGTACTTGAACATTGGAATACCAAGCATCACCGGAACCTACAACGCCACACTAACATAAGAGGAGAGCTGGAAGATTCAAGTTCAAATTCCAGGAAGGACGTTTACACCAGTCACTGAGCCTATAAAGTTTTCTTTTGAAGCACCAACCTGGAGTTTAGGGAAGAGCATGGCAGCCCACATCTCTATGGGACGCATTGGAGAAGTCTACCACAGGGAGCTTAAGGATACTATTTATTAGATTTGTGGACGCCGAGACGAGCAATGGGAGATGATCAGCACCAAGAAGGATGGATCAATTGCAGCTTTCATCCAGGAGCAAAACCAACACATTCGTCGCCAGGAGAACCAGATGTGCTCAGACATGATAGATCTGAAGAAGGCATTGACCAAGATCAAGGAGTTGGAGGAAGAACTCAAGGCTACACGCGAGGATTATTTGTAGGAAATCGTCGCACTAGTAGGGAAGAATGACGACCTGGAGAAGAAGATTGGAGTATTCATGGGAAATCCAGCATAAAAAGGAGAAGATGATGAATGCGCTTGCCCGGATAACTACATCATCATCGACGACACCTACTCGGAACCAAGTGAAGATGACTTTGTTGATGAAGCTGGAGCAGATATCATGGAGTCTTCGACTGATCAAAATTTCTAGTAGACCACCATATCAGTAGTAGTATTCCCCCATGCATATAGTATAGTTCGAGCACTTTTGTAACGCTAGTTAGACCGATTGTATGCATTGTTTGATTTGATTGAGTGATATTGATTGTGTTTGTCTCATGAGCATATGGGTAGTGTTTTCTCTCTAGACCTCATTCTATTCTAAACTCTCATCTTTTCTAAACCTATCAGATGCCTCCGAGACGCGACACCGGATTTGTTTTCCCACCGGAGATCACACAGTTGATTTAGCAGCAGAATGCCCTGATGCAAGTGTTAGTACAGAACCAAGGCAACAACAACAATAACAACCCACCACCACCACCTGTTGATCACTTAGCCCGTTTCTTGAGGCTAAATCCGCCGGTGTTTTCCAGCAACACCGAGCCGATTGTTGCAGATGATTGGCTCCGCAAAGTTGGAAGGGAGTTGACCACTGTAGGATGCACAGATGCGGAGAGAGTGCGTTTTGCCGCACATCAGCTTGATGGACCCGCAGCATCATGGTGGGAGAATTACACAGCCACACACCCTATTGACACTGTCACATGGGACCAGTTTCAGCAAGCTTTCCGTACAGCCCATGTTTCAGCAGGAGCTATGGCTATGAAGAAGCGTGAGTTTCGCAACTTATGCCAAGGAGGACGCACCGTAGGCCAGTATGTGGAGGATTTCAGTAAGTTAGCACGTTATGCACCAGATGACGTTGCTACAGATGCAGCCAAGCAGGAGATGTTTCTGGAAGGACTGAATGATGAGCTGAGCATGCAGCTAATGGTAGCAACCTTCAATAACTACCAGGAGTTGGTAGATAGAGCACTCATGATTGAAGGGAAGCAGCATCAGATTGAAAACCGTAAGAGGAAGTACCAGTGGTGAAGGATTACCCGGATGTTTTTCCAGAAGAGTTGCCAGGCTTGCCACCGGATAGAGACATTGAGTTTCTGATTGAACTTTTGCCAGGCACAGGACCAATATCTAAGAGACCGTACAGGATGCCCGCAAAACATTTGGAGGAAATTAAGAAGCAGATTAAGGAGTTACTAGATAAAGGCTATATTCGCCCAAGTTCGTCACCTTGGGGATCACCAGTACTTCTAGTGGAGAAGAAAGATGGATCGCTGAGGATGGTTGTTGATTATCGAGGATTGAACGAAGTGACCATCAAGAACAAGTACCCACTGCCGATGATCAATGATTTGTTTGACCGCTTACAAGGAGCTAAGGTATTTTCCAAGATCGATCTACGATCAGGATACCACCAGTTGAAGATTCGAGAGCAGGATATACCTAAGACGGCTTTTACCACCAGGTATGGGCTGTATGAGTATACCGTTATGTCATTTGGTCTGACTAACGCACCTGCCTATTTTATGAACCTGATGAACAAAGTGTTTATGGAGTTTTTGGATAAGTTCATCGTGGTGTTCATTGATAATATTTTGGTCTACTCAAAGAATGAAGAGGAGCATAAGGAGCATTTGCGTTTGGTACTTGAGAAAATCAAAGAACATCAGTTATACGCCAAATTCAGCAAGTGTGAGTTTTGGCTGAAGGAAGTTGGATTCCTCGGACATGTTATATCCGGAGAAGGAATAGCAGTAGACCCCGCCAAAGTTGACACAGTAACAAGTTGGGAATCACCCACGTCAGTTGGAGAGATCCGGAGTTTTCTTGGACTTGCAGGATACTACCGGAGGTTCATTGAGAATTTCTCAAAGATTGCAAAACCCACGACTGAGCTATTGAAGAAGGACACCAAATTCAATTGGACGGAGGAATGTGAAGCTAGTTTCCAAGAGTTGAAGAAATGGTTGGTTACATCTCCAGTGTTGATTCTGCCAGACCAACGCAAGGTTATGAAGTTTATTGTGACGCTTCACGTCGAGGACTTGGAGCAGTGCTTATGCAGGAAGGAAGAGTTGTTTCATATGCTTCACGACAACTTAAACCCCATGAGAAGAATTATGCCACGCATGATTTGGAATTAGCAGCCGTAGTGCATGCATTGAAGACATGGAGACATTTTCTCATCGGAAACCATTGTGAGGTGTACACGGATCACAAGAGTTTGAAGTACATTTTCACGCAGAAGGAGTTGAATCTCAGGCAGAGGAGATGGTTGGAGCTCATTAAGGATTATGATATGAGATTGCATTATCACCCAGGGAAGGCTAACGTAGTAGCAGATGCGTTGAGCCGCAAGAGCCATGTCAACACACTCATGACAGGAGAGTTACCCTAGGTGTTAGCCGAGGATCTTCGCGAGCTATGTTTGGAGATAGTTCCAAGAGGCTATTTAGCAACGTTGGAGATTCAGTCTACCCTGATGGAAAAGATCAGAGAAGCTCAGAAGATAGACAAGGAAATTAACGAGATAAAGGAAAAGATGAGCAAAGGAAAAGCCAAGGGATTTCGTGAGGATGAGCACGATACCTTATTGTTTGAGGACCGCGTTTATGTGCCCAATGATCCGGAGATCAGGAAGTTGATCTTGCAAGAGGCCCATGATTCACCGTACTCGATTCACCCAGGAAATACCAAGATGTATTTGGATTTGAAGGATACTTTCTGGTGGACCGGTATGAAGAAGGATATTGCGGAGTATGTAGCAGTTTGTGATGTATGTCAGAGAGTGAAGGCAGAACATCAGAAGCCAGCAGGATTGCTACAACCATTGCCGATACCCGAATGGAAGTGGGATAAACTAGGCATGGATTTTATCACGGGATTGCCCAGGACTCGTTCAGGCTATGACTCAATATGGGTTGTAGTCGATCGTTTGACGAAAGTAGCTCATTTCATCCCAATGAAGACCACCTACAGCAGTGCTAAGTTGGCAAAGATATACATGACCAGAATCGTATGTTTGCATGGAGTTCCGAGGACCATTGTATCAGATAGAGGAACCCAGTTTACCTCGAAGTTTTGGAATCAGTTACATGAAACTTTGGGAACCAGGCTAGAATTCAGTACAGCCTTTCACCCACAAACAGATGGACAGACCGAGAGAGTCAATCAGATTTTGGAAGACATGTTGAGAGCTTGTGCGCTAGATTATGGATCTAGTTGGGATGACAATTTGCCATATGCAGAGTTTTCTTACAACAACAGTTATCAAACCAGTTTGAAGATGGCCCCTTTCGAAGCTTTGTACGGAAGGAGGTGTAGAACACCATTGTTATGGGACGAAGTTGGAGACCATCAGTTGTTTGGACCAGATTTGATTAAAGAGTCTGAACAGAAAGTGAGGTTGATTCGCGATAGGCTCAAGGTAGCCCAGTCCAGGCAGAAGAGTTATGCGGATTCTAAATGTAAGGAGACAGTTCACGAAGTCGGAGACAGAGTTTATCTTCGAGTATGACCACTTCGAGGAGTGAAGCGCTTTGGAGTTAAGGGAAAGTTAGCGCCCCGTTTTGTAGGACCATACCGAGTTTTGGAACGTATGGGAGAAGTTGCTTACAAGCTGGAATTGCCTGAAGGATTGTCAGGAGTTCATGATGTATTTCATGTTTCCCAGTTGAAGAAGTGCCACGCAGAGATGGCTGAGATACCACTGGAAGCGATTCAGTTGGAAATTGATTTGACCTATGAGGAGAAACCAGTTAAGATTCTTGAGTATGCCAGCCGAGTCACCCGCATCAAGGTTATCAAGTTCTGCAAAGTTCAGTGGAGTCACCACACTGAGGTTGAAGCCACCTGGGAGCGAGAGGAAGATCTACGGAAGAACCACTCTCACCTATTTTCTAGCCAACCCGAATCTCGAGGGCGAGATTCATCTTAAGGGGGTAGGTTTGTAACATCCCAAATTTTCAATTTGGAATGTTATACATTAGATCATCATTGCATATCATATTTTATTGCATTTTGGTTTGATCCTAGAAACTCTACGCAACTCAAGGACCCACGGAGAGAGTTGGGGATTTCGTTATTTTCGTATTTGAGATTTATCAAATTTTGAAAATAGGATCATTTGGTTTTATTTATTTTATCCTCAATTATTCCAATTATAAAAATATGAGAGAGGGAATAAAATGACTTTCCCAAAATATAGGAATATTTAAGATTTAATAAAAAAATCAAATAAGATTTTATTTCGGAGTTTTCGGATATTTTATTTGAATTTAGGAAAAATGTGCGTTTTTAAAAATTGCATTTAGGCCCCAAATAAATGTTCATCTTGTCCGGCTTGATTTTAGAAGCCGGGGAAAATTTATTTCGGGATTTTTGGAGTCCGTTTGGTATTTCTTTTAATCGTTTTTCTGCGCGTAATTATTAAAAAAACGAAACCGACTATGGGCCGTAACCGGTCACGACTCCGCCAGACCGGGGCTTTATATAGCGCCGAGCCGGCCCAGCCCGAGGCCAAACCCTAGCCGCCTCGAGCCCCGCGCCGCCCCGGCCCGACCCCGCCGCCGCCCCGCCTCGCCTCCGCGCCGCCGCCGCCGATGCCGACGCCGCCCGCCGCCGCCGCCGCCCCTCGCCGTCTCGCCGCCGCGCCGCCCGCCGCCCCCTCGCCGTCCCGCCGCCGCTGCCCGACCTCGTCGCCGGAGCCGCCGCCTCGCCGAAGCCGGAGGTAGCCGCCGGTTTTCTCACGAAAAACCGTTCGGTTTTTCCTCGGTTTTTTTAGATCCGTTTTTTTAGATCGGTTTTTTTGGGTTTAGCTTAATTAGCGAGCGTTCTCTCGGTCGTTAGTTTTATTTAACGCGTTCGTCGTTTAGATCCAGTTAACGAACATTCGTTTGTTAATCTGTTCGACGTTTTTCTTTTCTCGGATTTATTCCGCGATTTTTCTGATCGCGATTTCTGATCAGATTTTCGAACTAGTATAACTTTTCGCTCGTTTATCGGAATCAGGCGATTCAAGCGCCTAGAGTTTCGTCTCAAAATTCTTTTTCCGTTTAACCAACTCAAACAAGTTTTCTGTTTCTGTAAAATTTGACCTAGGTCCAGATTAGTAAACGAAGTTTCTTTCTTTCGCCGTTTGACTTTCGTTGCTTCGTTCGATTTGATTGTTTTTGCAAACCGGAGTTCTTAAGTTGAACTTTCTGGGTAGTTCTCTTATTTGAGTTTTACCCGTGCATTAGATGAGTACTTATTGTTTGCTTGTTTTTTTATGATAGAGTACCCGGAGTGCGCCGCTTGCTACTTCGAATCGCTAGGTTTCGCGGATCATCAGCAAGGCAAGTAACACTTTGATCATACCCCTTTTACTACCCAGTTTTATTGCATTAGATCAATCCTCAAACATTGCATGATTAGGATCTAATTAAATTGTGGGTATTGGGAAGTAGAAGAGGTAGTACCTATCACCTGTTTCATTATGAAACCTTTGGGAGTTACTTCTACGTTTGCTTATATTGCTATGCTATGCTTGTAGACGTGGATTGGGTTTGAGAGATATTCACGACAGATGTGAGATTGTTAATTAATGGTTTACTTAAGGTGGCAACTAAAACTCACATCTGGGTGGATTGAGGTACCTGGGCATTCCAGGATTGCCTGTTTTTCTTTTTGGACCGCCACCCAGGTTCAAAGGGATCATGAGATTATTCATGCTAGAAACTTCTGTGTGTAGCCACAAGCTATTATGGGCTCTAGCATAGTTGATTAAGTTGTGTGAACTCTTACAGTGGTAGACTAGCAGATGTAGGGGATGTAGGTGTACCGGTCTACCCATCGTAAGGTGCTAACGCTTCTGAAAGACTGTGTCTCGGTCATCCGTTTCTCAAACATCATGTAGTGCGAGAATCAAGCGGAGGCGATCGAGTCTTGTGGGGAAAAGTGCGGAAACCTCTGTAGAGTGTACAATCTAATCATGGTTAGCCGTGTCCCCGGTTATGGACATCTTGAGTATCTAGTACTTGGATTATCATGGGAATCTCATCATGTTACTTTAATTAATCTTGTTGGGTTAATGATGATACTTAATTGGGATTGAGATGCTGTCAACCATCTCAATGTTTAACAACCACCATGATAGTTAAATAAAACTTATTCCTTTGCAGTAGGGAAAAACTGGCTCTTCGCAAAACTGTAACCATAGAGCTTTCTACCAGCCATATATGCATGTAGTATAGCATTATTATGTTCATTATTCTCTATGTGTTACATTGCCAGCATATTCCATGTGCTGACCCGTTTCCGGGCTGCAACGTTTCATGTTGCAGACTTCTCAGACGACGAGTAAGGTGCCTTAGGTCGTGGTCTTATACTCAGTGATGCCGTTGGAGTTGATGGACTCACTATTCTTGCAAGTCTTCCGATGTTATCGTATTAGATGGCCTTAAGCCATATTTATCATACTTATTCTCTTTTGAGATATTCATTGTAATAAGTGTGTGATTGCTACTCTGTTATAAATCCTTTATTTGTACTGTGTGTGTCAGCATTACTGATCCAGGGATGACACTGGTGCACAGCAGCACAGACTGTTTGAGGTCTGGTCGCTACAATTAACCATGCTCTTAGTGAGGTAGCTAGTATATCATAGACGACTAGCTAGTATCAGACTAGCCACAGTGGGAGTAACTTCAGCAGTAACACCGACTCCAACTCAGCAAACTTGCTTATGTGGCAATAAGTTAATGAGGAGAGAGATAGTTTCAGTAACTTAGCTAGTTACTGTAGCATCATATGACCCAATGCAATATGAGTTTGTAACCTAAGAAATGAAGCTTTGCATGACACTACACTTATGTAACTACCCACTATGAAGGTAGTAACATATATAGTCTAGGGATATGTGTATGTTACTAGTGTACTACTCTCCATTGTGGCTAGTCTCATACTCCCTCCTTTCCGGTTTAGGCTGGTTGTAATGGTATTATCATAAGCGGTATCATGCATGCCAACTAGACTTTCTGGATGATGTGGCACACAAGAGAGGATGTGGTATCATATCATGATACCGTGTCATATTAAATGTTGTACTACTACTTTGTGTGATGCATGACAATTAGTAAGGCAACCTAAGATGTTAACTTATGATACTATGCATTAAGGAAGTAGTATCCTAGCTACACTATCATATATATGCATGCATGATACTACTAGTATATATATAATACTCCCCATTACAACCAGCCTTATAGGGCCCAATTCATAAATACGGTCATCTATGATATATACTCCCTCCGTAAACTAATATAAGAGCATTTAGGTCACTATTTAGTAATCTAAACGCTCTTATATTAGTTTACAGAGGGAGGTAGTACTACTCTATGATACTATATATGCACTATGAAGGTACGTAGTTAGTATCATATACTAGTATCATATGCATGATAATATATATATATAGTATATGAAACTCCCCACTATATAAGGCTGGCCATGGTGGTGGTATCATAGTCGACGATGTCATGCACTCGGAAATAGCAAGTATGCTGATGTGGCAAAGAATTAAATATATATAAAGAGGGTTAGGGTAACATATAGTAGGTAGATACCGTATCATGTTAAATGCGATGCTAATTTGTGTCATGCATGGCAATAAATATGATCTATATATGATACTATACTCTATGTATTATACTATGCGCTATAATTAATTAAAGGTAGTATCATACACTAGTATCATATGTACTGTATATTCATGATACTAGTATATGACACTCTCCAATATACTCATGATTTCTTACCATGGAAAAAATTGGAGGCGAAACGATGAACTCATGTTTTCATTCGAACAAAAATATGATGCTAGGTAATGTAAATGTTTTCAAAGAGCACACGGTTCACTCACGAAAGCCATGTGTCCACTAAACCATGGCCAATGCACCCCCACCCCTCAGACACGCGCGCGATCTGAGTCGTGCATTCTGATTAGCCAGAACCCAAACCCCACGGATCATACGTCTGCATCGTTGGATTCTCCTTGATCGAACGACGATCCCCATCCCTTTCGACAACACATGTACATGTTTTCAAATAGCCCCTCCCCCAAAAAAATGTTTTCAAATAGCACACGGTTTACACATGCAAGCCGTGTGCCTACCAAACCGTGGCCGACGCCCCCCCTCGCTGCGCGCATGATCTGAGTCATGCGTTCTGATTGGCCAGAACCCAAACCTAACGGATCGTACGTCTGCACCGTTGGATGCTCCCAGATCAAACGGCAATCCTCATCCCTTTCGACAGGAAATGCAGTCCGGCTAGGAATTGATTTATATGCCAACATGCACGGTAAATGCCAAAAAATGTCTTACATATAGCACATGAGACTTGAAATGCGCCAACAAATCAAACCCGTGGTAAAATTGTGATTGGTTTACGTGCGAAAAATTTAGAGGCGAAACGATGAACTCACGTCTTCATTTCAAAATTAGTACGTCTTCATTTCAAACGAAATTATTCTGTTTGCGCACACGAGCGCTTAGAGGCAACCGTTTGCATAGGCCTTTCTGCGCGCGAGGCGACGGAGGATATTTTTCACCCTTTTCACCTAGGCCGCCAACACCCCCCACCGTCCGCCCGCGTTTCACTAAACTAGTCCACCCAATCTCCTTCGCCAGCTCCGCCTTCCCCTAGATCCATAGCAGAACCCTCTCCGGCGCCGCCATGCTTACCCCGACCGTGTGCCCGCTCTTCGGCGTCAAGCCTACCTCCACTGCTGTTCCCAACACGCGGCGGCCCGCGCCTCGCCTTCTTCGTTTGCTCGCCGGCCACCCTCGAGCATATCGATGCAGTAACCCTCATCTCTCCTGTGGTTCGGCCGGGTTTGCATTAAGAAGCCTGTTAGTTACTTCTCTCCATCGCGATGAGGCATATTTCCTCGCAATCCCTCTTCCAATTTCATTCCGTATGTTCCCAAATTGGCTATAAAATAACAGAGAGCGTATATATGTTCATTATCTAAATTCCTTACTACAGATAACCTGTATTTGTTCCAATAAGTTACTGCCTATTTACAGATCGCGGGTGCCCGAGTCACACAAACTTAATAAATTAGCCGTACATTTTCTAAATTATTGCATGGCATGTTTAGAAAGCTTGATACCAAGTTGTTAGTTTTATGCTTATCCTCCTTTCCTGAGTTTCGCATGTGTTCTCTGTAGATGCCGAGTAGCAGCGACATCACTCATTCAGGCCATGTATCTTCACCTAATTCGGACAACCCTGGGTCTTCAGCAGATTGTGAGGGATCAAGTAGTCTTGAACGGGATAGAGCTACAGCAATTACCCTTCCGGTCAGGACACAGAGGAACGCTCCAAGGAAGCCCGCACACCAGCCTAAAGGTGTATATGAAGTAACCGAGATTGATTTAAAGTCCTGGGCTCCAACTAAACAAGATAAAGAACACATGAGGTTCAGGAGTGTGTGTGGATTTGTTGGCAGGGCAATGCTCAACATTAATCTGCCGGGGTTTCAGAAGGCTGACACAGAAACACGGTGAAGGATAGTCCGGGAGATCATGGATCACTTCAACATTGCAGAGCAGTGGAGAATGCAGGTGGAACACGCTGCACTGAAGAAGTCTAGGGATGCTTGGTGAAACTGGAAGCACGTGCTGTACAAGAAGTACTTGAGTGAAGGCAAGGACCCAATCCCCGCATACCCCCAAATTACAAAGGCGGACTGGGCAGAATTCAAAAGGGTCAGGGTAACTCCAGAGTTTGCTGCGAAGAGTTTCAAGCAATCGGAACTTCAGAAGAAGAACATACACCCCCACCGTATGGCTGTGGCAGGATACTATGACATGAAACTGATATGGGAACAGGAGGACAAAGAAGCAGTAGCGGCGGGTGGGAATCCGACCTTTAGTGAAATAAAGGGCGAACGCGCCAGAGACTACTTGTGGGCACGTGCAAAGAGGCGTGATGACAGAACTTATTACTTTGAAAACGCACGTGATGCCAAACTGTATGAAGTGATGGTAGAGGCTTCCAAGATCCCTGGAAGGTTCTACAGGAACTCAGGGCCATGTGACATTTTGTCCATTGCTCTGGACACAAAAGAGCCCCCTGGCCATGCAAGGGGTATAGGTGTTGATGTCCCGCACAAGAGGGCTTTCACACTCAGCAAAGAAGAGAGGATCAGCATGAAAAAAGCGAGGAGTGAAATGAAGCAGAATGCATTGTTTGAAAAGTTGAAGAAGGAGATTTATCCAGCTGTTCGAAAGGATGTTGAGGAGTCAATGATGATGCAGAAGACTCTAACACTGACAGATAGCCAGTAGATGGGAGGGAGGCTGGCATGGATGATGCTGCTTATTGCGCGACAACACTGCACAAGAGTAGCTGTGCATCAGCTGACCCCAGCGACACTGAGACTGCAGCTGCTCGTGATGATGCTATATCTGATCTATCTGGAATTAAAGACAGACTGAAGGGCGTGCTTACCCATTATGAAGGTACATTAAAATGTGCAACAATTGGGTTTGCCCACCCTTCTTGGAAGATGGCCTCTTCTTGGACAATGTGCCATTGAAGCCGTGCTGAGTGAAGTGCTACGTGACTGAAGTAAAACCTGGATTCAATGAATTTGCCCTGAAGAATGTCCTAGGAGACTTCGATGAGCAAAGGACCTTGGGAGAAACACTGTTACATCACATCCAGTGGCCACGAAAGGAAATATAGTTCATCAATGAGATTCCTGAAGCCCCGCCAAGAGCAACCACTGTCGCCCCTCAACCGGTGACGCTCTCCTTGCCAGAGCAGCTCTCGCGGGCTAATGCATCAACCTGTGATCAGCTGGACCAACTTTGTGGCGTACAAGCCATGTCATCCTCCGCTCCAAAGCAGCCAGTGGCAAGGCCTACAACTGCTGATGACGCACCACCGGTTCAGATGCCGGCCACTAAAGCAGCGGGGGAAGACCCAGCTGCAGCACATGCTCAGTAGACCAACCTGGTGGAACAGACTGCTAAGCAGTGTGATGCTTCAGAACCGCCTGCTAAGCAGTATGTAGGTCCAGAACCGACTGCTCATCAGTCCGTCGGTTCGCAGGCATGTGATCAGCATACCAATGCGTCAGCACTTCCTGCTCATCAAACCAACGCGTTGGCACAGCCTCCTCAGCACACCGACAAGTTGGCACCACCTGCGCAAAAACCCAACATAGCTTCAACGCATGGTCAGCAGTCCGATGCCTCTGCTCCTACAGCCCAGCAGTTCGTCACAGCAGCACCACCAGCTCAGTGGTCCGGCATAGATAAACCGTTTGCTAAGCAGTCCGTCCAAGCTTCACCGTCTGCTCGGCAGTCTACCATGCAGGCAACCAGACGTTCTGCCAGAAATGCTTCAAGTACCAAGAAGGAAGTGGCCAAAAAGGCTACACCCACGACCACGAGGAAGTGTATCGGGAGAGTGAAGAGCAAAGAGAACGATTGCCTCTTACTTAAAACACTCATCGGCCAGAACTAAATTAATAGCAGCTTTTTCGAATCGTGGAGTAATATTATTTCTAACGCCATGGGTGATGAAGAAGTATGTCACATCCCTAGTTCTGGTATGACCTAGACTAGCTAGTCATGTGTGCATCATGTTTAAATTTCAATGAATTTGAAATGGGGACATGTGAAAGCCTCAGAAATCATTTCTGAAAATGACCAAGATAAAAATTGCTTCAAATAGGTCCAAGAAAATGTTCATGTTTCTCCCTGAAAATATTGGTCTGAGGTGAAATTCAAACCAATATTTTTAGGAGCTCATAGATATTTATTTTGGGCATTTGGAGTTAATGTAGTAAATATTTGCATTGGATTTATATTTGCTATATATTTAATATAAGTCCAATAATTCTGTAAACTTGTGTGGGGCTCTGGAATAGCTCAACTAGCCCACACAATATTTATCAGAAGTAATAAATTTGATTTAGTTTGAAAACTAAATCAAAAACAAATTACAGAAAACAGAAAACAACAGAAACAAAAAGGAAACAGGAGCTCACCTGAGCAGCCCACCCACCTGGCCCAGGAGAGAAGCTGGCCCAGCCTACTTACCTCCTTGCTCGTCGTCTTCCTCCTGCCAGTAGGCAGGAACGAACACGCGCGCGCACCCGCGGAGCCCTCCACCTCCTGCTTCGCGCTGGAGGCCGCTCCTTCGTCCTAATCCGCGTCTGGAGACGCGCGAGGCCCCCCTCTCACTTTCCCCTCACTCTATGCTTTCTCCCTCGCCCTCTATCCCCTCCTCTGAGCGTCACCGAGAGCTTCTGCCGGCCGCCGTGCCTCGCCCGCGTGGCCACCGACGACAAAACGACGCGCCACCGTGCTCCCGAGATCGTCTGTATCGCGCTGCACCTCCTCATCGCACCAAGAAAGGCCGGAGGCCCTCCAGCGTCGCCAGTCATCTTCCTCGCCGCCTCGGCCACCGGACGCCGTTGTCGAATTCGCCGCTGTAGAGGCCTCCCCGAGTCCAATGAGAGCGCCAAGGACCCCGCTGTGAGATCCACTCCGTTTCCCCTCCTTCGTTTTGCTCGTTCCCGTGCCGTAGTACCCTCGCCCACATGCCCGAGCACCGCCGTCCGCCATGGCCGCCTAGCTTTCTTGACCAGAGCCCCTCCGCTCGAACCCGTGGCACCAGCATGCTTCTGGTGGCCCGTGGATGCCACCTAGCCCATTAGATCCTCCCCTAGCGCAATACAGCCTGCGCCCGCTTCTAGCCGAGCACCGGCCACCGCCATGGTTGCCGTGGCCATTGTCTCCGGCCACCCCACAGCCTCCCGCATGATCCCCTGGATGCGCGCGAGGATGGGCGTCCCTCTGGTGCCTCCAGCGCGTCGAGCCGACCCCTGTATCACCGTCCCGAGCAACTCCGGCGATCCTCCGCCGTCGGGTCTGGTCGCCGGCGTTCAAAGCCGGCGTGCTGACGTGGCAACGTCATTAGTGGCTAATGACCCACTAACTAACCCCCTGGATCACTGACATGCGGGCCCCACTGCCTAACTAACCAGCTAACAAAAATAGTTTATGTTTAATCTAAACACAGTGGCCCCACGCGTCGGCGTTGACCTCGCTGACATGGTCGTTGACCGGACCCACCTGTCTGTGACACTAAATGTCTCAGGGTCACTGACCAGTGGGTCCCACTGGTCAGGTTTGACCTGGAGCGTGCCCCGTTGACCTGCTGACGTCATGATGATGTCAGACTGACGCAGTAATCCTTTTCTAGAATTTAAATAAATCTTAAATGATTTGTTTAATTCAGAAAATATCCAAAACTTTGAAAAATCATAGAAATTAATCTATAGCTCCAAATGAAATAAATTATATCTGAAAAATGATCAGAAAAATCCAAGGAATCTGAATATGGTATTTTCATGCATGTTTGAACAACTTAACCTCATTGTTTAGTCCAAAGCATGATAATGCACTATTTGAATTCATAGTTTGAATTTGAATTTGAACCTTGAGTTCAAATCAACCCAAACCTTTCTGTTACTAGTTGCATTAGCTCAAATCACAACATATTTTCATGTCATGATCATGCATCATATTGTGCATTGCATTGATTGTGCTCTTCCTTGTTTGCCGGTAATTGTCCCCTCTCGGTAGACGCTGGTCCGACGCTGTGATCGTTGACACTGATGAAGACTCAATGTTATCTTTAGAAGTGCCAGGCAAGCAAAACCCCCTTGTTCATTCCAATACAATCTCACTCTCTCGCTCCTGCTCTCTTTTACTGCATTAGGACAACAACGTTTCAACTGTTACATGCTGCGGTAGTTAAACTCCTTTCCTCTGCATGACCTGTCATTGCCACAGTAAATAGATGAAACCCACTAGCATGAGTAGGAGTTGTTTGAGCCCCGATGTGCCTACTCATTCATGCTTGTTTGTCATGCCTGCTATTGCTTAGAGTTGAGTCAGGTCTGATTCATCAGGGATGAATTGGAATGTGGTGAACATGTCCTACTGTTGAGAGCTAAGTGTGTGAACACGATTTGGTAAAGGTAGCGGTGAGAGGCCATGTAGGAGTACATGGTGGGTTGTCTCATTGCAGAAGTCCTCAGGAACTGAGTTCTGTGTTTGTGATCCATGAACAGTTACTACCACACATTGGTCTCCGGGCGCTCCAAGCTCTCTTGACTTATTAATCAACCTGATCTCTGTCCAGGAGTTGCAACTAGTTTCTGGTGTTTGTAGGTAGTATTAGTAGTCTACCAAGTGGCACGCGGTACAGGTGGGCTTGGGATAGACTAGGCACCGTGGCACGGTGTACCAAGCGTAGATCCATCCGTCGAGGTGGGCTTGGGAACCCTGCACACATCGTTTGGGGCCGTGAGCGACTCCCCGGCCGGATCTCCTTGCGGATGGAACCCGAATAGGCGATAAACCTGGACTAGACACTTGTGTGGTTAGTCAGGTCGTGGCCGACTCCCTCGCCAGGCTTCCGCTTGAAGGTTGCCGAGATACACGATGTGTACATGGTGGTAAGTGGCGAGAGCATGTGTGAAGAAGTACACCCCTGTAGGGTTAACATCATCTATTCGAATAGCCGTGTCCGCGGAAAAGGACTTCTGGATTGCCTGTACAGTTCATAGACAAGTGAAAATGGATACTCTAAAATGCGCAAGATAAGCGTGAGTGCTATGGATGGCGTTCTCGTAGGAAGACGGGAGCGGATCCATAGTGGTGTATTGATATGGTGAATATGTGGACTCGTGTGCGCCACCTCAAAAGAGTTACTTGCAGTCGTAGTTTAGGATAGCCACTGAGTCAAAGCTAGCTTGTTGCAATTAAACACCACCATCCCTTTGTTGATAAAGATGCATATGTAGCTAGTTCTGATGTAAGTCTTGCTGGGTACATTTGTACTCACGTTTGCCTATTTTATGTTTTTGCAGAGAGACTTCAGTCTCGCTAGTAGTACCGCTTGGACTTCGACGTTTAGCTTGATACCTCAGCTACGATCTTGTGCCCTCGGCAGGATCTGGTAGATAGTTAGGCTTCTCAGCCTTTTTCATTTGTAGATGTCTGTACTCAGACATGTTAAGCTTCCGCATGTGCTTTGACTTGTATGCTCTGAATGTTGGGTCATAAGACCCATGTTTGTAATATCTCGCTCCTCGGAGCCTAATAAATAAATACTTTGAGTCGTAGAGTTTTGTTGTGATGCCATGTTGTATTTACACATATCGAGCATATTGTGTGTATGATTGAAATGCTTGGTATGTGTGGGATCCGACAACCTAGTTGTTTATCCTTGGTAGCCTCTCTTATGGGGAAATGTAGTCTTGTGCTTCCATGAGCCATAGTAGTCCGCTACAGCCCGGTTCACCGGAGTCCTGCTAGCCCAGCACTACTGCACCGGAACACTTGACTGGCCGGCATGTGATTCACTTCGATCCTGTGTCTGTCCCTTCGGGGAAATGTCACGTGGTGATATCCGGAATCCTCCCTAGCTTGCTACAGCCAGGTTCACCGGAGTCCTGTTAGCCCAGTGCTACAGCCCGAATTCGCACGCTGCTGCCCGACATGCTCGATGTTGATTCATGTATGCCTGTCCCCGTAAGTTAGTGCCACTTGGGGTTCACGACTAGTCATGTCGGCCCGGGTTCTCTGTCATATGGATGCTAGCGACACTATCATATACGTGAGCCAAAAGGCGCAAATGGTCCCGGGCCATGGTAAGGCGACACCCGTGGGAATACCGTGCGTGAGGCCGCAAAGTGATATGAGGTGTTACCGGCTAGATCGATGTGACTTGGAATCGGGGTCCTGACAGCTTTGGTATCAGAGCCCGACTGCCTGTAGGATTACCAAGCCAAACTGGTCGAAGTCGTGTCTAGACATGCTTTAGTTATGTAAGGGAATTGATTGTGGAAGGGAACGTAAGGCTCTTTTTGTTGGAAATATGCCCTAGAGGCAATAATAAAATGGTTATTATTATATTTCCTTGTTCATGATAATTGTCTATTGTTCATGCTAAAATTGTGTTATCCGGAAATCGTAATACATGTGTGAATACATAGACCACAACATGTCCCTAGTAAGCCTCTAGTTGACTAGCTCGTTGATCAACAGATAGTCATGGTTTCCTGACTATGGACATTGGATGTCATTGATAACGGGATCACATCATTAGGAGAATGATGTGATGGACAAGACCCAATCCTAAGCATAGCACAAAAGATCGTGTAGTTCGTTTGCTAGAGCTTTTCTAAATGTCAATTATCATTTCCTTAGACCATGAGATTGTGCAACTCCCGGATACCTTAGGAGTGCTTTGGGTGTGCCAAACGTCACAACGTAACTGGGTGACTATAAAGGTGCACTACGGGTATCTCCGAAAGTGTCTGTTGGGTTGGCATGAATCGAGACTGGGATTTGTCACTCCGTATGACGGAGAGGTATCTCTGGGCCCACTCGGTAATGCATCATCATAATGAGCTCAATGTGACCAAGTGTTTGGTCACGGGATCATGCATTACGGTACGAGTAAAGTGACTTGCCGGTAATGAGATTGAATAAGGTATTGGGATACCGACGATCGAATCTTGGGCAAGTAACGTACCGATTGACAAAGGGAATTGTATATGGGATTGATTGAATCCTCGACATCGTGGTTCATCTGATGAGATCATCATGGAACATGTGGGAGCCAACATGGGTATCCAGATCCCACTGTTGGTTATTGACCGGAGAGTCGTCTCGGTCATGTCTGCATGTCTCCCGAACCCGTAGGGTCTACACACTTAAGGTTCGGTGACGCTAGGGTTGTAGAGATATTAGTATGCGGAAATCCGAAAGTTGTTCGGAGTCCCGGATGAGATCCCGGACGTCACGAGGAGTTCCGGAATGGTCCGGAGGTGAATAATTATATATAGGAAGTCCAGTTTCGGCCACCGGGAAAGTTTCGGGGTCACCGGTATTGTACCGGGACCACCGGAAGGGTCCCGGGGGTCCACCGGGTTGGGCCACCTATCCCGGAGGGCCCCATGGGCTGAAGTGGGGAAGGGAACCAGCCCCTGGTGGGCTGGTGCACCCCCCTTGGGCCTCCCCTGCGACTAGGGTTGGAAACCCTAGGGGTGGGTGGGCGCCCCACTTGGCTTGGGGGGCAAGCCACCCCCTTGGCCGCCGCCCCCCTGGAGATGGGATCTCCCAGGGCCGGCGCCCCCCAGGGGGCCTATATAAAGGGGGGGAGGGGGGCAGCCGCACCACAGCCCCTGGCGCCTCCCTCTCCCTCCCGTAACACCTCTCCCTCTCGCTGAGCTTGGCGAAGCCCTGCCGAGATCCCGGCTACTTCCACCACCACGCCGTCGTGCTGCTGGATCTCCATCAACCTCTCCTTCCCCCTTGATGGATCAAGAAGGAGGAGACGTCTTCCCCAACCGTACGTGTGTTGAACGTGGAGGTGCCGTCCGTTCGGCGCTCGGTCATCGGTGATTTGGATCACGACGAGTACGACTCCATCAACCCCGTTCACTTGAACGCTTCCGCTCGCGATCTACAAGGGTATGTAGATGCACTCCTCTCTCTCGTTGCTAGATGACTCCATAGATTGATCTTGGTGATGCGTAGAAATTTTTTGATTTCTGCTACGATCTTCAACAGTGGCATCATGAGCTAGGTCTATTCGTAGTTTCTATGCACGAGTAGAACACAAACTTGTTGTGGGCGTAGATGTTGTCAATTTTCTTGCCACTACTAGTCTTATCTTGTTTCGGCGGCATTGTGGGATGAAGCGGCCAGGACCGACCTTACACGTACGCTTACGTGAGACAGGTTCCACCGACTGACATGCACTAATTGCATAAGGTGGCTAGTGGGTGTCTGTCTCTCCCACTTTAGTCGGAACGGATTCGATGAAAAGGGTCCTTATGAAGGGTAAATAGAAATTGGCATATCACGTTGTGGTTTTACGTAGGTAATAAACGTTCTTGCTAGAAACCTATAGAAGCCACGTAAAAACTTGCAACAACAATTAGAGGACGTCTAACTTGTTTTTGCAGCATATGCCTTGTGATGTGATATGGCCAAAAGGATGTGATGAATGAAATATATGTGATGTATGAGATTGATCATGTTCTTGTAATAGGAATCACGACTTGCATGTCGATGAGTATGACAACCGGCAGGAGCCATAGGAGTTGTCTTTATTTTTGTATGACCTGCGTGTCATTGAATAACACCATGTAAATTACTTTACTTTATGGCTAAACACGTTAGCCATAGAAGTAGAAGTAATTGTTGGTGAGACAACTTCATGAAGACACGATGATGGAGATCATGATGATGGAGATCATGGTGTCATGCCGGTGACGAAGATGATCATGGCGCCCCGAAGATGGAGATCAAAGGAGCAAAATGATATTGGCCATATCATGTCACTATTTGATTGCATGTGATGTTTATCATGTTTTACATCTTATTTGCTTAGAACGACGGTAGCTTAAATAAGATGATCCCTCGCAATAATTTCAAGAAAGTGTTCCCCCTAACTGTGCACCGTTGCGAAGGCTCATTGTTTCGAAGCACCACGTGATGATCGGGTGTGATAGATTCTAACGTTCGAATACAACGGGTGTAAGCCAGATTTACACACGCAATACACTTAGGTTGACTTGACGATCCTAGCATGTACAGACATGGCCTCGGAACACGGAAGACCGAAAGGTCGAGCATGAGTCTTATAGTGGATACGATCAACATGAAGGTATTCACCGATGTTGACTAGTCCGTCTCACGTGATGATCGGACACGGCCTAGTTGACTCGGATCATGTTTCACTTAGATGACTAGAGGGATGTCTATCTGAGTGGGAGTTCATTGAATAATTTGATTAGATGAACTTAATTATCATGAATTTAGTCTAAAATCTTTACAATATGTCTTGTAGATCAAATGGCCCACGTTGCCCTCAACTTCAACGCGTTCCTAGAGAAAACCAAGCTGAAAGATGATGGCAGCAACTATACGGACTGGGTCCGGAACCTAAGGATCATCCTCATAGCTGCCAAGAAAGATTATGTCCTAGAAGCACCGCTAGGTGAAGCACCAATCCCAGAGAACAAAGACGTTATGAACGCTTGGCAGCAGCGTGCTGATGATTACTCCCTCGTTCAGTGCAGCATGCTTTACAGCTTAGAACCAGGGCTCCAAAAGCGTTTTGAGCAACACGGAGCATACGAGATGTTCGAAGAGCTGAAAATGGTTTTCCAAGCTCATGCCCGGGTCGAGAGATATGAAGTCTCCGACAAGTTCTTTAGTTGTAAGATGGAGGAAAATAGTTCTGTCAGTGAGCACATACTCAAAATGTCTGGGTTACACAACCGCTTGTCCCAGCTGGGAGTTAATCTCCCGGATGACGCTGTCATTGAAAGAATCCTTCAGTCGCTTCCACCAAGCTTCAAGAGCTTTGTGATGAACTTCGATATGCAGCGGATGGAAAAGACCATTCCTGAGGTATATTCAATGTTGAAATCAGCGGAGGTGGAGATCAAAAAGGAACATCAAGTGTTGATGGTGAATAAAACCACTAAGTTCAAGAAAAGCAAGGGTAAGAAGAACTTCAAGAAGGACGGAAAGGGAGTTGCCGCGCCCGGTAGGTCAGTTGCCGGGAAGAAGCCAAAGAATGGACCCAAGCCTGAGACTGAGTGCTTTTATTGCAAGGGAAGTGGTCACTGGAAGCGGAACTGCCCCAAATACTTAGCGGACAAGAAGGCCGGCAACACCTAAGGTATATGTGATATACATGTAATTGATGTGTACCTTACCAGTACTCGTAGTAGCTCCTGGGTATTTGATACCGGTGCAGTTGCTCATATTTGTAACTCAAAACAGGAGCTGCGGAATAAGCGGAGACTGGCGAAGGACGAGGTGATGATGCGCGTCGGGAATTGTTCCAAGGTCGATGTGATCGCCGTCGGCACGCTACCTCTACATTTACCTATGGGATTAGTTTTAAACCTCAATAATTGTTACTTAGTGCCAGCTTTGAGCATGAACATTGTATCTGGATCTCGTTTAATGCGAGATGGCTACTCATTTAAATCCGAGAATAATGGTTGTTCTATTTATATGAGAGATATGTTTTATGGTCATGCCCCGCTGGTCAACGGTTTATTCTTAATGAATCTCGAATGTGATGTTACACATATTCATAGTGTGAATACCAAAAGATGTAAAGTTGATAACGATAGTCCCACATACTTGTGGCACTGCCGCCTTGGTCACCTTGGTGTCAAGCGCATGAAGAAGCTCCATGCTGATGGACTTTTAGAGTCTCTTGATTACGAATCATTTGACACGTGCGAACCATGCCTCATGGGTAAGATGACCAAGACTCCGTTCTCCGGAACAATGGAGCGAGCAGCCAACTTATTGGAAATCATACATACTATTGTGTGCGGTCCAATGAGTGTTGAGGCTCGCGGTGGCTATCGTTATGTTCTCACTCTCACTTGTGACTTGAGTAGATATGGGTATGTTTACCTAATGAAACACAAGTCTGAGACCTTTGAAAAGTTCAAGGAATTTCAGAGTGAGGTTGAGAATCAACGTGACAGGAAAATAAAGTTCTTATGATCAGATCGTGGAGGGGAATATTTGAGTCACGAATTTGGCACACACTTAAGGAAATGTGGAATAGTTTCACAACTCACGCCGCCTGGAACACCTCAGCGAAATGGTGTGTCCGAACGTCGTAATCGCACTCTATTGGATATGGTGCGATCTATGATGTTTCTTGCCGATCTACCGCTCTCATTTCGGGGCTATGCTTTAGAGACTGCCGCATTCACTTTAAATAGGGCTCCGTCAAAATCCGTTGAGACGACATCGTATGAATTATGGTTTGGGAAGAAACCTAAGTTGTCGTTTCTAAAAGTTTGGGGATGCGATGCTTATGTCAAGAAACTTCAACCTGAAAAGCTCGAACCCAAGTCGGAAAAATGCGTCTTCATAGGATACCCTAAGGAAACCATTGGGTATACCTTCTACCTCAGATCCGAAGGCAAGATCTTTGTTGCCAAGAACGGGTCCTTTCTGGAGAAAGAGTTTCTCTTGAAAGAAGTAAGTGGGAGGAAAGTGGAACATAATGAAGTACTATCTCTTGAACCGGAAAGTAGCACAGCTCAGGAAGATGTTCTTGTGATGCCTGCACTGACTAGAGAGGAAGCTAATGATGATGATCAAGGTACTTCGGATCAAGTTACTACTGAACTTCGTAGGTCCACAAGGACACGTTCCGCGCCAGAGTGGTACGGCAACCCTGTCTTGGAAATCATGTTGTTAGACAACGGTGAACGTTCGAACTATGAAGAAGCGATGGCGGGCCCAGATTCCGACAAATGGCTAGAAGCCATGAAATCCGAGATAGGATCCATGTATGAAAACGAAGTATGGACTTTGACTGACTTGCCCGATGATCGGTGAGCCATAGAAAATAAATGGATCTTTAAGAAGAAGACGGACGCGGATGGTAATGTGACCATCTATAACACTCGACTTGTCGCTAAGGGTTATCAACAAGTTCAAGGGGTTGACTACGATGAGACTTTCTCACCCGTAGCGAAGCTGAAGTCCGTCCGAATCATGTTAGCAATTGCCGGATTCTATGATTATGAGATATGGCAAATGGACGTCAAAACGGGATTCCTTAACGGCTTTCTTAAGGAAGAATTGTATATGATGCAGCCGGAAGGTTTTGTCGATCCTAAGAATGCTAACAAGGTATGCAAGCTCCAGCGCTCCATCTATGGGCTGATGCAAGCATCTCGGAGTTGGAACATTCGATTTGATGAGATGATCAAAGCGTATGGGTTTGCACAGACTTATGGAGAAGCCTGTGTTTACAAGAAAGTGAGTGGGAGCTCTGTAGCATTTCTCATATTATATGTCGATGACATACTATTGATGGGAAATGATATAGAATTCTTGGAAAGTATAAAGGCCTACTTGAATAAGTGTTTTTCAATGAAGGACCTTGGAGAAGCTGCTTACATATTAGGCATCAAGATCTATAGAGATAGATCAAGATGCCTCATTGGTCTTTCACAAAGTGCGTACCTTGACAAGATATTGAAGAAGTTCAATATGGATCAGTCCAAGAAGGGGTTCTTGCCTGTATTGCAAGGTGTGCAATTGAGCACGGCTCAATGCCCGACCACGACAGAAGATAGAGAAAAGATGAGTGTCATCCCCTATGCCTCGGCCATAGGGTCTATTATGTATGCCATGCTGTGTACCAGACCTGATGTAAACCTTGTCGTAAGTTTGGTAGGAAGGTACCAAAGTAATCCCGGTATGGAACACTGGACAACAGTCAAGAATATCCTGAAGTACCTGAAGAGGACTAAGGATATGTTTCTCGTTTATGGAGGTGACGAAGAGCTCGTCGTAAAGGGTTACATCGATGCTAGCTTCGACACAGATTTGGATGACTCTAAGTCACAAACCGGATACGTGTATATTTTGAATGGTGGGGCAGTAAGCTGGTGCAGTTGCAAGCTAAGCGTCGTGGCGGGATCTACATGTGAAGCGGAGTACATGGTGGTCTCAGAGGCAGCACAAGAAGCAATCTGGGTGAAGGAGTTCATTACCGACCTAGGAGTTATTCCCAATGCGTCAGGCCCGATGAATCTCTTCTGTGACAACACTGGAGCTATTGCCCTTGCCAAGGAGCCCAGGTTTCACAGGAAGACCAGGCATATCAAGCGTCGCTTCAACTCCATTCGTGAAAGTGTTCAAAATGGATACATAGATATTTGTAAAGTACATACGGACCTGAATGTAGCAGATCCATTGACTAAACCTCTCCCTAGAGCAAAACATGATCAACACCAGAAATCTATGGGTGTTTGATTCATCACAATGTAACTAGATTATTGACTCTAGTGCAAGTGGGAGACTGTTGGAAATATGCCCTAGAGGCAATAATAAAATGGTTATTATTGTATTTCCTTGTTCATCATAATTGTCTATTGTTCATGCTATAATTGTGTTATGAGGAAATCTTAATACATGTGTGAATACATAGACCACAACATGTCCCTAGTAAGCCTCTAGTTGACTAGCTCGTTGATCAACAGATAGTCATGGTTTCTTGACTATGGACATTGGATGTCATTGATAACGGGATCACATCATTAGGAGAATGATGTGATGGACAAGACCCAATCCTAAGCATAGCACAAAAGATCGTGTAGTTCGTTTGCTAGAGCTTTTCTAAATGTCAAGTATCATTTCCTTAGACCATGAGATTGTGCAACTCCCGGATACCGTAGGAGTGCTTTGGGTGTGCCAAACGTCACAACGTAACTGGGTGACTATAAAGGTGCACTACGGGTATCTCCGAAAGTGTCTGTTGGGTTGGCACAAATCGAGACTGGGATTTGTCACTCCGTATGACGGAGAGGTATCTCTGGGCCCACTTTGTAATGCATCTTCATAATGAGCTCAATGTGACCAAGTGTTTGGTCACGGGATCATGCATTACGGTACGAGTAAAGTGACTTGCCGGTAACGAGATTGAACAAGGTATTGGGATACCGACGATCGAATCTCGGGCAAGTAACGTACCGATTGACAAAGGGAATTGTATACGGGATTGATTGAATCCTCGACATCGTGGAACATGTGGGAGCCAACATGGGTATTCAGATCCCGCTGTTGGTTATTGACCGGAGAGTCGTCTCGGTCATGTCTGCATGTCTCCCGAACCCGTAGGGTCTACACACTTAAGGTTCGGTGACGCTAGGGTTGTAGAGATATTAGTATGCGGAAATCTGAAAGTTGTTCGGAGTCCCGGATGAGATCCCGGACGTCACGAGGAGTTCCGGAATGGTCCGGAGGTGAATAATTATATATAGGAAGTCCAGTTTCGGGGTCAGCGGTATTGTACCGGGACCACCGGAAGGGTCCCGGGGGTCCACCGGGTTGGGCCACCTATCCCGGAGGGCCCCATGGGCTGAAGTGGGGAAGGGAACCAGCCCCTGGTGGGCTGGTGTGCCCCCCTTGGGCCTTCCCTACGCCTAGGGTTGGAAACCCTAGGGGAGGGGGTGCGCCCCACTTGGCTTGGGGGGCAAGCCACCCCCTTGGCCGCCGCCGCCCTGGAGATGGGATCTCCCAGGCCCGGCGCCCCCCAGGGGCCCTATATAAAGGGGGGGAGGGGGGCAGCCGCACCACAGCCCCTGGCGCCTCCCTCTCCCTCCCGTAACACCTCTCCCTCTCGCTGAGCTTGGCGAAGCCCTGCCGAGATCCCCGCTACTTCCACCACCACGCCGTCGTGCTGCTGGATCTCTGTCACGACCGGTTTTTCAATAAAATAATTATTGAGAGACCAATCCCTTTTACGGACCAGCGAGGAAGAATTCCTTCTCACTGGTAGACAATATCTTGGTCACAGAAGAAAAATACCAGGAGTACTAAATATAATACAAGGTTGAGCAGAGACTGCCCAACAATTTATTACATGTGCGCCGTTAAAACAAAACGGCGGATAGGGTGGCAACTACTAACTCACGATAATAACGGTGGTGGAAATATCACCGCGAAGCGAGTGATATGATTCCAGAAGACTACAGCTCTTCGAGCGTCGGAGTGAGGCTCGAGAAGACTTATTGCGGGTGGCGGAAGCGTATACAATACAAGTGACCAATATCCGGGATCGCGCAGGACTGACTGGGACTCCTCTAGGCATCGGACGCGCTATCAAACTCTTCATCCAAGAGATCGCCTTCGTCAACATCTGGCCAAATCAACAAGCCAGGTGAGTACTATGAAAGTACTCGCAAGACAGTTCGGACATAAGATATAACAAATGTAAACATGAAGCACATGAACAAGTTAACTGGTGCGATTAGACATAACGGTAATAAATACTGGGTGCCAAGCGAGGGTCTGAATGACGCCTCGAGCGGAAACTGCAGAATAGTAATACTGGTGCCAAACGAGTGTCTGAAAGACTCCTCGAGCGGAAAATGCGGAATATTAATGCGGGTGCCAAACGAGTGTCTGAAAGACTCCTCGAGCGGAAAATGCGGAACAATAATGCCACAGTCGGGCGTCGGGGCGACACCACATAAAGGGCTTATAACAGAAATAATAGACAGTGCATGCCGCAGTCGGACGTCTGAGCGACATCGCATAAAGGGCTTATATTTAAAGTAAGAAACAAGTACATGCCACAGTCGGACGTCTGCGCGACGTCACATAAAGGGCTTATATCACAACTCATTAATACAATAGTTTGGGAACATAAATTATCACAGGCATGAGACAAATATAAAGTTAGTCCATCCGCAGGAATAACAATAAATCTGGATTTACCACTTGAGCTTGTTCGCCGGGGCAAGTTTTGTCACACAGATAGATATGGATATAATTCTTACACTGCTTGGTCGAGGGTACGATGATTTGGAAAGAATTGACTCTGCAGAGTTTGTACTTAACCACAACCCACGGATTTCAGTAGTCACGGGGACTAGTTCCGTCTACGGTGTTTTGGAAGAAACACGTCTAACCAGTACACACCCAATTCAACCATCCGGAGCCAGGGATCACCCTCGGCAACTTTCAAGAAAAACCTTGAGACGGGGAGGCTACAACCTCGCGTAGCATGGGATCAAATTTCTATACGCGTGCTTTAAGGGGGTGCCCCCCTCTCGGTCCCAACCGGAAACACCCATGCCCCCTGACCGAATGACTGGCTTTAATCCTGGGCCAAGGTACCATCATCCCGGCCTCTCTGTTTGGTGTGTACACGGAAAGAGGTTACCAACTTACTAAACCGCATCCTGGCAATGAGACATGTGGTAGCACGGAAAGGGGAAAGAACGGTAACGTGGCTCCAACCACGTTAACGTCGGAGAAAGTCGGATGTCGCAAGGCTGGCATGCTACAACAGTACCACCTTGCTGCCATTCATGTCACCACATGATTTGGCCGTCTCTCATCAGAGATCATCGCAACCTCGGAACATGCGGAAAAAGATCGATAACGTGGCTCCAACCACGTTAACGTCGAAGAGAGTCGGATGACGCAAGGCTGGCATGCTACAACAGTACCACCTTGCTGCCCCTCATGTCACCACATGATTAGGCCACCACTCATCAGAGGTCATCGCAACTTTGGAACAACCGGGTCGTTGCCTTACAAGCAACGAGGTATTTACCGATACCCATATGCCACGCACAAACTCTCACGTGAACATGTAAAACATCTGTCATATCAAATGTTCAAAAACATGCTTGCCTGGTTCGGAGAAGTCGGAGTCTAGCTCGGCGAAGTTCGCGGCTCCGTCACCTCCCCCGGAACCTACGGCAATCACGAAACGGGTACTAACGTGAAAACCAACACATGCACAGAAACCTTTCCAAATATTTTTCAAATAAATCCCATAACAAACTAGACGAAATTTGAAGATTGTCAGAAAAAGAATCACTCAAAAATATCTTTTTATTAAAAAGTTATAAAGGTTTCTGTCCAGGGACTTATCTGTAATGAAACAGAAAAGTTCCAGGGTTTTAACTGAGAAAACAGAAAACGCTTCGGCTGGGAATGCGCAAGCGCAAAGGAGAAAACGTATTCTGCCCGAAGGCGCCAACAGAAAACGGTTCGCGAATAAAAGAACAGAGGCTGACATGCGGGGTCCACATGTCAGGTTTGAAAAGCTCGCCGGCGCCCGAAGACTGCGGTGGATGCCGGCGTCGAACCACGGCGAGTTAGGAGGAACGGAGGGTACCAAGAGCTTCAGCGTCCTCTTCCGCGTCGGTGGGTGGTGGACTCGTCTAACGGGGAGCACTACGTCGACGGCGACACTTTCTCCGGCGGACGGCGGCTCGGGTGAGGATGGGGAACTCCGGTGGAGGGCTGCAAGCTTCAAATTGAAGTGCGGGTCAGAAAGAGGGGTGCATGGTGAAGCTACTGGTAAGAGAATGGAGACGGAGGAGCACACACGGGGGCGAATCGGGCTGGATCCCGTGGCAGGTCGCGGCGGCCGGAGTCGAGGAAGGAGACCTCCTCGGGGCTCTTCCAGTGGCTCGGCGTGCTCTAGGGGGAGTGTAGTGCTGGTGGGTGCTCGAGTTGAAGCTCGGGGCCTCTATTTATAGGCAGATCGATGGGGTGGCCGTGAACGGAGAATCTCCGGCGAGCGATTACGGCGGGGCAGTGGATTGGCGGGGGTTTGAGCGGCCGGGCAGCATTAGTGGAGGTTACTGGACTCGTTTTGCAGTTAAACGGGGTCGGTCTTGGCGTAATGGCGTCGGTCCACGATGAGGTGACCGCACGGGCTCAACGGCGGCAGAGAGCGCGCTCTGCGCCCTGCGGTTCACGACGAGAGCGGGAGCGCGTTCGGGGGAGTGGAAGGCCACGCGGCGAGCTCCGGTGGTTTGGGCGGCGCTGGGTGGCGTCGTCGGCGCCGTGTCTCCTGCTGGCGTCCGCAAAGCCGCCGCCGGCGTCGGTCACGGGGCGGCGCACCTTCTGCTGCTCGTCGCCGACGCCCGCAAGGCGCCAGGCGTTCGTGCGGTGCAGGAACAAGAGGGCGGGGACAAGGAGCAAGGCGACGCGGTGGCACTGGCGAGATCGACGTCCGCTTCTGAAGAAAACGACAGCAGCCACTTGACTAAATCTCTGAAACTCTGAACTTGACAATGACCATGCACTGCAGGTGTTCGACAGGAGGTTTTGGCTATGAGATAAATTTTTCTGGAGCTGTAACTTGGTGAGATGACCACTCAATGCACCCAGAGGCTGCCTGATTTTACTTGGAATTTTTGGAGAAGGTTTGGAATGAATTTCACCAAATTTGGCAAATCTGGTCCAAACTTGCAGCAAGTGTAGTTTGAAAATTTTGAACTGAAGACCAGTGGATCTTCATGGTTCTAGGTTGAGGGTACAAAGGACCAGGGAGGAGAGTTGGTTTGGGGGCAAAAATCAAAACAGAAAATGGAGTTCCTTTGAAAATCTCCAAGAGCTAGAAGAGAAGACAGAAATTTGTTTGAATAGAATTTAAATGGAAATAACCACATGGGGAGGTTCAACTTGCTGGATTTGATGCAGATCATGATACAAAGGTGAGGGAAGTGTTAGGAGAGAGGATTTGCACTAAGGTCATGGCAAGAAGGAATTGTTGAAAGTGGCAAAGGACTTTCCAAAAGCCATAGTGCAAAATTTCAAGGAGGTTTTCAAAAGTTAATTTCCCAAGTGAAAAGTATTTGTCTTGAGTCCAAATGAAAAGCAAGAACCTCCAAGATCAAAGACAGATCTTGGGTGAATCCACATAAAAAAAATTCCATAAAGAAAAAAATATTTGAGAGGGAGAGTTCTCTTGAAGAAAAATTTAAATCACCTCCCTCAAGTCAAATAAAATCTTTTGAAAAATCCAAATAAAAACTTGGGTGTCACAACACCTACCCCCTTAGGAAAAATCTCGTCCTCGAGATTTCTGCTGATCCTCAAATAGATGTGGATACTCTGCTCGAAGGAAATCTTCCCTTTCCCATGTAGCTTCATCCTCGGTGTGGTTGCTCCACTGAACCTTGAAAAATCTCGTCGTTTTCTGACGGGTCCTCCGTTCAGACTCTTCTAAAATCTTTACTGGCCTTTCTCTGTAGGTGAGATCTGGTTGCATATCAATGTCCTCATGAGGTACATGTTTTTCTGGGTTGTTCACACATTTTCTTAACTGTGAGACGTGGAACACGTCATGGACGTCTGACAGCTCCTTGGGGAGGTCTAGTTGGTAGGCCACCGTGCCTCTTCGTGCCTTTATACAAAATGGTCCAATAAATCTTGGGGCTAGCTTCCCCTTAATTTTGAACCGTTGCAGACCCCAAATAGGAGATACTCGGAGGTATACGGAATCACCGGGTTTAAAGCTGACCTCACGGTGTTTCTGATCATAGTAGCTCTTTTGTCGGCTCTGCGCTGTCCTCAGTCTATCCCTGATCTGTTTAACTTTCTCCTCGGCCTCTTTAAGCATGTCTGGGCCGAAGATACGGCTGTCACCTGTTTCTGACCAGTTTAGTGGGGTACGACACCTCCGTCCGTACAATGCTTCAAAGGGTGCCATTTGCAAGCTGGCTTGGTAACTGTTGTTGTAAGCAAATTCGGCATACGGCAAACTCTCTTCCCAACTGGCTCCATAGGTGAGCACACAGGCTCTTAGCATATCCTCTAGGATTTGGTTTACACGTTCCGTTTGTCCATCAGTCTGAGGGTGGTATGCTGTGCTGAAAGCTAGTTGCGTGTCCAGAGCTTGTTGTAGGTGATCCCAAAATTTGGAGACAAATTGTGTGCCTCGGTCGGATATTATAGTCTTTGGGACTCCATGCAAACAAACTATACGGGAGAGATAAAGTTTAGCCAGTCTTTGTGTGGAGTAGGTAGTCTTCATGGGAATGAAATGAGCAACCTTGGTTAGTCGGTCTGTGATGACCCATATGGCGTCATTTCCGCGTTGTGATCGGGGTAATCCGACAATGAAGTCCATTCTGATTTCGTCCCATTTCCACTCCGGTATCCTATTAGGCTGGAGTAGCCCTGCTGGCTTTTGGTGCTCGGCCTTGATGCGCTGACATGAATCGCAACAAGCGATGAATGTGGCTATATCTCTTTTCATACCGTGCCACCAAAACCTTTCCTGGATGTCCTTGTACATTTTGGTTCCTCCAGGATGGATCGAGTATGGGGCGGTGTGGCTTTCCGTCAAGATCTGTTGCTTGAGTTCCTCAATGTTGGGTACGCAAAGCCTGTCCCGGTACCATAATGTTCCTTCACTGTCCGTGACGAATTCTAAAGTCTTACTAAGGTTCATTTTCTTCTTTATGCCTTCGATACTGGGATGTCCTTGTTGAGCCTTCTTGATTTGTTCCACTAGGGTGGGTTGTATCTCCAGGTTCGATACGGTGCCCTCAGAGACTAACATCAGGTTGAGCCGAGTGAACTCTCGCTGAAACTCAGGCCTCAAATTTTGCTGACCGTCACTGTCCGGGCTGGGGTTTCGACTAAGGGCATCGGCCACTACATTTGCTTTCCCTGGGTGGTAGTGAATACCGACGTCATAGTCCTTGACCAGTTCCAACTAGCGTCGTTGGCGTAAATTCAGCTCTGGCTGTGTGAAAATATATTTGAGGCTCTTATGGTCCGTATATATTTCACAGCGATTTCCCAACAGAAAGTGCCTCCACTCCTTGAGTGCATGTATAACTGCTGCTAGCTCCAGGTCATGTGTTGGGTAATTTTCCTCATGTTTTCGCAGCTGCCTGGAGGCATATGCGACAACCTTGCCATCCTGCATTAGCACACATCCGAGACCTTTTCGGGACGCGTCACAATACACTTCAAAGCTCTTGTGTATGTCCGGTATGGTTAAGACCGGTGCGGTTGTCAGTTTCTTCTTGAGTTCTTGGAAGCTCTGCTCGCATGCTTCCGTCCATATAAATTTCTTGTCCTTCTTGAGTAACTGTGTTATAGGTTTTGCCACAGTGGAGAACCCTTCAATAAATCTTCTGTAATATCCGGCCATTCCTAGGAAACTCCGCACATCTGTAACATTCGCGGGTGGCTTCCAGTCCAGTATGGCCTTGACTTTTTCTGGGTATACGGCCACGTCTTCTTGGTTCAGTATCTGGCCTAAGAAACCAACTTGTCTTAGCCAAAATTCGCACTTGCTAAATATGGCGTACAACTGATGTTTCCTCAATTCTCCCAAAACAATTCTGAGGTGCTCAGCATGCTCTTCTGGTATCCTCGAGTAAACCAGAATATCGTCAATGAATACCACCACAAATTTGTCCATGAATTTCAGGAACACTTTGTTCATGAGGTGGACGAAATATGTGGGGGCGTTGGTTAGTCCAAAAGGCATCACTGTAAACTCGTATAACCCATATCTGGAAGTGAAAGCTGTCTTGGGAATATCTTCCGTCCGTACCATCAATTGGTGATATCCCGATCTCAAATCAATTTTTGAGAATACCTTGGCCTGTGCGAGCTGGTCAAACAAATCATTTATTCGTGGCATCGGATATTTGTTTTTGATGGTGACCATATTGAGGGCTCGGTAGTCTATGGACAGCCTCAGTGCCCCATCCTTCTTTTTGGCGAACAACGCAGGCGAACCCCAAGGTGAGGAGCTGGCTCGAATAAATCCTTTGTCCAACAATTCCTTTATCTGCTTCTTCAACTCCACCAATTCTGAGGGTGCCATTCTATATGGCTTCTTATAGATGGGGGCAGTGCCAGGTGCTAGTTCAATGCTGAATTCTATCTCTCGTTCTGGTGGCATGCCTGGCAGTTCTTCCGGGAACACATCAGGGAATTCGCATACCACTGGAACTTTTCCCAGTTCTGCAATGTCCATTTTGTTCAGTTTTGGTTTCTGTGATCGTGGCCTTTCTAGAGCAGAAACTCTTATAGTCTTGCCGTGATGGTGAGTGAGAATCACTGTCCGATTGAAACAGTCGATGAATCCTTTGTTGGTGGTCAACCAGTCCATCCCTAAAATGACATCCAGTCCTTTACTTTCCAACATGATGAGGTTCGCGTGGAATTGTAGTCCTTCGAACTCAATGACCACTCCTTGGCAGTAACCTTGAGCAATTTGCTTATTTCCGGGGGACTTGATGATCATAGATTTTTCCTAGGGGAGTATCGGAAAACAGTGTTGCGAAACAAAACTCTTCGAAATGAACGAATGGGAAGCTCCAGAATCAAACAAAACCGTGGCAGGTACTGTGTTGACAGGGAACGTACCGAGCACGATGTCTGGGGCACTCTGCGCTTCTTCCCTGGTCACATGGTTCAGGTGACCCTTCCTGTGGTTGTTGCTGGGGTTGAAGTTGTTGCGCTTGGGGGCTGGATTGTTCCCACCATTGTTCGGCTTGGGTGCCAAGTCTCTCGGCTTCGGACACTATTTAGCATAATGCCCTTGTTGACCACAAGCATAGCAGGTGACCCCTGGACGGTATGTGAACTCTTTGTCCCTGGTATGAAACTGTCCGACGAGCCTTGGCTCAGTAGTCGTGGATCTCCTTGCGTCTGTCCTTGGGACCTCAGTCTTGCCTCGGTTGCTGCGGGCAAGAGTCGTTTTGTCCCTCTTCCGCTTACGGATATCTTCTAGACTACGGCGCTCATTCTCCAAGGTGATGGCCTTGTCTACCAGCGTCTTAAAATCCGGAAAGGTGTGCACGATCAGTTGGCATCTTAACGCTGGTGCCAGGCCGTCCAGGAATTTTTCCATCTTCTTGTTTTCTGTCATGTGCTCGTCGTAGGCATAACGAGACAGTTGGGTGAATTGACCATTGTACTCTGTTACTGACATGCCTCTCTGCTTCAGGTCATCAAACTCTCTCTTCTTGATCTTTAGGATGCTCCTGGGGATGTGTGCCCCACGGAAGCCCTCCTTGAACTCTTCCCAGGTGATGTTGTGTTCCCTGGGATGCATGTGTAGGAAGTTTTCCCACCATGCTGCGGCTGCTCCAGTAAGGTAGTGCGGTGCATAAAGCACCTTCTCATGGTCTGAGCACTGAGCAATAATCAGTTTCCTTTCAATCTCATGAAGCCAATCATCGGCTTCCAGCGGTCTGTCGGTGTGAGAAAAGGTTGAGGGGCGAGTCTTCTGTAACTCAGATAACTTGGAATGGGTTGATAGGGTTCACGGTGGTTTCCCATGTTGATGACATGATTCATCATCTCTTGGTGCTGTTGCTGGCTTTGCTCAAAGAGACGGCATACTTGAGACAGTGCTGCTTCGCTGTCTTGTTGGCTGGACTGACCCTGAGTGAAATTGTTGCTGGTCTGTGTCCCGTAAACCTCTTCTGGTTGATTGGGCATGGAGCGAGTGCACGGGCGAGGCATTTTTCCAGTCTGGGGTATTATTTGCAAAACCCATGAGAAAAAACTGTGTACCACAAGAAAAATCTTGCCAAGGCGATAATTAACGGGGCTCAAGGTTTTCGAAGAAACACAAAAGATTTTTCACGGAGAAGAAGTGCTTAACATAAAACTTACATGCGAAAAGCAAACACATGATACAGCACTCAGGATGCGCGTACATATCCTGACATGTTATTTAAAAACTAGCGTACTACTCCGGAAGGCAGCAAACACACCAATACAAACTAGCGCACAGATAAAACAACACATCATACAAGCAGGCATAACACGCGGCTACTCGGTGCTCTTAGTCGAAGATGGTGAAGATCTCCTTCCCCTTGCCGATGGCAAGGCTCAGCGGTCCAGGAGAATCAACCTCCACCTCCTCTCTAGCTGGCTCCTGGCTCGTGACGCTGCGCTGCGGTGATGGTGCGGGGGCGACTGGTGGTAGAGCGCGTGCGGCAGGCGGTGCGGCTCTGACTGGAGTAGGAGCGATGACTCGGTCGAACTCCTCAGTGGTAGGCAGACGGCGAGCAGTGGCCAAAACGGCCGGTGCATACGAGGCTGAAGACGAGACGAATGTCAGAGGCGGCGCCGTGTGGAGAAGCTCCTTCCTGCTGGCAGGACCGCCCCGGACTAAGTCCATGCGGGCAGCCACAAGATCATCTACGAGGTTGTCGAAAGACTCCTCCAGAGCCTTGAGATACTCCACAACCATCTCGATGGCTTCATCTCGTTCTCCCCGATGGCAGGCGAACGCATAGTGGCTGGTGTAAGGCACATGGCATGGGAGGTAGCGGTAGCGACGATTCTTCGTCGTAGGAAGGATGTCCCGAAGGCGAGCTATCGCCTCGCGGGCAGCCATCTGCATGGCATGCCTCTCCGTAGGCATGGCCCTTCTCGTAAAACGGAAGTGACGAGCAGCAGAACATCCTCCCCTGAACTGCACCACGGCCTGGTGCATAGACACGTCGTCACTGAGCTTGTGCTGATAGAGCGTGAACTCCGGGCGAGCTGCTGGCCCGATCGCGAGCTTGGTGATGGAGACGAGGAGCTTGACAAACCCCTCGGGCATGTTGGTGAGCACTCGATTCTCACAGCTGCTGCCAGCCATCTACAAAAGTAGGCAAAAATTCTGAGTAGTCATGTCATAAATTTATGATGACCAACAGAAAATAGCTACAATTGCAAAATGCTGATAAAGCACAAAAACGCTAATAACCGATTAGCGATCGCACCTAGTGGCTTCCTACAGTCAGCCTGGCTCTGATACCAAGCTTGTCACGACCGGTTTTTCAATAAAATAATTATTGAGAGACCAATCCCTTTTACGAACCAGCGAGGAAGAATTCCTTCTCACTGGTAGACGATATCTTGGTCACAGAAGAAAAATACCAGGAGTACTAAATATAATACAAGGTTGAGCAGAGACTGCCCAACAATTTATTACATGCGCGCCGTTAAAACAAAACGGCGGATAGGGTGGCAACTACTAACTCACGATAATAACGGTGGTGGAAATATCACCGCGAAGCGAGTGATATGATTCCAGAAGACTACAGCTCTTCGAGCGTCGGAGTGAGGCTTGAGAAGACTTATTGCGGGTGGCGGAAGCGTATACAATACAAGTGACCAATATCCAGGATCGCGCAGGACTGACTGGGACTCCTCTAGGCATCGGACGCGCTATCAAACTCTTCATCCAAGAGATCGCCTTCGTCAACATCTGGCCAAATCAACAAGCCAGGTGAGTACTATGAAAGTACTCGCAAGACAGTTCGGACATAAGATATAACAAATGTAAACATGAAGCATATGAACAAGTTAACTGGTGCGATTAGACATAACGGTAATAAATACTGGGTGCCAAGCGAGGGTCTGAATGACGCCTCGAGCGGAAACTGCAGAATAGTAATACTGGTGCCAAACGAGTGTCTGAAAGACTCCTCGAGCGGAAAATGCGGAATATTAATGCGGGTGCCAAACGAGTGTCTGAAAGACTCCTCGAGCGGAAAATGCGGAACAATAATGCCACAGTCGGGCGTCGGGGCGACACCACATAAAGGGCTTATAACAGAAATAATAGACAGTGCATGCCGCAGTCGGACGTCTGAGCGACATCGCATAAAGGGCTTATATTTAAAGTAAGAAACAAGTACATGCCACAGTCGGACGTCTACGCGAAGTCACATAAAGGGCTTGTATCACAACTCATTAATACAATATTTTGGGAACATAAATTATCACAGGCATGAGACAAATATAAAGTTAGTCCATCCGCAGGAATAACAATAAATCTGGATTTACCACTTGAGCTTGTTCGCCGGGGCAAGTTTTGTCACACAGATAGATATGGATATAATTCTTACACTGCTTGGTCGTGGGTACGATGATTTGGAAAGAATTGACTCTGCACAGTTTGTACTTAACCACAGCCAACGGATTTCAGTAGTCACGGGGACTAGTTCCGTCTACGGTGTTTTGGAAGAAACACGTCTAACCAGTACACACCCAATTCAACCATCCGGAGCCAGGGATCACCCTCGGCAACTTTCAAGAAAAACCTTGAGACGGGGAGGCTACAACCTCGCGTAGCATGGGATCAAATTTCTATACGCGCGCTTTAAGGGGGTGCCCCCCATCTCGGTCCCAACCGGAAATACCCATGCCCCCTGACCGAATGACTGGCTTTAATCCTGGGCCAAGGTACCATCATCCTGGCCTCTCTGTTTGGTGTGTACATGGAAAGAGGTTACCAACTTACTAAACCGCATCCTGGCAATGAGACATGTGGTAGCACGGAAAGGGGAAAGAACGGTAACGCGGCTCCAACCACGTTAACGTCGGAGAAAGTCGGATGTTGCAAGGCTGGCATGCTACAACACTACCACCTTGCTGCCATTCATGTCACCACATGATTTGGCCATCTCTCATCAGAGATCATCGCAACTTTGGAACAACCGGGTCGTTGCCTTACAAGCAACGAGGTATTTACCGATACCCATATGCCACGCACAAACTCTCACGTGAACATGTAAAACATCTGTCATATCAAATGTTCAAAAACATGCTTGCCTGGTTCGGAGAAGTCGGAGTCTAGCTCGGCGAAGTTCGCGGCTCTGTCACCTCCCCCGGAACCTACGGCAATCACGAAACGGGTACTAACGTGAAAACCAACACATGCACAGAAACCTTTCCAAATATTTTTCAAATAAATCCCATAAAAAACTAGACAAAATTTGAAGATTGTCAGAAAAAGAATCACTCAAAAATACCTTTTTATTAAAAAGTTATAAAGGTTTCTGTCCAGGGACTTATCTGTAATGAAACAGAAAAGTTCCAGGGTTTTAACTGAGAAAACAGAAAACGCTTCGGCTGGGAATGCGCAAGCGCAAAGGAGAAAACGTATTCTGCCCGAAGGCGCCAACAGAAAACGGTTCGCGAATAAAAGAACAGAGGCTGACATGCGGGGTCCACATGTCAGGTTTGAAAAGCTCGCCGGCACCCGAAGACTGCGGTGGACGCCGGCGTCGAACCACGGCGAGTTAGGAGGAACGGAGGGTACCAAGAGCTTCAGCGTCCTCTTCCGCGTCGGTGGGTGGTGGACTCGTCCAACGGGGAGCACTACGTCGACGGCGACACTTTCTCCGGCGGACGGCGGCTCGGGTGAGGATGGGGAACTCCGATGGAGGGCTGCAAGCTTCAAATTGAAGTGCGGGTCAGAAAGAGGGGTGCATGGTGAAGCTACTGGTAAGAGAATGGAGGCGGAGGAGCACACACGGTGGCGAATCAGGCTGGATCCCGTGGCGGGTCGCGGCGGCCGGAGTCGAGGAAGGAGACCTCCTCGGGGCTCTTCCAGTGGCTCAGCGTGCTCTAGGGGGAGTGTAGTGCTGGTGGGTGCTCGAGTTGAAGCTCGGGGCCTCTATTTATAGGCAGATCGACGGGGTGGCCGTGAACGGAGAATCTCCGGCGAGCGATTACGGCGGGGCAGTGGATTGGCAGGGGGTTTGAGCGGCCGGGCAGCATCAGTGGAGGTTACTGGACTCGTTTTGCAGTTAAACGGGGTCGGTCTTGGCGTAATGGCGTCGGTCCACGGTGAGGTGACCGCACGGGCTCAACGGCGGCAGAGAGCGCGCTCCGCGCCCTGCGGTTCACGACGAGAGCGGCAGCGCGTTCGGGGGAGTGGAAGGCCACGCGGCGAGCTCCGGTGGTTTGGGCGGCGCTGGGTGGCGTCGTCGGCGCCGTGTCTCCTGCTGGCGTCCGCAAAGCCGCCGCCGGCGTCGGTCACGGGGCGGCGCACCTTCTGCTGCTCGTCGCCGACGCCCGCAAGGCGCCAGGCATTCGTGCGGTGCAGGAACAAGAGGGCGGGGACGAGGAGCAAGGCGACGCGGTGGCACTGGCGAGATCGACGTCCGCTTCTGAAGAAAACGACAGCAGCCACTTGACTGAATCTCTGAAACTCTGAACTTGACAATGACCATGCACTGCAGGTGTTCGACAGGAGGTTTTGGCTATGAGATAAATTTTTCTGGAGCTGTAACTTGGTGGGATGACCACTCAATGCACCCAGAGGCTGCCTGATTTTACTTGGAATTTTTGGAGAAGGTTTGGAATGAATTTCACCAAATTTGGCAAATCTGGTCCAAACTTGCAGCAAGTGTAGTTTGAAAATTTTGAACTGAAGACCAGTGGATCTTCATGGTTCTAGGTTGAGGGTACAAAGGACCAGGGAGGGGAGTTGGTTTGCGGGCAAAAATCAAAACAGAAAATGGAGTTCCTTTGAAAATCTCCAAGAGCTAGAAGAGAAGACAGAAATTTGTTTGAATAGAATTTAAATGGAAATAACCACATGGGGAGGTTCAACTTGCTGGATTTGATGCAGATCATGATACAAAGGTGAGGGAAGTGTTAGGAGAGAGGATTTGCACTAAGGTCATGGCAAGAAGGAATTGTTGAAAGTGGCAAAGGACTTTCCAAAAGCCATAGTGCAAAATTTCAAGGAGGTTTTCAAAAGTTAATTTCCCAAGTGAAAAGTATTTGTCTTGAGTCCAAATGAAAAGCAAGAACCTCCAAGATCAAAGATAGATCTTGGGTGAATCCACATAAAAAAATTCCATAAAGAAAAAAATATTTGAGAGGGAGAGTTCTCTTGAAGAAAAATTTAAATCACCTCCCTCAAGTCAAATAAAATCTTTTGAAAAATCCAAATAAAAACTTGGGTGTCACAATCTCCATCAACCTCTCCTTCCCCCTTGCTGGATCAAGAAGGAGGAGACGTCTTCCCCAACTGTACGTGTGTTCAACGCGGAGGTGCCGTCCATTCGGCGCTTGGTCATCGGTGATTTGGATCACGACGAGTACGACTCCATCAACCCCGTTCACTTGAACGCTTCCGCTCGCGATCTACAAGGGTATGTAGATGCACTCCTCTCTCTCGTTGCTAGATGACTACATAGATTGATCTTGGTGATGCATAGAATTTTTTTGATTTCTGCTACGATCTTCAACACTTTTTACTCCTTAACCTAATGTCCTTCTGATCTGAGTCACCCTCGTCTTTTCTATGGGGATTAAGAACTAGGCTTTCTCTTTTTTCTACCAGGATCACGTGTTACTAATCCGTAGACTCTTAGGATTGTTTGTTCCAAGGCTCCGTTCAGTTCTACTACCTCCGTATGTTCATAGCTGGCCTCAGAACCTTGATATTCTGATGTTGAGTGGTCATGCCACCATTTTGCAGGATGTCTCAAATCTTTTGAGCATTTACAGCCGTTATGCTGTCTGAGTCATCCCAGGTTTCTAAATAGTCTGATGCATTTGCAAATCCCTTCTTTCCGTTCCCGATGTTTCTTTGGGCCAGTTTAACCACAGTAATCGGTGAGTTCAGGTACTCTGTTGCCTCGACATATATGTTGGAGCTATTATTATGACCCTAGGTGTCTTAGACGACCACTTAGTAATCTAGCAATGTTTTGTGTTCCCAGTGTGATGAATCTGGCCATCATTCTCGAAAGCATCCCGTGATGCCATTTAGTTAGTAGGCCTTCTATTTCTGGGTTCTTAAGCCCAAGATTCACTCTACTTACCTCGTGTTGATAGTGTTGCTCGTACCTTTAGGATATTAGTAACCTTTGCGATAGTCCTCGAGGTCCGTGGTATTTCATTCTTCCAATACCATGAATTGCTTATGGCAGAAGTTCTTTTGAACCAAAATACCACAACCAGAGTGCTCTTGATGAGTTCCCCATTCTATATTGTGACTCTGCCAGTTCTACCTTTCTGCATGCATTATCCAGAAGAAATATGTTGAACTCGTTTGACATGCTAATTTGTGCATCCACAACTCAGAAAATCGTATGTTCCTTTGAGTTGCCCCTCTTTAGTTGTATTCCGGCCTTCATCTACCAGTTGATAGTCAAGAGCATGTGTGCATTCATGTTCATCGATGCCTTCTACCCTTGTGGTCTGTCAAGCCATCCTATTCAGAATGACTAGGAGAAACAAACTCCAACACCTTATCCATATCTTGGATTGGGTCAAAGCAGTTGTACCCCGCAGACCGAAATGCCAATCCAGCTTTTGTTCTGTTCTACCGTGGAGTGTCACCCTCTTTCTTATCAAGAATGACGTGAGAATTGCACAACCTCTTATGAATTCTTGTTGCAGTGATACTTCCCGCCATCATTATTCATTCCTCGGTTCCGTGTTGTCGCAACCGGAATGCTGACAAGTGAACTGTGATGTGGGAAATCGATACTCCTAGCAACCCCGTTTCTTGGTAGTTAATGGTCAATAACCTCATTCTTAGCATGTTGGTTGTAGAATCATCATTCTAAGATAGATTGTGCTACCTAGACCATTTTCCTGGTGCATTCTTCGATCAATGAGTTAGGATTGTGTCAACCCCTTGCTTATTTGATCACATCATTTTGCCCTGAAAAGCAAGATTGTTCTCGAGCTTAATAACATATTGGTGGTTCGTGATTTTCCGAATATCTTCTCGGAAGTATCACCAGGTTGTCCCCTGACTGTTATGTTGAGCTTGTGATTAAGTTGGTTTCTTATAAACCACCCCTTCTCCAAGAATCCGTGTTGGATACCCCTGAGCTAGTTGGTTAAGCCAAACAACAACTTGGAGAGTTGGAAGATAAAAGCTTGTCCGACTTAGTTCATCTTAAGGGATATCTTGTATGTGTGTTGAAGAAAGATGGTATTTTCATCGATTGACCCTCGTGATCAGTTAATGGACCTGTCACCTTATCCAATCTTTGATTTGAGTATGGGTTATCCTCAAATCAAATCAGAACCAAAGATGTTCGTAATGTTTTCTTACTCGTGGTTGATCCCTCGAGCATACACCATTATATCTTTTGGGTCTGACCAATGCTATCAACGTGTTCACTTATTTGTGGAATTCCATCTATATGGAAGCCTGGATGGTTTGTTGTTGAGCCCATTGACAACATTTTCATCTTGTCCATGATTCATGTTTAACATCTAAGTTAGCATTGGAAACTTTTGAAAGCATTTTCTTCGTGCTAGCTCATGAAGTTTATGTTTTGATGGAAGAAGTGACTTCCTCTAATTCGCGTGCATATGATGCAAGTTGCCGCCGTAAATTTGAGAAAGTTTGTTTCACTTCCTCTCGAATCATCCCAAGTCAGTCATGCATACGTGCGAAGTATTCTGTGGTCTGGAGACTTGCAAGCTTCATTCTATATGAATCCCTAGCACACCAAGCCACTGATTGACTTGTTCAAGGATAAGAAGTTCATCGATAAGTGCATAAGGACTTCGATATCCTCGATGATGGTTCCCTACCAGAACTTGGTAGTGTTTTGTTGTAAGACTACTGTGTGGTCATGCTTGTGTGGGACAGCATGTTCACGTGTGTTTAGCAGAACCAGCTCATGTTTTGGAGCCTACTACCATAGTCCATTTCCCGAGAATCTCGCAACGCCATCTCGTCGATTTGTGTTGCAAACTTTCATTTTCTTCAAGACTTGATGAGTCTGGAATATCCTGTTACCAACTAGATCTGAATCTCAGGCAGATATGATGGTTGGACCTTTTCCCAGGAATAATAAAGTTGGTCTTTCTAAACCGGTAAGGTGGATGTCGTGGCCAACACACCCAGCCGGAAGACCTATCATTGTAGTATCTTGATTGAGGAAGTTGGCCACGTCCCCATAAGGATTTCGTAGGATTTACTCTAGTAGTTATTCCTTATGGATTCTTGTGCTCCCGAAGTCCGACCTTTTACTTGATGTTCTAGATACCAAACCATATCTATAAATGGGTTACGCTAACACATCAAGGAGAACATTAGAAGCGGAGTGCTAAATGTCTCTCGGTCGATGTCGTGGTTTTGTCACGGCAGATGTCCTAGAGAAAGGACTTAGTCGTGGAGCCATCGCTGCGGGTTAGCTTACAGGGGTTAAAGCGGACAAAGGACGCAAGAGAGCTTATACTAGTTCGTCCCCTTACGATGAAGGTAAAAGCCTACGTCTAGTTGTGATGGAATTGATGGGGTTTCGATGACCAGGGAGCGAATACGCTTTGCCTGGGTCTCGAGTTGTTGTCTGTTGTCCTTGAACCGTCGCCGGGTCGCCCCCTTATATACATGGGTTGACGCCCATAGGTTTACAGAATCCCGAGGCCGGCTCATACTCGTGTCCGGCTCGGTCTCTGCTACTTCTATCTTACAACACAAGCTTACATAACAATGCCGGTTTACGTCTACATGCCTTAAACCGGCTTTGGGCCCTGGGCCTTCATGAAGCGTCACCGTCTGTCTTCATGGACTTCAGATATAGATGAACTACTTATGGGGTTAACCTGGCCTCTCCTGGCCGGTTTATGCCCAGTGGTAATATCCCCAACATTAGGCCCCAGATTGATTTGAACTGGTTCATGTCAATCCTCAATACTTAAGAAAATTTCTTCTTCAACATCTTTACATAATCTTGTAAACCGACGTGACATCATCTTCTAGGGTCATGGTAAACCGCCATGACGTCACCTGTCATTAACGAGCCTCCGACAATCGAGGCGACAGCTCCGCCTCATATCCAAAATTTAGACTCCTCGATTTTCGCTCCTAACGCTTATCTTTCTACCCTTATAAATAGGGCCAGGGGGTCTTTCCATTTTCCCCCTCGTGCCTCTTCACCTCGTCCTCTTCCTTGCGCTGCCCGACCTTTGGAGCTCCGCCGCCACCGTCGACCTTCGCTTCTGCCTCAACTCCAGCTGCTGCATCACCCTGAACGCACCAGAGAATCACGGCGCCTCTCCGCTCTTCCATCAGTATCGGTAATCCTTCTTTCCTTCCGCCATAGATCTGTCATTAGGGTTTCAGTGTTCATCGGTGTTCGTCGTTGGGCAATAGCTTTTTGATTCAAACCTTGATATTTATCTTGTACGGCGATAGCCGTAGCCCTTCTTTTCTATCCATGTACCTCGTTTAAGTAGAAAATCCCATCTGAACCTTCATCAACTGCTTCGGTACTAATATTTAGGTCTGAATATATTTTCATTTTCTGACATGCGGTAGATCCAAAATTATGATGCCAACTTGTGAAACCTGTTTTCCCCTTCACTTATACATCTTTAATACCAGATTGGGCGGGTTAACTTAGATACCATTAGTCCCCTGTTGAACCGCCAATGCTTTCATCATTGTACTGTTTCCATTGTCAGACTCCGGTTTACGAATAGCCAAATCCGGTTTATCAATATGCTTGTATCCTCATACCACTGTATAGTTGTCCACTGTTAATCTTAAACCGGCAATAATCATGTTTCAGATTTCCATTGCCATGGCCAAGCAAGTCTATGAATGCAATTGGGCTCCCTCTCGAGTAACCGAGGAGCAGTTAAACAACCTTGTTAAAACGGGCGCTTTAGCCAAAAAAGATGTCATCCACTGGAGGGTCCCTGGCCCAAAAAATCCTCCTACACCCAAGGGCGGAGAGGTAGTCGTGTTTGCTGATCATCTCGGACGAGGTTTTAGCCCTCCCGGTTCAAAATTTTTCCGGGATGTACTGGCCAATTTTGAACTGCGCCCTCAAGACATGGGTCCCAATTCTGTGAGCAACATCTTCCACTTCCAAGTCTTTTGTGAGGTTTATCTGCAAGAGGAACCTACCATCGAACTGTTTAGGGATTTCTTTCACTTCAACCATTACACAGAGTTCTCGGATGGACCCAATACGGAACTGGGCGGGATGGCGGTTCAGAAAAGGAAGGAAGTCACCTTCCCTCACCCCAAACTCCACAGCCACCCCAAAGAGTGGAACCAGACTTGGTTTTATTGCATGGATACATCTCCACCTGATGAAAACCCCCTGCCGGGTTACCGCCCTGAACGCCTGAGCAACACACGTCCTTTTCATCAGAGGTTGACTGCAAGAGAAAGGGCCAACTATGCTCCTCAATTATCAAAACTTAGAGCCTTCATGGCAAACGGTTTGACAGGAGTTGATCTCGCTCGTTGTTGGATAAGCTGGAGTATTCTGCCCTTAAGCCGGCGCTCCGGTTTGATGTGTGAGTATAGGGGGAGTTTGAAGGATGCTCAGCGGCACATTGACATTCAGCTTACAGATACAGAAGTCACTGAGGCTGTAAAAAAGATACTGAACGAACTGGAGGCTGCCTGTGCCCAAACCGGACTACTCCCTTTCTGCACCTTCAACAAACCACCAGTTGTAAGAATCATATAATCTTTTTATCTGAAGTTGCTTCTGTCCATATATTATCTGAAAATGTGATTATTTTCTGAAAGGGTGATGATCCGTTCTGGAACAAGAAACCATCACAACACAAACCGGCGAAGCCGCAAGACAAACCGGTCAAGCCAGTTCGTCCAAAGACCAAGGTTGTTAAAAAACCTGCCAAGAGAAGGACCACTACATCCTCCGATCTAACAGCTGATGACGATGTGGGTAATCCGGAACCAGAGGTAGAACTTGACTCTCTTGGTTCATTTTTCGTACACCTCATTGACAATGATTATTATCAGGACGACGCTGAACGTAGCCATGCTGATGACGTAGAGGTAACCATTTTTTCCTCCGATTCAGATCCTCCGCCAACATCAAAAATCCGTCAAGCAAACCCGAAAGTAAAATTTTCTCACCCCCTTGCTTACTTGGACCCAAACTTTCTTTTGAAGACGCAGCAGCACGAGGCTCGCCGCACAACCCGACACAGCTGCCAGGTAGTTACCTCCGCCGTTTTACCGAACATTCCGGTTCAGAAACGCCTATCAGAGGTCTCTTATCCCATTGATACTTCATACCCCAAGGCAGGTTGTTTCCGCCAGCCTCTTAACCCGTCTGATTCAAATTATCAGGGTACTTCTCACTCATTTTCTGGTGAGTCATCGGCCACACAGCTTCCACCCCTCAAAACAGTTCCTGGGTGAGCTATGCACGTGTCTTTATTCTTGATGTGTTATCTTTACATACTGTACTGATCCTCATGTCTATCTTTTCTCAGCGCCAAGCCGAGACCCAGCAAGAAGGCTCGGTTAAGCAAACCGGCTGATGATAATGTAGCTATTGAACCGGAAAAAACTCCAGATCCGGAAGAAACCGACGCTGACGCCATGCTTAATGATCCGCCGCCTCAAGACCATGAATTCCTTGCCGATGAAGTGCAAGTTGACACTACAAGCCATACCGACCGGCCAACCAGCCCTGTCCGAACCGATGACAAACCGGTCAGTCCCGTTAAGGATACTGACAAACCGCCAACTCCAGTGACAGCTGCTGATGACAAAGATGATGAGGTTATGATTACTGGCACTGGCCACACCACTCCTGGCAATCCTGTCGCTTTGTCAAAGCATACTGCCAAGGACGAGCTCTCTGCTATCGGCAAAGGCAAATGGAACGCCGATTTATCAAGCTACGCAAATCTTAATGCTCAAGACATTCACTCTGGCTTCTTGAACCATCTGTATACCAGCCGTGACTATGAAGCTAGTTTGGTAAACTTGATGAAGGAGCGATATGAGGTAACTACTATTTTTCTCTTTTGTCCGATTGCAGTTTATCAACTCCTAGTAGCCCCCAAGTGACGGTTTATGATACCAATCTAAACCGGGACTTTTGTCATAATTCAACTTTGCATATTTAGCCTCCAGGGACCGGATTACCTCTTTAAGATGAACCGATTCCTTAAAATTTTCCATACTGCTCTTTCACCGGTATAGCCCCCAAGGGCCGGTTTAACTTTATAAAGATGAACCGAGACTGTAGAAGAATCCTATACCAACAGTTTTTGAATAAACACACATTAGCCCCCAAGTGCCAAGGTTAATACTTGTATTGTGCTTGGGACTTGTAGAAATTTCTGATAAGGAGCAAATATGCATTAGCCCCCAAGTATCAAGAGCATAACTTTTTATGTGCTTGGTACTTCAAATATATAATGTCAACTCATTATACATCTGTCCCTTTATAGGCTGAGCTGAGCAAAAAGGAAAGCCAAACCGCTGATCTGCAAGAGAACATCAAAACCCAGCAAGCTGAAGCCTCCAAAGCGAAGGAAGAATTGACCCGCGCACTAGGCACTATGGAGAACTGAAAGAGGGCTTCAACAAAGAGCGGGCGGATTGGGAGACTGAAAAATCCGCTTTGATAAAAAGGGCTGAAAACGCAGAAGCCGCTCTTAAACCGGTGGTTGATGAACTGACCGGCGTAAAGTGGCAGATTCATGCCATGACTGCTGCTGTGTTCAGTAAACAATTTTTCCTTAATACTTTCAACATATCTTTCTTATGTGTTGTCGGTTTACTGATGTGACAATGGTGCAGGAACTCGCATTAGCCATCTGGGCTCTGATGTACAGAAGAAGTTGAAAGCGGCCTATACTCTGATAGAGCAGCTGTATACCGGTGCGCAGCGGATCATCTGCACCGCTTCACACAATAAACCTCTTCCAACATTGATCAAGGACACCTTAGAAAGGCTATCCATGCTGCCTGCCTGGGTTGAAGAACTAAAGAAAGCTGCGGCAAGGGCCGGAGCTCTGACCGCTCTAACCCGGGCAAAGGCGTGGGTGCCTGATCTTGATCTGGTGGACGTGGCTAAAGGCTCCCCAAGCTTAAAAGAAGACGGATCAGAATTTGGCCAGGAGGATCTCCGCGCCATAAACCGGGAAGTACTTCCACTGGCTTGTCATTTGGCTGAAGAAGCTGATCTCTCATACTATCAGGCAACTTATGATGACAAGAACAGACGGATTGCTGCACCAATTCCGGAAGCGCAAAATCTGATCCCTCCAATCCGTAAGCACACTTATGCCCCTGATATTGAATCGTCAACCCTTATAAGCGACGAAGCTGTGTTCCAAGCTTTAACTGGGATCGACTGGACAACTGTTGACTTCCAGTCGCTGGGTAGAGACGAAGAAGATGAATCGGTGCAAGATGATCCGCAGCCGTCAGGTCAAGCTGATAAGCAATCATAATCCGGGGGCCGGTTTAGTCTACCATGCTGCAATGCTTATTGAGAAACAATTATCCCTTTGGGCACTGAAATGCCTTGTAATAGGCTAGTTAAAACACTTGGTCTGTTATGCCTTCGTGCATATTTATCTGCAACTGATGCGTGCCAATCCGCCATGCTTAAGATATGATATTCATAATCCATAGCTATTTGTTCAAGTTGTTCCTGCAGATAAGAAGCTTAAAGCGTCCTAGCGGTTTACCACCGGGTGGGTCATGATACCCAAATATATATATGACCAAGGTTTATAACCAAGGTTGTAAAAAATAAATAACCAAATATGGAAATATATGATACCTGTGACCTTATGGCATAGTGTTGGCTGACCAACTTTGTAATGAGGGTAATAACCCTAATCCGGAGTAGAAGTAACTCCTGTTATATGATGCTGGTTTATCATAAAACCATTCCGGGCTGTGATAAACACCGGCTTATTCCATACTGGTGACTTTGAGTCAAAACCAGACCGGGCTGATAGTCTCCGGATTATAACTTGATCATGTACTGACAACTTGTAGTTGCCAGCCTAATCGGGTTGATAAACATCGGTTTGAAAACATCACAAATCTTATCAAAAGAAAGAGAAACTTAGCAAAGGCAAATAAAACCGTTGTAGTCGAGGCTTTTCACGGGCTGCCAGGCCCTAAATTCGACAGCAAGAAAATCTTCAAACAACATTGTGAGCTGTGCTCGGTAGGTGCCTATGTTTGAGCTGTTGTTTTACAACACTCTCTTTGGCCCCGGATTGATGTGGCTTTGAGCCGATCAAGAGGTGTGACTGTGGTTCGGATACGACCAAGCCCCCAAGTGATGCTGTGGCATTGCGCTGATCAAGAGGTGTAGCTATGGTTCGGGTTCGACCAAGCCCCCAAGTGATGCTGTGGATTACGCCGATCAAGAGGTGTACCTATGGTTCGGATTCGACGAAGCCCCCAAGTGATGTTGTGGCATTGCGCCAATCAAGAGGTGTAGCTATGGTTCAGATACGACCAAGCCCCCAAGTGATCTAATATGAAGCTTTGAGAAGCTAAATCAAGGGGTAAACCGGACGCCGCTTTGTAAGCTCTATGTAACCACACATGATGTAAGAAAAACAATAGATACCCCGCTTCAGCTGAGGTTCCGGTTTATTATATTGATCATAATATATACAATGTCATAATATGTACATAAGCAGAGCCTATAGCTCAAGTATAGTAAGGCCGAAGATGAGCAATATTCCATGGCCGGTTGGTCTCCTCCTCCGATTTACGTGAGTCTTTGCGGTCTCGAACATCGATTAGGTAGTATGACCCGTTGTGAAGATTCTTGCTGATCACAAAGGGTCCTTCCCAAGGGGGGGATAGCTTGTGCACATCCGTCTGATCCTGGATGAGCCGAAGCACCAAATCACCCTCTTGAAAGGTTCTGGTTCTAACCCGGTGGCTATGATAACGACGCAGATCTTGCTGATAAATCGCCGAACGGGCTGCCGCCATGTCACGTTCCTCATTTAACAGGTCAAGAGCTTCCTGCCATGCCTTCTCGTTGTCAGCTTCAACATATGCCGCTACACGAGGCGAGTCATGACGGATGTCACTAGGAAGAACTGCTTCCGCTCCATAAACCATGAAGAATGGTGTGTATCCTGTCGATCTGTTGGGTGTGGTATTGATGCTCCACAACACAGAAGGTAACTCCTCAACCTAACAACTCGGCGTCCGTTGCAAAGGAACCATAAGCCGGGGTTTGATGCCTCTCAAGATCTCTTGATTGGCCCTCTCCGCTTGACCATTGGACTGGGGGTGAGCCACTGATGACACGTCAAGCCGGATGTGCTCACGTTGACAGAACTCCTTCATGGCAGCCATTTGACAGATTGGTACCATTGTCTATTATAATGCTGTGTGGAAAGCCAAACCGGAAGATCACCTTTTTGATGAATTGAACCACCGTGGCTGCGTCACACTTACTAACTGGCTCTGCCTCCAACCACTTCGTGAACTTATCAACTGCCACCAAAAGGTGGGTCTTCTTGTCCTTGGACCTCTTGAAAGGCCCAACCATATCCAGCCCCAAGTTGCAAACGGCCAGGTGATTGGAATCATCATCAATTCTTGAGCCGGTACATGAGCGCGTCTTGAGAATTTCTGACAGCCATCACATCTTTTGACTAAGTCCTCGGCATCAGCATGAGCTGTCAACCAATAGAAACCGTGACGAAACACCTTGGCCACCAAAGATTCTGAGCCGGCATGGTGACCACAATCTCCTTCATGGATCTCACGCAAAATTTCACGGCCTTCCTCAGGAGACACACAACGTTGAAACGCCCCTGTCACACTGCAATGATGTAACTCTCCATTGATAATAGTCATGGACTTGGACCGCCGGATTATCTGCCTGGCCAGAGTTTCATCCTCTGGTAACTCGCCCCGGTTCATATACGCCGGATATGGAACCGTCCAATCTGGGATAACATGAAGGGCCGCCACCAACTGAGCCTCCGGAACAGGAACAACCAAATCCTCTTCACCAGGGAGCTTGACGGACGGATTATGCAAAACATCCAGGAAGACATTAGGTGGAACCGGGGTACGTTGGGAACCCAGGCGGCTTAAAGCGTCTGCCGCTTCATTCTTCTGCCGGTCCACATGATCCACCTGATAACCTTTAAAGTAACCTGCAACAATATCCACCTTACGACGATATGCTGCCATTAGTTGGTCCTTGGAATCCCAAGTGCCGGACACTTGTGAGCCACCAGATCCGAGTCACCGAAGCACTTAACTCAGCTTAGGTTCATCTCCTTAGCCATCCGAACACCATGGAGTAAAGCCTCATATTCAGCTGCATTGTTAGTGCAAGGGAACATGAAATGGAGAACATAACAAACACTTATCACCTCGTGGGGAAGTTAATACGACTCCAGCCCCCGAGCCCTCCAATTGCCTGGACCCATCAAAATGAATAGTCCAATAAGTATGAACCGGCTTCTCCTCTAGCGCTTGTAATTCTGTCCAATCATTAATGAAATCCATAAGTGCCTGAGATTTGATCGCCGTTCGGGGTATGTATTTCAACTCGTGAGGCCCGAGCTCGATAGCCCACTTAGCAATCCGGCCAGTTGCTTCCCTGTTCTGGATTATATCCCCCAAAGGAGCAGAGCTGACCACCGTGATGGGATGACCTTGGAAATACTGCTTAAGCTTCCGGCTTGCCATAAAAACCCCATACACCAATTTTTGCCAATGCGGGTACCTCTGCTTGGACTCAATAAGTACCTCACTGATATAGTAAACGGCCGCTGAACCGGATATTCCTTTCATGCCTCCTTGCGCTCCACCACAATAGCCACACTAACAGCCTGAGCATTAGCTGCCACATATAGCAACAATGGTTCTTTATCCACTGGAGCAGCGAGAATCGGCGGATTAGCCAGCTGCCGCTTTAAGTCCTCAAATGCTTCATTAGCGGCATCACTCCAGACGAAGTTATCCGTTTTCTTCAGCATCTGATACAAAGGGATGGCCTTCTCGCCAAGGCGACTGACAAACCGACTCAACGCGGCAATCCGGCCTACCAGGCGTTGAACATCATTGATACACTTCGGTTTAGCCAAGGAGGTGATGGCTTTGATCTTTTCCGGATTAGCTTCAATGCCCCTGTTAGACACCAAACAGCCCAAGAGCTTGCCTGCAGGTACACCAAAGACACACTTGGCTGGATTAAGCATCATTTTATAAACCCGCAGGTTATCAAAGGTTTCCTTCAAGTCATCAATCAATGTCTCCTTCTTCCTTGATTTTACCACAATATCATCCACATAGGCGTGAACATTGTGGCCGATCTGTTTATGAAGACAATTCTGCACACACCATTGATAAGTCGCCTGAGCACTCTTGAGCCCAAAGGGCATGGACACATAGCAGAAGGCTCCAAAGGGAGTTATGAAGGCTGTCTTCTCCTGGTCCTTAACTGCCATTTTGATCTGATGATAACCAGAATATGCATCCAAAAAGCTTAAACGCTCGCAACCCGCCGTAGCATCAATAATTTGATCAATACGGGGAAGGGCAAAAGGATCTGCTGGAGAAGCTTTGTCAAGATCTGTGTAGTCCACACACATACGCCAAGTGCCATTCTTCTTGGGGACCAGCACCGGATTAGCCAACCACTCAGGATGGAATACTTCAACGATAAATCCAGCCGCCAAGAGCCTGGCTAGTTCTTCTCCAATAGCTTTGCGTCTTTCTTCATTGAACCGGCGGAGAAACTGCTTGACCGGTTTATACTTAGGATCAACATTGAGAGTGTGCTCAGCGAGTTCTCTCGGTACACCAGGCATGTTAGAAGGCTTCCATGCAAAGATGTCCCGATTCTCACGGATGAACTCGATGAGCGCGCTTTCCTATTTCGGATCCAAGTTAGCGCTGATGCTAAACTGCTTGGACGAATCGCTAGGCACGAAGTCAACAAGCTTAGTCTCATCAGCCGATTTAAATTTCAGGGCCGGATCATGCTCTGTAGTTGGTTTCTTCAACGAAGTCATATCTGCCGGATCAACATTGTCTTTGTAAAACTTCAACTCTTCTGTTGCACAAACCGACTCAGCATAAGCCGCACCACCTTCTTCACACTCCAGAGCAATCTTGCGGCTCCCATGCACGGTTATAGTTCCCTTGTGACCCGACATCTTGAGCTGCAGATAGACATAAAAAGGCCGTGCCATAAACTTAGCATAAGCTGGCCGTCCAAATAGGGCATGATACGGGCTTCTGATTTTCACCACTTCAAAGGTCAAGGTTTCTGATCTCGAGTCATGCTCATCTCCAAAAGCCACCTCCAGAGCTATCTTACCAACAGGATATGCGGACTTACCAGGCACCACACCATGGAACACCGTATTGGACGGTTTAAGATTTTTATTTGTTAACCCCATGCGACGGAAAGTTTCATGATAAAGGATAGTAATACTACTCCCTCCATCCATGAGTACCTTAGTGAACTTATAACCTCCCACCTGAGGTGCCACCACCAGAGCCAGATGACCGGGATTATCAACCCGGGGTGGATGATCCTCTCTACTCCACACAATCGGCTGCTCGGACCAGCGCAAATAACGGGGCACCGCCGGTTCAACAGCGTTCACCGCCCTCTTATGAAGCTTCTGATCGCGCTTGTCTAAGCTAGTGGTGAAGACATGATACTGTCCGCCATTCAACTGCTTCGGGTTGCTCTGGTAACCCGACTGCTGCTGCTGCTGCTGATTGCCCTGATGATTATATCCACCTTGGTTACCCTGATTACTTTGATTGTTATGTCCACCCTGATTGCCGTGGAAGCCTGAACCGGAATTTCCTCCGCCATAACCCGGCCCATGAGAACCGGGGACCGAGCCGCCTCCTGGTCCATGATCATATCGGAAAGAATCAGAATTTTTGAATTCTTGCATGATGTAACAATCTTTCCAGAGGTGCGTGGACGGGTCCTCCTTCGTCCCATGCTTTGGACATGGCTGGTTCAACAGATAAGACAAACGGTCCGGATTAGGACTTGGCCTTCCACCGCGCTGGGGCGGTTTACCCTTACGCCGCTGGCCCTTGTCATGTGTATTAGTGTTAGCCACAAAGTCTAAACCGTGGTCCGCTTTACGCTTGCCACCATTTCCAAGACCCGCCGGGTTGTGGTGCTGCCCCTTGGCGTTGCCGCTCTTCTTTCCCTTCCCCGTCTTATCATCGTCAGACTCGGGATCCTTGGTACTATCAGAGTCGGCATACTTCACCAGTGCAGCCATGAGGGTTCCCATGTCATTACAATGACGTTTGAGCCGTCCCAACTTCAACTTCAGGGGTTCAAACCGGCAATTGCCTTCCAATGTTAAAACTGCGGTGTCAGCGTTGATGCGGTCCGATGAATGCAAAATCTCCGAAACCCGGCGCACCCAATGGGTTGTTGACTCTCCTTCCTCCTGGACACGGGCAGCTAAGTCCACAATTGACATGGGCTGCTTGCATGTATCCTTGAAATTCTGAATAAACCGGGCTCTCAACTCGGCCCATGACCTGATATAATTAGCCGGTAAGCTCTTTAACCTAGTGCGGGCTGTCCCTTCTAGCATCATGGTGAAGTATTTCGCACATGCTGCATCATCCACATCCAGCATCTCCATGGCCATCTCATAGCTTTCGACCCATGTTTCAGGGGATAAATCGGCGGTGTAATTCGGCACCTTGCGCGGGCCCTTGAAATCCTTGGGCAGGCGCACATTGCGCAATGCCGGGACGAGACACGGCACTCCCAATGAACTAGAGGTAACTCCTGGTTCCACCGATGTGGTTGGACGAACCGGAGTAAGCTGACGGGCTTCATGCTGCGCCGCTAACTCGACCTCTCTGCGTGCCCGAGCCCGGTCCACCACCTCCTGAGCATCACCAGCACCACCCGCCGGGTTATTGCCACGGGGCGGATCATGGTTCCGCGCATTGCTTGACATTGACGGTTCATCCATACGCCTGCTGTAACTCCGGCTTGGACGGGGAGTGGAATGAATCCGAATCGCGACTATATGAATAAGCCTCCTGTTGAACCAAGGCTGTCTGAAGAAGCTCCTTAACCCGACGCGTCTCAACCGCCGCCGGAGAATCGCCTTCGATCGGGATGGCCGCCAACCGTGAAGCGGCAGCGACAATGTTGTCCATCGGGTTAGAATAATGACCGGTGGCGTGGGGACATGCGGTGCTAAAATGTTGTTCTGACGAGGCAGATCCATCAAACGTGGCTGAATCGGCGCTCCTGCTCCAGGTGCCTCCGCCCGGTTTACCACTGGCGGAGTACTGGTCCCTGCTCCTGGGGTGTTAAAGAGATTTCTAGCGTCATAAACTGGTGGCAGGCGAGATCGGTGCCTCCGCTTCAGGACTTTGTTCGACGCACTCTGATCCAGCATAATCCGGTAAGCTTGTGCATCCAAAGCAGCCTGCCGCGCGGGTATCCTGGTATCCTCAGCTGCTAAGTTGGCTTTGGCCTGGGTGATCTGATCTTTCACTTTCACGATTTCCGCGTTGTGCGCATCCTGATCCGCCGGGTTAGCCTCCGCCATCAGCGTTGCCAACGCGTCAAACAAATCAGATAGAACCTGAGCTGGCGGTCGCACAGGGCCTCCTACCCCGGCCACTGTTGCCGCTGCTGATCCGGAAATCATCGCCGCTACGGTCGAAGAGTGCAGTGCTGGTTGCGTACCGGCCATGAAGATCGCAACCCGGTTTGGCAGATCAAAGGGGTCCGGAATACTGTCGCCATCGGAACAGCCCTCAATCTGGCCATCTTGTAACTTATATAACGACTCGGTCTCTCCGGTCGATGACTCGTCGCCGGAATAAACGACGGTCTCACCACCAGATTCCGACCTATCCTCAGATTCCCCTCCATGGATAACTCCCACGAAGGCACGCTTCATGACAGGCTTGACCCGGGCAGATCTCGCACGCTGAGCCGTTTCGACGAGGTCCGTGCAGATGTCCGGCTCAGGGCCCGGTTCGCCGATCTTGCCAATGAAAACGTGTATGCCACCAAAGGGGATCCGGTACCCGTACTCGATTGAGCCGGCCTCGGGGCCCCAGCCTGCATCATCGATGTAGAGCTTGCCGCGACGACTCTTGGTCATCCGGCCCATAGCGTAACCCTTGAGTCCTTCGAAGTTGCCCTCCAAGAACTTGAAACCATCGTGCGATAGCACCATGGTGGGCGCCAACTGTCGTGGTTTTGTCACGGTAGATGTCCTAGAGAAAGGACTTAGTCGTGGAGCCATCGCTACGGGTTAGCTTAAAGGGGTTAAAGCGAAAAAGGGACGCAAGAGAGCTTATACTAGTTCGGCCCCTTACGATGAAGGTAAAAGCCTACGTCTAGTTGTGATGGAATTGATGGGGTTTCGATGACCAGGGAGCGAATACGCTTTGCCTGGGTCTCGAGGTGTTGTCTGTTGTCCTTGAACCGTCGCCAGGTCGTCCCCTTATATACATGGGTTGACGCCCGTCGGTTTACAGAATCCCGAGGCCGGCTCATACTCGTGTCCGGCGCGGTCTCTACTACTTCTATCTTACAACACAAGTTTACATAACAATGCCGGTTTACGGCTACAGGCCATAAACTGGCTTTGGGCCCTGGGCCTTCATGAAGCGTCACCGTCTGTCTTCATGGACTTCAGATATAGATGAACTACTTATGGTGTTAACCCGGCCTCTCCTGGCCGGTTGACGCCCAGTGGTAATATCCCCAACAGTCGATCATTCAGATTTCATTTCCTTGGCCTCGTTAAGGTGAAATTTGAGAAAGTGTTGTCTTCCTTTGCATCTGGATCCTCCATCTCTATTCATCATGGTAGTACGAGGTGTCACCAAGATATTGGCATAGATGTTGGTAAAACCTTGATGAATATGGAAATGCTTAAGTTATTGAGAGCACGCTCAGGCACTAGGTTATATTCTCGGTATCAATTGGAATGTGCCTTCCGTTTGCCGAGTTGTTCTATAACTCTAGTTTCTTTTCCAAACTGAGTATGACATTCCTTCGAAATCCTTCAAATGATCATTTATGAACTGCCTTAGCTTGGTATGAAGAGTTTCAATGATACTTGTGTCAAAAGTAATTCTTTTTGCCACTTAAGGGAATAGTTCTGTCAGTCACCTTCCGTAAGGTGCCCCGATGTGGTATTAAGGGCAATATATCTTCCCGCTACTCTGAAACTAGTGCACCATCTTCTTCAAGCATGGAAAGGCAGCTTATGTGAAAACTTCCCTTGTGGTTTCAAGTTCAAATAGATCAGGTGCCTATGTTGTTGATACACCGAAAGATACTAACGCTATGCTCCAATGCGGGATGAGGGCCAACGATTGTGATGAGTGGGGACCTTAGAGCTGAAAACCTGTTGCCTAACAATTGAAACTTCATCATCGGCTCCTTACCATCACCCTTATATGTGTTTTGTGACTCAACTCAAGAGATGTTTCAATGTCTCACTCCATGAGTTGATCTTGGTTGCTCGATCTTCGAGAAGATCGATTCCTGTAGAGTTTCTTTCTGTCATCATCGTGGGGGGTGAAGATCTCGAAAGCAAAGACGTCAATGACAACATGAAGCAATGATTCAACATCTTCGAGAAGGGCAGTTGGATCATGAAGATCGTGTTAGCTTTGTGTCCCCTTTGTCTTCTTACCTCACGTCTTGAATCTCGGGACGAGATTCTTGTTTAGTTGGGGTGAGTTGTCACATCCCTAGTTCTGGTATGACCTAGACTAGCTAGTCATGTGTGCATCATGTTTAAATTTCAATGAATTTGAAATGGTGACATGTGAAAGCCTCAGAAATCATTTCTGAAAATGACCAAGATAAAAATTGCTTCAAATAGGTCCAAGAAAATGTTCATGTTTCTCCCTGAAAATATTTGTCAGAGGTAAAATTCAAACCAATACTTTTAGGAGCTCATAGATATTTATTTTCGGCATTTGGAGTTAATGTAGTAAATATTTGCATTGGATTTATATTTGCTATATATTTAATATAAGGCCAATAATTCTGTAAACTTGTGTGGGGCTCTATAATAGCTCAACTAGCCCACACAATATTTATCAGAGGTAATAAATTTGATTTAGTTTGAAAACTAAATCAAAAACAAATTACAGAAAATAGAAAATAACAGAAACAAAAAGGAAACAGGAGCTCACCTGAGCAGCCCACCCACCTGGCCCAGGAGAGAAGCCGGCCCAGCCCACTTACCTCCTCGCTCCTCGTCTTCCTCCTGCCAGTAGGCAGGAGCGAACACGCGCGCGCACCCGCGGAGCCCTCCACCTCCTGCTTCGCGCTGGAGGCCGCTCCTTCATCCTAATCCGCGTCTGGAGACGCGCGAGGCCCCCCTCGCACTTTCCCCTCACTCTCTGCTTTCTCCCTCGCCTTCTAGCCCCTCCTCTGGGCGTCACCGAGAGCTTCCGCCGGCCGCCGTGCCTCGCTCGCGTGGCCACCGACGACAAAACGACGCGCCACCGTGCTCCCGAGATCGTCAGTATCGCGCTGCACCTCCTCATCGCACCAAGAAAGGCCGGAGGCCCTCCAGCGTCACCAGTCATCTTCCTCGCCGCCTCGGCCACCGGACGCCCTCGTCGAATTCGCCGCCGCATAGGCCTCCTCGAGTCCAATGAGACCGCCAACGACCCCGCTGTGAGCTCCACTCCGTTTCCCCTCCTTCGTTTTCCTCGTTCCCGTGCCGTAGTACCCTCGCCCACATGCCCGAGCACCGCCGTCCGCCTTGGCCGCCTAGCTTTCTTGACCCGAGCCCCTCCGCTCGAACCCGTGGCACCAGGATGCTTCTGGTGGCCCGTGGATGCCACCTAGCCCATTAGATCCTCCCCTAGCGCACTACAGCACGCGCCCGCTTCTAGCCGAGCTCCGGCCACCGCCATGGTTGCTGTGGCCATCGTCTCCGTCCACCCCACAGCCTCCAGCATGATCCCCTGGATGCGCGCGAGGATGGGCGTCCCTCTGGTGCCTCCAGCGCGTCGAGCCAACCCCTGTATCGCCGTCCCGAGCAACTCCGGCGATCCTCCGCCGTCGGGTCTGGTCGCCGGCGTTCAACTCCGGCGTGCTGACGTGGCAACGTCATTAGTGGCCAATGACCCACTAACTAACCCCCTGGCTCGCTGACATGCGGGCCCCGCTGCCTAACTAACCAGCTAACAAAAATAGTTTATGTTTAATCTAAACACAGTGGCCCCACGCGTCGGCGTTGACCTCGCTAACGTGGTCGTTGACCGGACCCACCTGTCTGTGACACTAAATGTCTCAGGGTCACTGACCAGTGGGTCCCACTAGTCAGGTTTGACCTGGACCGTGCCCGTTGACCTGCTGACGTCATGATGATGTCAGGCTGACGCAGTAATACTTTTCTAGAATTTAAATAAATCTTAAATGATTTGTTTAATTCAGAAAATATCCAAAACTTTGAAAAATCATAGAAATTAATCTATAGCTCCAAATGAAATAAATTATATACGAAAAATGATCAGAAAAATCCAAGGGATCTGAATATGGCTGAACAACTTATATATGAAAAATTATATATGAAAAATCATAGAAATTTTCATGCATGTTTGAACAACTTAACCTCACTGTTTAATCCAAAACATGATAATGTACTATTTGAATTCATAGTTTGAATTTGAATTTGAACCTTGAGTTCAAATCAACCCAAACCTTTCTGTTACTAGTTGCATTAGCTCAAATTACAACATATTGGCATGTCATGATCATGCATCATATTGTGCATTGCATTGATTGTGCTCTTCCTTGTTTGCCGGTAATTGTCCCCTCTCGGTAGACGCTGCTTCGACGCTGTGATCGTTGACATTGATGAAGACTCAATGTTATCTTCAGAAGTGCCAGGCAAGCAAAACCTCCTTGTTCATTCTGATACAATCCCACTCTCTCGCTCCTGCTCTCTTTTACTGCATTAGGACAACAACGTTTCAACTGTTACATGCTGCGGTAGTTGAACCCCTTTCCTCTGCATGACATGTCATTGCCACAGTAAATAGATGAAACCCACTAGCATGAGTAGGAGTTGTTTGAGCCCTGATGTGCCTACTCATTCATGCTTGTTTGTCATGCTTGCTATTGCTTAGAGTTGAGTCGGGTCTGATTCATCGGGGATGAATTGGAATGTGGTGAACATGTCCTACTGTTGAGAGCTAAGTGTGTGAACACGATTTGGTAAAGGTAGCGGTGAGAGGCCATGTAGGAGTACATGGTGGGTTGTCACATTGCAGCCGTCCTCAGGAACTGAGTTCTATGTTTGTGATCCATGAACAGTTACTACCACACATTGGGCTCCGGACGCTCCAAGCTCTCTCGACTTATTAATCAACCTGATCTCTGTCCAGGAGTTGCAACTAGTTTCTGGTGTTTGTAGGTAGTGTTAGTAGTCTACCAACTGGCACCCGGTACAGGTGGGCCTGGGACAGACTAGGCAACGTGGCACGGTGTACCAAGCGTAGATCCATCCATCGAGGTGGGCTTGGGAACCCTGCACACATCGTTTGGGGCCGTGAACGACACCCCGGCCGGATCTCCTTGCGGATGGAACCCGAATAGGCGATAAACCTGGACTAGAGACTTGTGTGGTTAGTCTGGTCGTGGCCGACTCCCTCGCCAGGCTTCTGCTTGAAGGTTGCCGAGATACACGATGTGTACATGGTGGTAAGTGGCGAGAGCGTGTGTGAAGAAGTACACCCCTGCAGGGTTAACATCATCTATTCAAATAGCCGTGTCCGCAGAAAAGGACTTCTGGGTTGCATGTACAGTTCATAGACAAGTGAAAGTGGATACTCTAAAATCCGCAAGATAAGCGTGAGTGCTATGGATGGCGTTCTCGTAGGAAGACGGGAGTGAATCCATAGTGGTGTATTGATATGGTGAATATGTGGACTCGTGTGCGCCACCTCAAAAGAGTTACTTGCAGTCGTAGTTTAGGATAGCCACCGAGTCAAAGTTGGCTTGCTGCAATTAAACACCACCATCCCTTTGTTGATAATGATGCATATGTAGCTAGTTCTGATGTAAGTCTTGCTGGGTACATTTGTACTCACGTTTTCCTATTTTATGTTTTTGCAGAGAGACTTCAGTCTTGCTAGTAGTACCGCTTGGACTTCGACGTTTAGCTTGATACCTCACCTACGATCTTGTGCCCTTGGCAAGATCTGGTAGATAGTCAGGCTTCTCAGCCTTTTCCATTTGTAGATGTCTGTACTCAGACATGTTAAGCTTCCGCATGTGCTTTGATTTGTATGCTCTGAATGTTGGGTCATGAGACCCATGTTTGTAATATCTCGCTCCCCGGGGCCTAATAAATAAATACTTTGAGTCGTAGAGTTTTGTTGTGATGCCATGTTGTATTTACACATATCGAGCATATTGTGTGTATGATTGAAATGCTTGGTATGTGTGGGATCCGACAACCTAGTTGTTTATCCTTTGTAGCCACTCTTATGGGGAAATGTAGTCTTGTGCTTCCATGAGCCACAGTAGTCCGCTACAGCCCGGTTCACCGGAGTCCTGCTAGCCCAGCACTGCTGCTTCGGAACACTTGACTGGCCGGCATGTGATTCACTTCGTTCCTGTGTCTGCCCCTTCGGGGAAATGTCACGCGGTGATATCCGGAGTCCTGCCTAGCCTGCTACAGCCCGGTTCACCGGAGTCCTGTTAGCCCAGTGCTACTGCCCGGATTCGCACGCTGCTGACCGACATGCTCGATGTTGATTCATGTATGCCTGTCCCCGTAAGTTAGTGCCACTTTGGGTTCACGACTAGTCATGTTGGCCCGGGTTCTCTGTCATATGGATGCTAGCGACACTATCATATACGTAAGCCAAAAGGCGCAAACGGTCCCGGGCCATGGTAAGGCGACACCCGTGGGAATACCGTGTGTGAGGCTGCAAAGTGATATGAGGTGTTACCGGCTAGATCGTTGTGACTTGGAATCGGGGTCCTGACAAAGTACGTTTGTTGCTTGCTAAAAATAAAGCAGGCATACTTGAAGCACGCAATTACGTCCATGGCCAGCCATTTCTTGTTGGCGAATACTTTGATGAGTGCAGCTCCAGTTGCCGCGAGTTACATGAATATTGCATGGATCAAATGTCAGAAGGTCATCACCATTTGCTAGTCCACTACAATAGATATCATTTCCGACACGATGCTGGTTCCATCATTGTGAGTTTCGAGGACTTACATCTCATCTTCAACTTCAACGTGCTCGATGCCACTCTTGTTAGATGCGTGATTTTGTAAGTACTTAACAAACTCTGATTAACTTCTCCATACAAGGCTGTAAATGATAAACAGCTAACTGCATTTTATTCCTCTCAGGGGATTGAACGCGTAGTGAAGACAAAGTGAGAGTTTGTATTTCATAGATCCCACATTAGCAAATGGCACAACATTACATGAAAAGGACCGACGGGACTGGGCCACTAACACGGTCATCCGTATCTTCGAAAACACGTCCCATGAAGAATCATTTCTCTGGCCATATCATGAACGGTAAGTCAAGTAAACAACCACGCATACACTGATTGTCTTTCAGATTTCAACATCATTCATAAGTTCATTGCTTTCTTAATATGTAGCAATCACTGGATATTGGTATTCATTGTTCCAAACAAGAACACAGTTTACTACATCGATTCTCTCAGAGAGTCAACAAACGCTTAGGATCTGACGCAGCTTCAGCAATTCTTGGACAGGTATTGAATTCTATGATGTTGAAATTAATTTGCATTCATATCTGGTTCTATAATTGATGTTGTCAAAATTCATCATCATTTGCAGTGTGCTCGCATTGTGGGAAACTAAAATAGGGAACCTGTTCAAGAGGAAACAAGGTATCTGCAGCACGAGATCGTTTCTCCGGTAACACACCGAAATCCATTATTTTCAGAAAATTTATCCAACAGTCTGCAAATACCTTTCCTTACGCTAGTCAAATGTTCAAGCTTCTAAATAAATCTCTTTCTATTTTTTCCAAAGAAAAAAAATAATACATCTAACACCGGTTAGGTTGTTCCTAACAGGACAAATACATGACTAATTTTGTACAAAAAATTTCAGTGTCCTCAGCATGAAGCGGGGACCAACCTTTGTGGATACTATGTTTGTAGACACATGATCTCCATCTGGAAATCTGCTGATAGTTGTGACGATCCTCACGAATTAGTACCAGTAAGTCTATCTTAATTAATATCTTCTACTCCACTCATATGGCACATTCTGATCTTAAAAATACTGCAGCTCATCTTAAAACCGAGGACCCCTGAACCGCTCCCGGCTGGTGAATTGATGATGGTTTGGAGATTTATAAGCGACTTCTTCCTGGATCACTACATCATTCCCACTGGTGATAATGAAGATTTCAGCATGCGTTCTCCCGAAACATTGAATAAGAGTTAGCCGCTAAACATATAACGCATGGATCCATTGTTTTCCATCCGATGAGGTCTTCGTATTTTGTACACTATGATTAATTATGTAATGCATATATGTGTGGAGAAATCATTGGAATTTAGCTACCATATGTTCAATTGCAATTGTTGCGAAATCTGATGAATGTTCTTCCTGTGGACACTGTTTGTTCAATTGAATATTGTGGCGAATTAGCTTTTTGTGTGCCGATTCAAAATGGGATATTTTTTTGTTCAATTGAATATTGTGGCGAATTTTCTTTTTGCGTGCTGATTCAAAATGGGATATTTTGGTTTTAACCTGGCAATTGCTCCGCACACGGTTCAACTAAATGAGTGCGTGCGATCCACATCGGAAAGCATACGTCAATTGTAGCAGAACCGTCGGTGATACACAGCAGATCGCAAATGATTTGCAGCGCTACTACGTGTGCGTAGGTTCTCCGAAACCGTTTGTGATATCGCGTTATCGCACACGAGAACTCGGAGTAAACCGTGCCCAATGCAAAATACAATCCCAGTCGTATTTTTTTCAGGAAACATGTCGGATCCCAAACGAAAAGCACACGTCACTCTTGCGGCAACCGTCGGTGATACCTAACAAATCACAAACGGTCTACAGCACTTGTATGTGTGCAAAGGGGCTCCTGAACCGTTTGTGATAGAAAATTATCGCAAATGGTAATTGTTGGAAAACGTGTGCGATGGAGTCTAGCATGGCAGACGGGTTACGCAGAAAACTCGTGTGCGATAGGGCACAAATCGCAGACAGTTCATATGTTGGCCCGTGTGCCTTACATACTGTTTCCCAAACGGTTCGTTACGATAGATCGTATGGTTTCACTGCGTCATTAGAAACGCTTAATCACCGATACCACAGGTGCAAAAGAATTTAGTGTGTGCTGCATCGCACACGATTACATTTTGGAAGGCCTCTGGATCACTGTTCCATATCCCCGACAGTTTCTGGGTTGTGTGGGAAGGACCCCCCTATCACACACACTCACTTGGTGACGGTTCCGAAGGCCGTCGCGGAAAGGGGTTAAAAACCATTTGTTTAGGACTGACGCGCACCAGTGTTTGCTCTGTTTTTTAAAATAGCATGCCATTCCGGAAATAACAGAAACATCATTTTTTAAATGTGAAAGCTTCGACCCACAAGTTTTTGTTTTTGCATTGCATTTTTTGTGCAACACATACAAACTCATTTTCGAAATAACTCCTACTAGCCAACACAGAAACCTCGTTGTAAATATGAAACTAGCATCTAATCCATATGAAAGCCGGTTCGATTTGATTTTAAAAATACTAACATCACTTGAAAACTATGGAAAAAAAGGAAATATCATTGTTGTCCATAGAGGTAATGATATCAAGGAGGGTACCAGGGTGCGTTATATATATAGACTTGCATAGCAAGTACATTATGCCACATAAGTTCGTACTACCACCAACCAGTTACTGCCAAGTTCAACTTATTGGACGATCTTAATATCCAGTCGGACCGAAAACTTATACTACCATAGTACCAGTTACTAGTAAGTTCCACTTACTGGACCCAGAAACTGATACTACCAACTTCCAGTTACTGGCTAGTACATACATATTATAAAACTAGCGTCAAACTATGCCATTCAGTCATGGTTCTTCCCATGGGTCAACGAATCTTCATGCCACTGCACATGTTCACCTTAAGCCCACCTCCCCTCCTTTCCATTAACCTGAAGATATTTATACGATCTTGTTTCATTTTGGCGCCCTCAACAACTTCTCTCCAGTTCTTCGTCATGATCGCACACCCGTCCTTCTTGCCCATCTTGAACAAGATCTTTTTAGAACCTTTAGAACATTCGTTGGTAACATGCACAACCATGGGCTTTCGCAGATAATCTTTGAGGTAGGCCTCACTGTAATCCTTTGAGAAGCACTGATTGCACAACAAAATAAATAATGTTACACGATGGCATTTTCTCTTGTGAAGTATGATTTGCACAAAAAAGTCGAAGTCTTTACCATCTTGCTCTTCCCTCTGATGACTGCTGAGCGAGTGACGGTGCTGACATAGTATGGTATGGGAGGTTTGCACTGCTTTACTATGGATTTGAGACAGCCCCACCGATTCTGGTCTAGTGATACATGGTTGCCGCAGAAGATGGTGATCCTCGAAACTTCCTCTTCTCCCCGGGTATCCCGGACCTGTATGGAAAAAACTAAGATGACAAAGTAGTAAATAATTTCATACATAAGATCTAGAACATCAGCACTTGGTTGATGATCAATGCCTATTTCAATGATCAAGAAATGAAGGATTAGATAACCCAATCACATCCACCCAGCAATATCTCGTAGAAACAGGGGCAAATTGAATATTTGATTTATTTAAACTAACAACTAAGCACTGCTCTATTTAAGCTCTAGTTTAGTCAACGCTGATTTGGAAACAAAGCAACAAGCTTATCTAGAACCCAAACAGAGTAATGTGTTGTAATCAAGTGTTACTCAAACCTCAACTTTAGATAGTTCACGGTTCATTTAATATCTGACCAGCCATATAGAACTTTACCCCTGTGTGCCACGATGCGATCATGGTTGACATATCCATCTCCATCAGAACTATCATCAGTGTCATAGTCGCTAGAGGTGTTGTCATCACCTCTATAGCCGTCACTCCCATGTGAAGTGCCATCTGAAGCATCATCTGAGGTGGTTCGGTGATCACTCTCTTCACTGCTGATGAGGATGGTTTCCCATGCCATTCAAACCTGTTGCATGCATTGCTATGAACAAATGGTAGTTATTATATGAAATCAGTCTTACATTAGGACTTGTTAGCACCATATACAATGTGAATAATCTTTTCGCATACTTCTTGGTAAGTACGTAGTTCATGTACAAACATCTACACAAAAAATTTAGTCGACAACCAAATTGATACTACTAGACTATTCGCGGGACTAGTCTGTGACAGCCTGGATTTTGCCTTCTCTCTTTTTCCGGACTTTCATTTGCATTTGCTTTGAATTTGGAGTTTTGAATCAATTCAAATGGACTTGAACACTTGGGCCTACCCTTTATTTTCACCCAAGTGACCCATTCACCTCAAACTCACTTTTCCTTCTCTGAAAAACTCCAACAAAAGTCCAAGGAATATTTTTCATAAAGAAAAACATTTATTTTCTTCCCTGAAAATCATTTCAGAGAAGTATGCTCCAAGGCAACCCCTAGATTTCTTGCTCCAAAAATTCTGAATAAATTCACAAATATTCTTTGAACCCTAGGGCACCTTCCCGAGCAAAAATATTGCATAACTTTTTGTAATATTTTTGCTACAGAAAATCATTTCTGTTCTGGACAGAATGATCACTTTGTACAACAAGTATATTTTTGCTTGATCTTTTGGGGCTGATCTTTTCTAAGCTTGATTACCCTCCTAAGAGATTACTAAACCCCAAAGCACACCCTTTTATTCTCACTAAATTTTTCTCAGTGAAGCTCACAAGTTTCTGTCCAGAAACTTGCTAGGAAGAAAGCCACTCCCACAGTTCACCTATGACCCAGCCAACCTTACAAAATGACCAAAACCACTAAGGACTAGCTACCAGACATGGTGTTTACGCTTAGCTTAGCCTGATGCCAAAGTTGACGCGGTGACCACGAGAGTCCAAGGGGGTTGGCATACGGTCGACGCGCTCTGCAGTGCGCCAGCGTCTCTGTTGCACGCGTGCTCGCTGCCCCGACCGCCGCACCTTGCCAAACCGTGCCCCATCTTTGTTTGCACCTCCATAACTCCACCCTGGCGCTCGCCGATGCCGGAGCTTGCCGCAGCGAGCACGGGCACGGCGCGGCCAAGGCAACAGTGCGCCCGTGCCCCTGTGCTCGTCGCGTACCGCGCTCCTGTGCTCGTCGCCGCTCGTCTACAGCCTCCGCGTGATCTCCGGCGTCTTCCCCCTCTCTCACTAACACCATTCATTGCCGGGCGACACTCCAGAGAGCTCCGGCGAGCTCTCGATCCCCGCCTCAGCCTCGCCTACATATAGCACCCCTTCGAGCTTATTTTTCTTCACACTCACCTTCACCACACCCCCAAGACCCCGTAGGAAGCCGCAGCCCGGCTGGTCAGGCCTCCGGCCGTCACCCCCGTCCCGAGCTCGCCGACGATCCCCGTCCTCTACCCCCTCCCTCTCCAGAGCCGCTCGAGCTCCACCAACTTCTCTGGTGTGTCCGTGGTGGTTCACTCGTGCGTGCCGGTGCCGTTGGACACTACAAAAAAAAGACACATCCGTGACATTTTGGGCCGAACGAATTTTTTTCTGTTATACTTATGACACTTCTATGACGATAATTGTGTAAAAACCCGATATCATCATAGATGTGGTGGGGTCCTACTTCTATGACAAAAAATCATGACAGAAAATGGGCTTTTCGTCCTGGGCGGTCTGGAGACGCAGCTGCATGACATTCTTTGGGCCGTCCATGACGGAAAAAACCGTGGTAGAAGCGAGGGCGAGGAGAATATCGGGGTGTTCCCGGTTACGGTGGGTGGTCGGGGCTGAGCGATGCGTGTTTCTCTCATACACGCACGCGTGTGGGTGCGAGGCGTTGGGCTCTAACTGAACCCGAGTGAGGCGTTGGGCTCTAACTGAACCCGAGCGATTGCACTGCAGGCTACGCGTTACTGAACCTGAGCGATCGATCAATGGCTGTTAACTGAACCTGATCGAGCGATTCCTTCGCTACTGGTGCTAACTGAAGCCGATCGATGCTGTCTCTGGATGAACAGTGAGCGTTGCTGGGGGGTTTGGATGAACAGTTCCCGATGGGGGTGGATGAACAGGACCCCGTGGTGTTGCCTCTGGATGAACAGGACCCCGATCGATCGAGCCGGTTGGGGCTGGATGAACAGGACCCCGTGGAGGGCTGGATGAACAGTAGACGGTGGAGGGCTGGATGAATAGTAGCACGTGGAGGGGTGGTTGAACAGGAGCCCGTGGAGAGGGCTGGTTGAATAGTAGCCGGTGGAGTAGCGTGCGGTGGAGGCTGGATGAACAGGAGCCCGTGGATGAACAGTCGCAGGTGGAGGCTGGAGGAGGTCGGCGGTGGATGAACAGTAGCCCGTGGAGGCTGGAGGGGGTCGACGATGGAGTTGAAAAGTATCCCGTGGAGTCCCGTTTTGCGGTACGCCACACCCCTCCCAATGAACAGGACCCCCGTTTCGACCGTAGTGCTCCAACACAAGTCTGTTTCCTCCGTTTTGCGGTACGCCACACCCCTCCCGATCAACAGGACCCCCGTTTCGACCGTAGGAGGTCTGTTTCCTCCGTTTTGTGGTATGCCAGACCCCTCCCGATGAAAAGGATCCCGTTTCGAATGTGGCCGGTCGAACACAAGGCCGTTTCCTCCGTTCTGCGGTACGCTAGGCCTCGTTTCCATGGGCTGTTCCGTCCAAGCCGGTTGGCTCCCACGCGTTCCGTTGCCTCCCGATGAACACGACGGATTCCATTGCCTCCCCATGAACACGACAACGACATAGTTTCTCCGTTCCGACCTAGCCATGTACACGAGCCCTGGCCGTACGTATGCGCGAGCGTTTGAGACCCCGCCCGTATGTACGTACGTGGCCGTATTTTCTTTCTTTCACACTGGCCGCTATACGTACGTGTACATGCTACATGCGCGCCTCTACATCGACCAATATGTACGTACACGTTCGCGACCAGAATGACAACGCTACGTACGCTTTAACCAGGTGGTCCCGACTGTCAGGCACTTCCTTGCGTGCGAAGATATAGCTGGTGGGTCCCAGCAGTCAGGGGGGCGAATCGTTTTTTTGCCCGGACGCACTTCCTTGCGTGCGAAGATGTAACTGGTGGGTCCCAGCAGTCAGGAGGGAAACATTTTTTTCGCGAAATACAGTGGCCCGTCCAGTGGGTCCCCGGTGTCAGGTGCAGGAATAATTATTTTGCGCGTAATAAGGAGGCACTTCCTTGCGACTGCCGTGGACCCAGCTGTCAGCCTCTCCACGTACAGTACTCTTCCGATGGAAGTCGGTCATTGACGACATTGACCACGGCGCACCGAGAGCACCAAGGCGGTGGACGACGGTGAGGCCTAGGAAGGGGACGACACGGAGCCAGGGAAGACGCGGCAGTCGATGCCCACGTGTAGAGGAGTATGAGGGTTCACTGGTTCGCTGCGGTGTGAGGCTGCCGTCGCCCCAGAATAACAGGGGGTGTGGGTGAGTAGAGGGATGGCCTGGCCAGCGGTGGGAGTAGTAGGGGCGGTGAGGCCTCTGCCGCGTCGCAGCAGGCCACGGGAGGCTGGAGCACGAGGCACGACCGGCGGTGGTTTGAGCGGCTGGAGCAAGAAGACCAGAGGTTGAAGGAGCAGTACGGCCGTTGGATGGACATCGTACAGTCACTGGAGCTAGAATCGTGCATATTGACTAAGTTGACAAAGCCCTCCATCCCTGTCAACTTAGTAGGCCCACAAGTCAGCCTGCCACTATACTGGGTCCCAGCTAGCAGGGGGAGTATTCATTTTTTTGTGCGTAATAAGGAGGCACTTCCTTGCGTGCGAAGATATAGTTGGTGGGTCCAAGCTGTCAGCGGCAGTAACGTTTTTTTCACGAAATACAGAGGCCCTTTCGGTGGGTCCCAGATGTTAGGTGGAGGAATCATTATTTTGCGTGTAATAAGGAGGCATTTCCTTGCGTGCGGCCGTGGACCCAGCTGTCAGCCTCTCCACGTACAGTCCACTTCAGATGCATGTCGGTCGTTGACCATGTTGACCAGGCACCAAGGCGGTGGACGACGGTGAGGCCTAGGAAGGGAACGACGCGGAGCCAGGGAAGACTCGGCAGTTGTTTCCCACGCGGAGGGGAGTACGAATGTACGAGGGTTTACTGGTTCGTCTGCGTCACCGGAGAATAACAGCAGGTGTGGGAGAGTAGAGGGATGGCTAGGCCAGCGATGGGAGTACGGTGGGGCGGTGAGGCCCGCACGGTAGCACAGCCGGCTGCGGGGAGGAGGGAGTAGGCAGTCCCGCCGGCGCTTGTTTGAGTGGCTGGAGCAGGAAGAGCAGAGATTGAAGAAGCACGACGGCCGTTGGATGGAAATCCAACAACCACTGCTTGTGCATCAACCTTTTCTTAGGAAAGCCTCAAATCTATGGAAAACAGCATACAACCCATCTGCCATTATTTCTAATAATTTACAGCCCATTTGCTAATTCTTAAGGTTTTTTTGGAGCCCATATTCTTTTTGTTAGCATTACAGCCCATATTGTGGCCACGGTTAAAAGATTATACGAAATTTTGCATATTTCAGTGCGGTCCGAACTATTTTTAATCTCGAAATTTCGAGTCACATTCAAACTGATTTTAAAAATAAATGTATATCAATATAAAATCCAACAAATTGTCCACACATAAAAATTAATGCAATTTAAAATCTCGAAATGAAAAAAAGAAATTTGAAACTAATTGCCAGTTTGATGTGTTTTAAAAATGTACAACCCATTTCTCATTACTGATAGGCCATTTTCTCGGCCAGCCGAATGAAGCTCTCCTCGTCTTGAAAGATTTTTAGCCCAACAGGCCTGACAAAGAGACTTACTTGGCAAATCACAAAAAACTGGGCTGTGGCCGTGGACCCAGCTGTCAGCCTCTCCACGTACAGTACTCTTACAATGGAAGTCGGTCATTGACCACATTGACCATGCCGCGCCGAGAGCACCAAGGCAGTGGACGACGGCGAGGCCTAGGAAGGGGACGACGCGGAGCCGGGGAAGACGCGGCAGTGGATGCCCACGTGGAGAGGAGTACGAGGGTTCACTGGTTCGGCTACGGTGTGAGGCTGCCGTCGCCGCAGAATAACAGGGGGTGTTTCTGAGTAGAGGGATGCCCTGGCTAGCGGTGGGAGTAGTAGGGGGCGGTGAGGCCTCCGCAACATCACAACCGGCCACGGGAGGCAGGAGCACGCGGCACGACCGGCGCTGGTTTGGGCGGCTGGAGCAAGAAGACCAGAGGTTGAAGAATCACTACTGCCGTTTGATGAACATCGTAAGGTAACTGGAGCTAGAATCGTTCATATTGACTAAGTTGACAAAGCCCTCCGTCCCCATCAACTTGGTAGGCCCACAAGTCAGCCTCCCACTATGCTCGATTCCAGCTGGCAGGGGGAGTATTCATTTTTTGTGCGTAATAAGGAGGCACTTCCTTGCGTGCGAAGATAGCTGGTGGGTCCGACCTGTCAGCAGGGGGCACGTTTTTTTTCACGAAATACAGAGGCCCTTCCGGTGGGTCCCAGATGTCAGGTGGAGGAATCAAAGCCTTGAGAAGGCGTACAGAACAAGCTAGTGTACCAGTAAAGAGGCGTTGCTGAGTTTTAGAAAAAAGAGAGACGTGCTCCTGTAGCTGGTTCGAATCCAAACCTAGACTATGAGTATATATGGTGCTATGCTACTCTGCAAGTAATGAAACTGACATATCCAACGTTCGCTTCTCCTCTTCTCTACTGACTCTGCCTAGCATCAGAAGCTCTGGCCGCAGCAACCATGTCCGCTGGCAGCTCGTCCACCTGCTCTTCAGCAGGCAACAACCAAATATGCGCCAAGTCGCCACCCATACCATCGCCCGTGGGTCTCATCACACCCCTGCCGGCACGCGCACCGCAGCCGGTTGCTCATCGCAACCCGCTGCCGTTGGTGTGGTGCCACTGCTGCAAATCACGCAGAGTCATCCGTCGCATCTCAACCATAATCCTCAACCCTGGCCGAGTCTTCTACAAATGCCCAAATCATGGGGTAATAATATGTTTAAGTGTTGCTGTGCTGCTTTCAGTTGCTGATTTTTTTAATAGTTTGGTTGATGATCTTCCAATTTGATTCATGCAGAAAAGGGAAGATTCGTGTGATTTGTATTTCTGGGAAGTTGCTGATGTGGGGGAGTGCAACTATGCTGATTATTTGGTTAGCCGAGGAATCCCAATACCAGCAGGTTGGGGTGTTGGACAAGTAACTGAAGGAACGGTAGAAGAGGAAGATGCAAAGCAGAAGGTTAAAGATGCAGTTCCTCTGATCATGGCCAAGCAACAGCTGCTGAACGGCCTTGACAACAATGAGGAGATGAAAGAGCTTGTGAAGATAATGGGCAAAATCGATGTGCTCTGTAGGATGATTGTCTCTTTATTTGCAGTGTATGTAGCACTCGTGCTGTATTCAGTGGCTATGACATGAGCACTTTGCTGAAACTAGTAATGAATGAAACCTGTGTAGTAGGCTGGGCGTAGTGTTGTGAACATCTAATGATTTCTATTAACAGAAATCAGGGGGTATCCCCTTTTGCTCATAAATAAATAAGTAGCAGAGGCCCTTTTGGTAATAAATAAATAAATTAGCAGAGGCCCTGTCGGGTCAGCTTTGTTCTCATTCGAAGACGTCGAGCAAATTGCAGTCCAACAGTACACTATGTCATCAAATTCAAGTTTCACAGCCAAATATGAGTACAACTAAACAACAATGTCATCATGTTTTAGTCGTCATACAATCACCAAACACAAATCAGCATACATAACAAGTGATGTTCTCACAGGAAAATACTAAACAACATGTTCATCAGGTTTCAGTTGTCATAGCAAACACAATTTCACATAGTAGATAAAAAACGTCTTCTGACAGGCAAATACGACAAAAGCAATGTAATCATCATCCGCAGCAGCAGCGTCAACATCTTCGCCATGTGTATCAGTCTGAATCGTAATTCCCCATGGTGTCATCTTCTTCTTCGTCCTCAACGTCCTCTAACGTTGGCTTCTTCTTGATCAACTCTTGTATGTCCACAACACGACAGGCAATCTTTTCGCCGGCGTCATTAATGTGATGGTTCTCAAAGATATTAGGAACATCTGTGTTATCTTGTACATCAGGAGCAGTGTAAGCATCATCTTGTAGTGCAACTTCATTAAACGAATTCCTCTGCTCAAACCTTTGCAATACTCTCCAGTCATCGCTACGTGCAAATGTGTCTTCCAAGAAAAATATCTGTGTTGCTTGATTTGCCAAAATAAAAGGCTCGTTGGTCTGGTACGCCGCCTTGACATTGATGGATTTGAAATAATCATCAGCTCTGGGTTTTGCGATCCTGGAAAACAGGTTATACCAATGACAGCACAACAGAACCACACACCAATGATCCTCGAAACTGGAGATATACTGCAACTGAACAATGTCTGTTATGTTAGCATACATTTCAGTTGTCTCTTTCCAATACGTATCCGTGCTCATGATGGCACTTTTTTGTGTCTTCCTGCCTTCGTCTCGTGCAAGGGTGTTGTAACGCACATCTCCAACAACGCAAGATTCATAATGTCTTACCCGAGTATCAGGACCCATTGCTAGTGAGTAAAGGGCATCATCAACTGCGTGCCCATCCTCCCGCATCTTCTTAACATATGGTTAGAAAATAGACAAGCTGATCATCTTATGTACTCAATATATTAAAAAAAACTGACATTGCAATTCAAAAGCTTACGTGGCTCTTGAACCATTTCGCAAATCCTGCCATAACCAGTTTGTCAATGTTTCTTGGATTTTGCGGCAGTAACTCCTTGTTGTAGATGCTGCACAACATAGTGATCGCGTCAAACATCTAAATATATAAGAATGTGCTGCAAGTTTAGTAGAATACGATGTATAAGCTGCAGTACTTAGCACTTACTTGATACAAGGTAGTATCTCAGGACAGTTATTCAACACATACCAAACCATTTTGTCCAAATCTTTAGGTTTGTCCTCTTGTCGACTCTTCCCTGTAACTTGAACAGAATAATCGAAAACATTGAGCCCGGGATTGTCTTCATCCACCTCTTTGCTAAGCTGATCATCTGTTTCAATGTATTTTGAGAAGAATGTCAACGCTTCTGTAGCAATGTAGGCCTCTGCAATGGAACCCTCGGGTCTAGCTCTGTTCCTAACATAGCCCTTGAAAGTGCCTAGCCGCCTTTCAATAGGGTACATCCATCCATACTGTACTGGACCTCTAAGTAGTGCCTCATCAAGTAGATGAACAGCCAAATGTACCATCACATCAAAGAAGGCTGGAGGATATATCTTCTCAAGGTCACATAGGATAGTTGGTATCTTGTCTCTAAGACGCTCCAAAGCATCTATCCTGATATTTCCACTGCAGAGTTCCCTGAAGAATTGTCCCAACTCTGCAACTGCTCTGTATAAGTCAGGGCGGCCCAATCCTCTAACGATAACAGGTAAAACCCTTTGAAGTAGGACGTGGCAGTCATGAGTTTTCAACCCTTGTACCTTGTTTCCATCTGCACTGACTCTCCTTTCAGGGTTGGAAGCAAATCCATGTGGGAATCTCTCACGTGATAGGACCTCGCAGAATTCTTTTCTTTTTACCTTGTCCAAGACGTACACAGCTCGTGCCATATCCCGTGGTTTACCTTCATCTTGCACCTGCAAATCCTGTCTGATACCCAGCTGTGTCAAATCAATCCTAGATTTTAAGGTATCGTTCGTCTTGCCTTCAATATTAAGAAGTGTGTCGATAATGCTGTCACATATATTTTTCTCGATGTGCATCACATCAAGATTATGCCGCAGATCCAAATCTTTCCAATACTCCAAGTCCCACAAAGTGGACCTGTGGGTAAACAATAATCTCTCTTCTGCCCTGCCACGCTTCCTTTTCCCGCTACCATTATCAGGATGGTTTCCTGGTGTAATATGCCTGACCTTCTCTAATTCCACTCGCAACTCATCGGCGGTGAGCCTCTTTGGCGCATCACGGTTTTCATGCTTTGCATTGAACACATGTCTTCAGTATTTTCTAGGATGCGGCTTGTCCTTGGCAAGGAAACGCCAGTGTCCAATGTAACAGATCTTGCTAAGTATTGCGTATGACAGCGGATTCCTGTCAGAGTGAACACATGCATTGTAAACATGTGTCATTCGCCCTAACATAGTGCCCAAAGCCGGATAATCATGGATGCACCAAATTATAACAGCACGCAGAAAGAAATCAGCTGGTGGGCTGTTATATAGGTCTCGAGTGAGAACACCCCTCCATAGCTTTTGAAGTTTCTCCACAAGAGGCTCCATGAATAAATGAAAATCCTTTCCAGGACTTTTTGGACCTGGGATGAGCAAGGCCATCATGTAGTTTGATTATTTGGTGCAGACATTTGGAGGCATGTTGTAAGGGATAACAAGCACTGGCCACATGCTATATGTGGCGCTCTGGTGGCCAAATGGGTTAAATCCATCTGAAGCTAAGCCAAGTCTAATGTTTCTCGGGTCAGCAGCAAACTTTTCGGGTTTTTGATTGAAGCTTTTCCACTCACTACCATGTGATGGATGGCTCATTACATTCTGATCTCTATACTCCTGATTCCTAGAATGCCACAGTACATCCTCTCTTGTTTCAGCATCATGAAACAACCTCTGCAATCTTGGTGTAATTGGAAAATGTCTTAGAACATTATGAGGAATCCTCTTCACTGCATCGCCATCTTTCCATCTTGATGATTTGCATTTCGGCCATTCACTTAAGTTGGCATAATCCTTCCGGAACAGAAGACAATTATTCTTACAAACATGGATCATATCATATCTAATTCCAACTGCACGAAGGAAATTCTTCTTTTTACTGTAGGTGTGTGGCAGCTCAGACGCATCTAGGAAAGCTTTGCGGAAAGTAGCCAACATCGCATCGAACGATTTGTTGGTCATCCGCTCAGATGTCTTCACCTGAAGAAAGGTGACCATAGCTGAGAATACTGATAGCTTATTTCCTGGGGTGACAACCACGTTGCATTGTTCCAACATGCGGGCCCACCGTTTTTCTTCTGCAGGTGAAAGTTCATGGAATGCATGAGCATTTCGTAGCATTGTTTCAATGTTGGTCAAACTCACTGGCTCCGCCACCACCTCCTCCTCCTCCTCTTCCACCTGAGCATCAGGCAGATCAAGATGGTGATCTCCTGCTTCCACGTAGTCAATAACATTGACGTTCACAACTTCATCATGATGAACCCACCTAGTATATGTGACCGACATCCCATACAAGTGTAGATGATTTTGCACAGTTGACTGGGGTCTTGTAACTGAATTCATACAACTACTACACGGGCAGAGCACATCTGATTTCGGACCACCGTACTCAGCTCTGATAAAGTTCATGAAGTTTTCAACCCCCTCGACATAGGCAGCGGAGAATCTTCGAGCAGAAGTTATCCAAGTCCTGTCCATCTGTTAGACATACAAATTAGTTCTTCTACTAGATATTACAGGAAAACATATATTATTTTTTATGAAGTCCAGAAGAAAATACCTAGGTCGATGTCTAAAGCTATGGCAAGATATTTGGACAAGCAGATCTAAGTAACGAAATATATGTAAAGCTAATTTAGCTAACAGATTTGAGTGATAAATTATGGCAGGCTGTTTCAGCAGTCAATGAGGCCGAGCACACAGCCATCGAACTATCGAAGGCCATCGCAGCAACAAAGATCGAGTATAAAACGGTGTAGAGCTATTTCACCTAACAAATTGGCTACTAGACCATGGCAATCTACGTCACAATAAATATATGGCACGATATTTTAGCAACTAATCGGCCTTGATATGCCATCTCAGCTAAGCAGATTGAGTGCAGAACAGGGCAAAGAAGCTTCTTAAGCAGAGCATATTGACTGTAAATTACTTCGGCAAATAGTGAGATTAACAGCGTCTATCAGCTAACATTCAGCGCTACACCGACATGCATGGGGCGTCAGTCTAGAATGCGCGTACCGTGGGAGAAGCTGACCGTCGTGCGTCTCCACACGAACGTCGCCAGCGGTGGCGGCGCTGACCGCCGTGCGCCTCCACAAGAACGTCGCCAGTGGTGGCGGCGCGACTAGAGGACGACAGACTACAAGAGTGTACTGTGGGAGCGAGAGGATCGCCATGCGTCCACTCAACGAACCGCGGCACCGACCTATCGGCGTGGCGGGGAGGGCGGCTTTGGCGGAGCGAATGTAGTGGAGGGGCACGGGGGGAGGGGGGTTTGGGGAATATTATTGGATAGTTGGCCGAAGGGCGGTTGAATCTAGGATCTGGGGGGAATTTTTGGGTGGGGGGAGGATTTTCGCGCGGTGGGCAGGCAGAGTTTGGTGCATGGTCGGTTTCTCCAAGTGCAGTCCCACGTGTCAGTGAAGAGGCAAGCCGAAGCGCGTTCCGTTTGTGTGAGCCGTGTGTAGGACCGAACGTGTGTGGGGTGCAATGCGACCGCGACAGGGGTGCTATGAGTGTACCGCCTTTTTTCCTTTTAAACTAGGTGCTTCGCGTGATCCATCGATACTACTACTAGTAATCCGGTAATCCCGACTAAAACGGCGCGGCCGGGTCTTTTCCCGCGCGATATGCTGGGAGGTTGGCTTAGTTGGGTTTTTTAGGACGAGTAATGCTACACCTACGTACTCCCACTTACGTAATTAACATAATGTGAAACGTGTGAGCTGTTGATTGTAGATTGGGGGGAGGGAGGGGCCCACCACCATGAAAATCAGGGGAGGAGAGAGAGAGGCAATTTACGTTAACCCTTTCGTAGGTTCCCGTAGATGTAGAAAGATGTGAAATGCGTGAATGTGCATTTGCAGATAAGGCCTTCCCTCGTTCATCCTTTTCTCCCACAAGATCTTGATCTTCCGTGCAACGCACGAGCATCTTGCTAGTACTCCTACAATATACTATATTATTGTGAAAGTTCATATACACCGGCCGAGATTAATGCAAACACGACAGATTTTCACTACATTTCGAACTTCTATAGGACAGAAAAATAAAAGAAACCTGACCCTAAACCTATTCTACGGCGGCGACCGACGTCCTCCATCTGCGATCTCCATGTACGGGGGCGGGGTTCAAGCCCGTGAAGTGAAGGTGCGGACTCCGGCGAGGAAAAGTAGAACACGGGAGACGGACCGGCCAGTTGGCAAACCATGCCCTGCCGCCTCCCATGCCCTACTCATCCTCGGAGGAGTCCCCGACCTCGGCGGTGCCGGACGTTGGACGGCGGCAAGTAGGACACGTGGCTGTCGGTGCTCCCGTCGTGGGCCGCTAGCATGGCCACCGCTTGTGCAGCGACTTAAGCGAGGGCGGCGACCTCGAGCTTCATCCCCGAAGACAAGCTCTCCCGCAGAGCGTTCACGCTTGCGGTCATGGCGGATGTGGTGCCAGGTAGGAGGACGATGCGCTATGGTGTGGAGGTTAGCCGGCGTTGCCGCTTTAAGTAGCGCATTCCGGTGAGGCCAAGCGTCCTGGTGCGTCATTAAGTTGCCGGAGTTGGTTCCTCGGGCAGCGAGCCTCTTAACGATGGCATACGGACGGACGGCATGAATGCGGGCAGCTGGCGCCAGCTGGGAACGCACCGCGCGATGGTGCGAGGGACAAGGGTTATTGGTGTGCCAGGGTAGTCAGCTGCGGTCGTGGCAATGTTGGAGATGCCCTTTGCTCACATGCGATCGACGCATGTCATTGAAAAAGCAATACGACGCGGCATGGTCTCAGGTCCAGTCGATGCAGTTGGCCGCGCTACACCACTCCGCGGACCCGTCCCGGCGCCCCGTGCATCCTCGATGAGCTGGGTGTTGGGGTGTGTTTGGATTGTGGCCAAAGTGCACCTTACCAAAATTTTGTTCTTGACCTAATGATTGGTCTTTGTTTGGATGGTTGCCATTTTTTGGCATGCCAATGAACTCTAGCCAACTCTAGTTCATTTTTCTTGCCGATGTCGGCCAATTCATGGGCAACCAAAACCTCAACCAAAATTTTGGCTAGCCAATGCTTTGATGGGGCAACCTTGGGCACAAACCAAACATACTGTTGGTTGTGCCACAACACTAACGCCACCATCGGCACACTGAAACCGACCGTGTCTAGCGACGATGAGCATGTTGCTCACTGCGGTCGCCGTGTCCAGAGGCGGCGCTGGAGCTGCGCCACGTTTTTGGCCCCCACGACCCACATGAACGGTTGCCGGTGGCGAGGAGGTCATGGGCCAGCTCCTCCATTGGACTAGTTTCCACTACGTCGTCCCGACAGGTGTGCCCCACATGTCAGTTTCCCTGTTTTCCCGGTCATATTCGAGCGTCAGTGCTCCGCATTGCGCATTAGGCCTTTCACTATGTAGGCCAAGCGAGACAACTTATTGTTTATTTGAGCCGTTCAAGTATAATCATGTGGCGTTTGCTTATTTCTCATTCCTCTCCAACCCTCTTCTCCATCGATCATGTCGCCCTCCGGTCGAGTCCATCCTACCGCATGCCTCATTTGAACATTCCGCCGAGTATCATTCGCATGTGGGCCTAGACCATGCTTGTATTTCCAATGTTTATTTGTAATTTGTCTGACATGCATACAAACAAACGGTTCATTTAAAGTTTCACTTTGCCTCCACTACGTGTCGCTTCGCGTCTTAGTTTTGACATCCCATTCGGTTCATGCCCCGACACATGTTGACGAGATCGATTGATGTTGAAAGATCAATTGCGTGTCATGCAAGGAGATAAAGGTTTGGTCTATTTCTATGATAGAAATGACCCGCTGGGGGGGGGGTCTGTGGGGATCAGAGGGCGTATATTGTACGTTCATAAGCGAAACGAAGGTATTGTGCCCACCCTAGTCCTCTTTCAATCGATCTCCGGACCCCGAAATGAAATCGAGAGAGAACGAGTGGGGGCATGTGTGATACCTAAGGCGGATTCAAAATTTTGAACCGGTGATCATAGCATTCGCAAATCATATATAAAGGGTATTCAATGTTCGTTTCGTTTTTGAACGTACAATATACTCCCTCCTATCCTTTCTAGTTTACATATAAGTTTTATGTGTAGTCAAAGTATCTCTACTTTGATAAAAAAAGTATCAACATTCAACAACGCCCAATCAATATTGTTAGATTTGTACGTACTCCTAGATTTTTACTCGAGATGGTTTCCAATTTGTTTTCAACCACGTGAATGTGCTTGTTCTCGCGCATGCTCTTCCTACTAGGATTTCGCCACGTATAGCCAGTCCAATAGTAACTTCCTTTAAGCTCCCTGTCCAATAGTACTAGTGGAGTACTGACAACATCTGTACTAGAGTATGCAGTGCTCATAGTTGTACTCCCTCCTTCCATTTATATAGGGCCTATGTGGAGGAGAGAGATGTGAAAAAGTAAGGGGAGTGAGCTCTCATGCAAGAGCCTAGCTATATACGCATTCCTAGTTAAATACGTACAATAAATATGAAGAAAGAGATGGACATGAGATGGAAAAAGTACTAATACAATAGCCAACCTTATAATTTTTTTGCGGGAAATAGCCAACCTTATAGACCACACTACTGTATGAGTGCATATAATAGATGATGGCTATAGATGACATGGCAGTTCCTATAGCCATCGACTGGCTATATTATTAACCATGCTCTAATGCATTTTTCAAAACCGCATTTGACTATTGACAAGATTAATAGTACATGAGATGTATAATGTGAAAATTATACAATTGGAAGCTCCTTTCACATACGTATCCCTGCCTTACCCTCCCTTTTGGTCACTTACTAGCGGACCCCATGCTTGCTAGGCCCCGCATGTCAGTTACTCAATGGGTTCGGCCATGTCAGGGGATCCTCATCCGTAGTATACTCCCTCTATTTTTATTTACTCCGCATAAAATGACGCGGGCGGAGAAGGGGGAGGGACGTCGGTTTTCTCTCAACTGCGGTAACGCAAGACGAAGCGCATTCCATTCGGTGAGCGATGTGGAGGGTCCAGCGTGCCGGGCTGCAACGCGAACGCGACAAGAGCGATGTACAGTCAAAACAGATTGACCGGTCGTCACCGGAACCACTATTCACACCAGAACTTTCGCTGCTCGGCCTACGCTAGCCACTGCCCTAAAACCACACCTAATCTCCAGCCCCTTCCCCCACCTTTCGATCCCCTAGCCCGCATGAAGCGTCCCCTAGTTCACCGAAAAGCCATGGTGCACCGCAAGATCACGTACTACAAGATGCTGACGCCAGAGTGCCGTGCAGAAATCGCGGCGGCGGTCGGCGCCAGAGACCTCCGTTCCCAAGCTCGCTTTGCGGCGGGCCAATCCCCGAGTTCTCTGGAGCCAAGCTACGAGGAGGAGGATGCCGATCCAATGTTCATGGCGGAGGTCGCGGCGCATAAGGCCCCCGATGGGTATGAGACGATGGACGTCGACTTCGTGCCGGCGTCCGAGTCCCCCATGGTGCAGGCGGACCAGCGGTTCAACCTGGCGATACAAAAGGAGGACCGGGAGGCAGAGGCTCGACTCGACACGGAGCGCGCGCATGCCGCTGCCATCGAGGCTCTTGTCACGACCGGTTTTTCAATAAAATAATTGTTGAGAGACCAATCCCTTTTACGGACCAGCGAGGAAGAATTCCTTCTCACTGGTAGACAATATCTTGGTCACAGAAGAAAAATACCAGGAGTACTAAATATAATACAAGGTTGAGCAGAGACTGCCCAAAAATTTATTACATGCGCGCCGTTAAAACAAAACGGCGGATAGGGTGGCAACTACTAACTCACGATAATAACGGTGGTGGAAATATCACCGCGAAGCGAGTGATATGATTCCAGAAGACTACAGCTCTTCGAGCGTCGGAGTGAGGCTCGAGAAGACTTATTGTGGGTGGCGGAAGCGTATACAATACAAGTGACCAATAACCGGGATCGCGCAGGACTGACTGGGACTCCTCTAGGCATCGGACGCGCTATCAAACTCTTCATCCAAGAGATCGCCTTCGTCAACATCTGGCCAAATCAACAAGCCAGGTGAGTACTATGAAAGTACTCGCAAGACAGTTCGGACATAAGATATAACAAATGTAAACATGAAGCATATGAACAAGTTAACTGGTGCGATTAGACATAACGGTAATAAATACTGGGTGCCAAGCGAGGGTCTGAATGACGCCTCGAGCGGAAACTGCAGAATAGTAATACTGGTGCCAAACGAGTGTCTGAAAGACTCCTCGAGTGGAAAATGCGGAATATTAATGCGGGTGCCAAACGAGTGTCTGAAAGACTCCTCGAGCGGAAAATGCGGAACAATAATGCCACAGTCGGGCGTCGGGGCGACACCACATAAAGGGCTTATAACAGAAAATAATAGACAGTGCATGCCGCAGTCGGACGTCTGAGCGACATCACATAAAGGGCTTATGTTTAAAGTAAGAAACAAGTACACGCCACAGTCGGACGTCTGCGCGACGTCACATAAAGGGCTTATATTTAATGTAAGAAACAAGTACACGCCACAGTCGGACGTCTGCGCGACGTCACATAAAGAGCTTATATCACAACTCATTAATACAATAGTTTGGGAACATAAATTATCACAGGCATGAGACAAATATAAAGTTAGTCCATCCACAGGAATAACAATAAATCTAGATTTACCACTTGAGCTTGTTCGCCGGGGCAAGTTTTGTCACACAGATAGATATGGAAATAATTCTTACACTGCTTGGTCGTGGGTACGATGATTTGGAAAGAATTGACTCTGCAGAGTTTGTACTTAACCACAGCCAACGGATTTCAGTAGTCACGGGGACTAGTTCCGTCTACGGTGTTTTGGAAGAAACACGTCTAACCAGTAGACACCCAATTCAACCATCCGAAGCCAGGGATCACCCTCAGCAACTTTCAAGAAAAACCTTGGGACGGGGAGGCTACAACCTCGCGTAGCATGGGATCAAATTTCTATACGCGCGCTTTAAGGGGGTGCCCCCCCTCTCGGTCCCAACCGGAAACACCCATGCCCCCTGACCGAATGACTGGCTTTAATCCTGGGCCAAGGTACCATCATCCCGGCCTCTCTGTTTGGTGTGTACACGGAAAGAGGTTACCAACTTACTAAACCGCATCCTGGCAATGAGACATGTGGTAGCACGGAAAGGGGAAAGAACGGTAACGCGGCTCCAACCACGTTAACGTCGGAGAAAGTCGGATGTCGCAAGGCTGGCATGCTACAATAGTACCACCTTGCTGCCATTCATGTCACCACATGATTTGGCCATCTCTCATCAGAGATCATCGCAACCTCGGAACATGCGGAATAAGATCGATAACGTGGCTCCAACCACGTTAACGTCGAAGAGAGTCGGATGACGCAAGGCTGGCATGCTACAACAGTACCACCTTGCTGCCATTCATGTCACCACATGATTAGGCCACCTCTCATCAGAGGTCATCGCAACTTTGGAACAACCGGGTCGTTGCCTTACAAGCAACGAGGTATTTACCGACACCCATATGCCACGCACAAACTCTCACGTGAACATATAAACATCTCTCATATCAAATGTCCAAAACATGCTTGCCTGGTTCGGAGAAGTCAGAGTCTAGCTCGGCGAAGTTCGCGGCTCCGTCACCTCCCCCGGAACCTACGGCAATCACGAAACGGGTACTAACGTGAAAACCAACACATGCACAGAAACCTTTCCAAATATTTTTCAAATAAATCCCATAAAAAACTAGACAAAATTTGAAGATTTTCAGAAAAAGAATCACTCAAAAATACCTTTTTATTAAAAAGTTATAAAGGTTTCTGTCCAGGGACTTATCTGTAATGAAATAGAAAAGTTCCAGGGTTTTAACTGAGAAAACAGAAAACGCTTCGGCTGGGAATGCGCAAGCGCAAAGGAGAAAACATATTCTGCCCGAAGGCGCCAACAGAAAACGGTTCGCGAATAAAAGAACAGAGGCTGACATGCGGGGTCCACATGTCAGGTTTGAAAAGCTGGCCGGCGCCCGAAGACTGTGGTGGACGCCGGCGTCGAACCACGACGAGTTAGGAGGAACGGAGGGTACCAAGAGCTTCAGCGTCCTCTTCCGCGTCGGTGGGTGGTGGACTCGTCCAACGGGGAGCACTACGTGAGGATGGGGAACTCCGGTGGAGGGCTGCAAGCTTCAAATTGAAGTGCGGGTCAGAAAGAGGGGTGCATGGTGAAGCTACTGGTAAGAGAATGGAGGCAGAGGAGCACACACGGGGGCGAATCGGGCTGGATCCCGTGGCGGGTCGCGGCGGCCGGAGTCGAGGAAGGAGACCTCCTCGGGGCTCTTCCAGTGGCTCGGCGTGCTCTAGTGGGAGTGTAGTGCTGGTGGGTGCTCGAGTTGAAGCTCGGGGCCTCTATTTATAGGCAGATCGACGGGGTGGCCGTGAACGGAGAATCTCCGGCGAGCGATTACGGCGGAGCAGTGGATTGGCAGGGGGTTTGAGCGGCCGGGCAGCATCAGTGGAGGTTACTGGACTCGTTTTGCAGTTAAACGGGGTCGGTCTTGGCGTAATGGCGTCGGTCCACGGTGAGGTGACCGCACGGGCTCAACGGCGGCAGAGAGCGCGCTTCGCGCCCTGCGGTTCACGACGAGAGCGGCAGTGCGTTCGGGGGAGTGGAAGGCCACGCGGCGAGCTCCGGTGGTTTGGGCGGCGCTGGGTGGCGTCGTCGGCGCCGTGTCTCCTGCTGGCGTCCGCAAAGCCGCCGCCGGCGTCGGTCACGGGGCGGCGCACCTTTTGCTGCTCGTCGCCGACGCCCGCAAGGCACCAGGCGTTCGTGCGGTGCAGGAACAAGAGGGCGGGGACGAGGAGCAAGGCGACGCGGTGGCACTGGCGAGATCGACGTCCGCTTCTGAAGAAAACGATAGCAGCCACTTGACTGAATCTCTGAAACTCTGAACTTGACAATGACCATGCACTGCAGGTGTTCGACAAGATGTTTTGGCTATGAGATAAATTTTTCTGGAGCTGTAACTTGGTGAGATGACCACTCAATGCACCCAGAGGCTGCCTGATTTTACTTGGAATTTTTGGAGAAGGTTTGGAATGAATTTCACCAAATTTGGCAAATCTGGTCCAAACTTGCAGCAAGTGTAGTTTGAAAATTTTGAACTGAAGACCAGTGGATCTTCATGGTTCTAGGTTGAGGGTACAAAGGACCAAGGAGGAGAGTTGGTTTGGGGGCAAAAATCAAAACAGAAAATGGAGTTCCTTTGAAAATCTCTAAGAGCTAGGAGAGAAGACAGAAGTTTGTTTGAATAGAATTTAAATGGAAATAACCACATGGGGAGGTTCAACTTGCTGGATTTGATGCAGATCATGATCCAAAGGTGAGGGAAGTGTTAGGAGAGAGGATTTGCACTAAGGTCATGGCAAGAAGGAATTGTTGAAAGTGGCAAAGGACTTTCCAAAAGCCATAGTGCAAAATTTCAAGGAGGTTTTCAAAAGTTAATTTCCCAAGTGAAAAGTATTTGTCTTGAGTCCAAATGAAAAGCAAGAACCTCCAAGATCAAAGACAGATCTTGGGTGAATCCACATAAAAAAAAATTCCATAAAGAAAAAAATATTTGAGAGGGAGAGTTCTCTTGAAGAAAAATTTAAATCACCTCCCTCAAGTCAAATAAAATCTTTTGAAAAAATCCAAATAAAAACTGGGGTGTCACAACACCTACCCCCTTAGGAAAAATCTCGTCCTCGAGATTTCTGCTGATCCTCAAATAGATGTGGATACTCTGCTCGAAGGAAATCTTCCCTTTCCCATGTAGCTTCATCATCAGTGTGGTTGCTCCACTGAACCTTGAAAAATCTTGTCATTTTCTGACGGGTCCTCCGTTCAGACTCTTCTAAAATCTTTACTGGCCTTTCTCTGTAGGTGAGATCTGGTTGCATATCAATGTCCTCATGAGGTACATGTTTTTCTGGGTTGTTCACACATTTTCTTAACTGTGAGACGTGGAACACGTCATGGACGTCTGACAGCTCCTTGGGGGAGGTCTAGTTGGTAGGCCACCGTGCCTCTTCGTGCCTTTACACAAAATGGTCCAATAAACCTTGGGGCTAGCTTCCCCTTAATTTTGAACCATTGCAGACCCCTCATAGGAGATACGCGGAGGTATACGGAATCACCAGGTTCAAAGCTGACCTCACGGTGCTTCTGATCATAGTAGCTCTTTTGTCGGCTCTGTGCTGTCTTGAGTTTCTCCCTGATTTGTTTAACTTTCTCCTCGGCCTCTTTAAGCATGTCTGGGCTGAAGATACGGCTGTCACCTGTTTCTGACCAATTCAGAGGGGTACGACATCTTCGTCCGTACAACGCTTCAAAGGGTGCCATTTGCAAGCTGGCTTGGTAACTGTTGTTGTAAGCAAATTCGGCATACGGCAAACTCTCTTCCCAACTGGATCCATAGGTGAGCACACAGGCTCTTAGCATATCCTCTAGGATTTGGTTTACATGTTCTGTTTGTCCATCGGTCTGAGGGTGGTATGCTGTACTGAAAGCCAGTTGCGTGCCCAGAGCTTGTTGTAGGTGATCCCAAAATTTGGAGACGAATTGGGTGCCTCGGTCTGATATTATAGTCTTTGGGACTCCGTGCAAGCAAACTATATGGGAGAGATAAAGTTTTTCCAGTCTTTGTGTGGGGTAGGTAGTCTTCACGGGAATGAAATGAGCAACCTTGGTTAGTCGGTCTGTGATGACCCATATGGCGTCATTTCCGCATTGTGATCGGGGTAATCCGACAATGAAGTCCATTCTGATTTCGTCCCACTTCCACTCCGGTATCCTGTTAGGCTGGAGTAGCCCTGCTGGCTTTTGGTGCTCGGCCTTGATGCGCTGACATGAATCGCAACAAGCGATGAATGTGGCTATATCTCTTTTCATACCGTGCCACCAAAACCTTTCCTGGATGTCCTTGTACATTTTGGTTCCTCCAGGATGGATCGAGTATGGGGCGGTGTGGCTTTCCGTCAAGATCTGTTGCTTGAGTTCCTCAATGTTGGGTACGCAAAGCCTGTCCCGGTACCATAATGTTCCTTCACTATCCGTGACGAATTCTGAAGTCTTACTAAGGTTCATTTTCTTCTTTATGCCTTCGATACTGGGATGTCCTTGTTGAGCCTTCTTGATTTGTTCCACTAGGGTGGGTTGTATCTCCAGGTTCGATACGGTGCCCTCAGAGACTAACATCAGGTTGAGCCGAGTGAACTCTCGCTGAAACTCAGGCCTCAAATTTTGCTGACCGTCACTGTCCGGGCTGGGGTTTCGACTAAGGGCATCGGCCACTACATTTGCTTTCCCTGGGTGGTAGTGAATACCGACGTCATAGTCCTTGACCAGTTCCAACCAGCGTCGTTGGCGTAAATTCAGCTCTGGCTGTGTGAAAATATATTTGAGGCTCTTATGGTCCGTATATATTTCACAGCGATTTCCCAACAGAAAGTGCCTCCACTCCTTGAGTGCATGTATAACTGCTGCTAGCTCCAGGTCATGTGTTGGGTAATTTTCCTCATGTTTTTGCAGTTGCCTGGAGGCATATGCGACAACCTTGCCATCCTGCATTAGCACACATCCGAGACCTTTTCGGGACGCGTCACAATACACTTCAAAGCTCTTGTGTATGTCCGGTACGGTTAAGACCGGTGCGGTTGTCAGTTTCTTCTTGAGTTCTTGGAAGCTCTGCTCGCATGCTTCCGTCCACACAAATTTCTTGTCCTTCTTGAGTAACTGTGTTATAGGTTTTGCCACAGTGGAGAACCCTTCAATAAATCTTCTGTAATATCCGGCCATTCCTAGGAAACTCCACACATCTGTAACATTCGCGGGTGGCTTCCAGTCCAGTATGGCCTTGACTTTTTCTGGGTCTACGGCCACGCCTTCTTGGTTCAGTATATGGCCTAAGAAACCAACTTGTCTTAGCCAAAATTCGCACTTGCTAAATTTGGCGTACAACTGATGTTTCCTCAATTCTCCCAAAACAATTCTGAGGTGCTTAGCATGCTCTTTTGGTGTTCTCGAGTAAACCAGAATATCGTCAATGAATACCACCACAAATTTTTCCATGAATTTCATGAACACTTTGTTCATGAGGTGGACGAAATATGCGGGGGCGTTGGTTAGTCCAAAAGGCATCACTGTAAACTCGTATAACCCATATCTGGAAGTGAAAGCTGTCTTGGGAATATCTTCCGTCCGTACCTTCAATTGGTGATATCCCGATCTCAAATCAATTTTTGAGAATACCTTGGCCTGTGCAAGCTGGTCAAACAAATCATTTATTCGTGGCATCGGATATTTGTTTTTGATGGTGACCATATTGAGGGCTCGATAGTCTATGCACAGCCTCAGTGTCCCATCCTTCTTTTTGGCGAACAACACAGGCGAACCCCAAGGTGAGGAGCTGGCTTGAATAAATCCTTTGTCCAACAATTCCTTTATCTGAATTCTGAGGGTGCCATTCTATATGGCTTCTTATAGATGGGGGCAGTGCCAGGTGCTAGTTCAATGCTGAATTCTATCTCTCGGTCTGGTGGCATGCCTGGCAGTTCTTCCAGGAACACATCAGGGAATTCGCATACCACTGGAACTTTTCTCAGTTCTGCAATGTCCATTTTGTTCAGTTTTGGTTTCTGTGATCGTGGCCTTTCTTGAGCGGAAACTCTTATAGTCTTGCCGTGATGGTGAGTGAGGATCACTGTTCGATTGAAACAGTCGATGAATCCTTTGTTGGTGGTCAACCAGTCCATCCCTAAAATGACATCCTGTCCTTTACTTTCCATCACGATGAGGTTCGCGTGGAATTGTAGTCCTTCGAACTCAATGACCACTCCTTGGCAGTAACCTTGAGCGATTTGCTTATTTCCGGGGGACTTGATGATCATAGATTTTTCCAAGGGGAGTATCGGAAAACCGTGTTGCGAAACAAAATTCTTCGAAACGAATGAATGGGAAGCTCCAGAATCAAACAAAACCGTGGCAGCTACTGTGTTGATAGGGAACGTACCGAGCACGATGCCTGGGGCACTCTGCGCTTCTTCCCTGGTCACATGGTTCAGGTGACCCTTCCTGTGGTTGTTGCTGGGGTTGAAGTTGTTGCGCTTGGGGGCTGGATTGTTCCCACCATTGTTCGGCTTGGGTGCCGAGTCTCTCGGCTTCGGACACTGTTTAGCATAATGCCCTTGTTGACCACAAGCATAGCAGGTGACCCCTGGACGGTATGTGAACTCTTTGTCCCTGGCATGAACCTGTCCGACGGGCCTTGGCTCAGTAGTCGTGGATCTCCTTGCGTCTGTCCTTGGGACCTCAGTCTTGCCTCGGTTGCTGCGGGCAAGAGTCATTTTGTCCCTCTTCCGCTTACGGATATCTTCTAGACTACGACGCTCATTCTCCAAGGTGATGGCCTTGTCTACCAGCGTCTTAAAATCCAGAAAGGTGTGCACGATCAGTTGGCATCTTAACGCTGGTGCCAGGCCGTCCAGGAATTTTTCCATCTTCTTGTTTTCTGTCATGTGCTCGTCGTAGGCATAACGAGACAGCTGGGTGAATTGACCATTGTACTCTGTTACTGACATGCCTCTCTGCTTCAGGTAATCAAACTCTCTCTTCTTGATCTTTAGGATGCTCCTGGGGATGTGTGCCCCACGGAAGCCCTCCTTGAACTCTTCCCAGGTGATGTTGTGTTCCCTGGGATGCATGTGTAGGAAGTTTTCCCACCATGTTGCGGCTGCTCCAGTAAGGTAGTGCGGTGCATAAAGCACCTTCTCATGATCTGAGCACTGAGCAATAATCAGTTTCCTTTCAATCTCACAAAGCCAATCATCGGCTTCCAGCGGTCTGTCGGTGTGAGAAAAGGTTGAGGGGCGAGTCTTCTGTAACTCAGATAACTTGGAATGGGGTTGATAGGGTTCACGGTGGTTTCCCATGTTGATGACATGATTCATCATCTCTTGGTGCTGTTGCTGGCTTTGCTCAAAGAGACGGCATACTTGAGACAGTGCTGCTTCGCTGTCTTGTTGGCTGGACTGACCCTGAGTGAAATTGTTGCTGGTTTGTGTCCCGTAAACCTCTTCTGGTTGATTGGGCATGGAGCGAGTCCACGGGCGAGACATTTTTCCAGTCTGGCGTATTATTTGCAAAACCCATGAGAAAAAACTGTGTAGCACAAGAAAAATCTTGCCAAGGCGATAATCAAAAGGCTTCAAGGTTTTCAAAGGAACACAAATGATTTTTCATGGAGAAGAAGTGCTTAACATAAATCCTACATGCGAAAAGCAAACACAAGATACAGCACTCAGGATGCGCGTACATATCCTGACATGTTATTTAAAAACTAGCGTACTACTCCGGAAGGCAGCAAACACACCAATACAAACTAGCGCACAGATAAAACAACACATCATACAAGCAGGCATAACACGCGGCTACACGGTGCTCTCAGTCGGAGATGGTGAAGATCTCCTTCCCCTTGCCGATGGCAAGGCTCAGCGGTCCAGGAGAATGAACCTCCACCTCCTCTCTAGCTGGCTCCTGGCGCGTGACGCTGCGCTGCGGTGATGGTGCGGGGCGACTGGTGGTAGAGCGCGTGCGGCAGGCGGTGCGGCTCTGACTGGAGTAGGAGCGATGACTCGGTCGAACTCCTCAGTGATAGGCAGACGGCGAGCAGTGGCCAAAACGGCCGGTGCATACGAGGCTGAAGACGAGACGAATGTCAGAGGCGGCGCCGTGTGGAGAAGCTCCTTCCTGCTGGCAGGACCGCCCCGGACTAAGTCCGTGCGGGCAGCCACAAGATCATCTACGAGGTTGTCGAAAGACTCCTCCAGAGCCTTGAGATACTCCACAACCATCTCGATAGCTTCATCTCGTTCTCCCCGATGGCAGGCGAACGCATAGTGGCTGGTGTAAGGCATATGGCATGGGAGGTAGCGGTAGCGACGAGTCTTCATCATAGGGAGGATGTCCCGAAGGCAAGCTATCGCCTCGCGGGCAGCCATCTGCATGGCATGCCTCTCCGTAGGCATGGCCCTTCCCGTAAAACAGAAGTGACGAGCAGCAGAACGTCCTCCCCTGAACTGCACCATGGCTTGGTGCATAGACACGTCGTCACTGAGCTTGTGCTGATAGAGCGTGAACTCCGGGCGAGCTGCTGTCCCGATCGCGAGCTTGGTGATGGAGACGAGGAGCTTGACAAACCCCTCGGGCACGTTGGTGAACACTCGATTCTCACAGCTGCTGACAGCCATCTACAAAAGTAGGCAAAAATTCTGAGTAGTCATGTCATAAATTTATGATGACCAACAGAAAATAGCTACAATTGCAAAATGCTGAAAAAGCACAAAAACGCTAATAACCGATTAGCGATCGCACCTAGTGGCTTCCTACAGTCAGCCTGGCTCTGATACCAAGCTTGTCACGACCGGTTTTTCAATAAAATAATTATTGAGAGACCAATCCCTTTTACGGACTAGCGAGGAAGAATTCCTTCTCACTGGTAGACAATATCTTGGTCACAGAAGAAAAATACCAGGAGTACTAAATATAATACAAGGTTGAGCAGAGACTACCCAACAATTTATTACATGCGCGCCGTTAAAACAAAACGGCGGATAGGGTGGCAACTACTAACTCACGATAATAACGGTGGTGGAAATATCACCGCGAAGCGAGTGATATGATTCTAGAAGACTACAGCTCTTCGAGCGTCGGAGTGAGGCTCGAGAAGACTTATTGCGGGTGGCGGAAGCGTATACAATACAAGTGACCAATAACCGGGATCGCGCAGGACTGACTGGGACTCCTCTAGGCATCGGACGCGCTATCAAACTCATCATCCAAGAGATCGCCTTCATCAACATCTGGCCAAATCAACAAGCCAGGTGAGTACTATGAAAGTACTCGCAAGACAGTTCGGACATAAGATATAACAAATGTAAACATGAAGCATATGAACAAGTTAACTGGTGCGATTAGACATAACGGTAATAAATACTGGGTGCCAAGCGAGGGTCTGAATGAGGCCTCGAGCGGAAACTGCAGAATAGTAATACTGGTGCCAAACGAGTGTCTGAAAGACTCCTCGAGCGGAAAATGCGGAATATTAATGCGGGTGCCAAACGAGTGTCTGAAAGACTCCTCGAGCGGAAAATGCGGAATATTAATGCGGGTGCCAAACGAGTGTCTGAAAGACTCCTCGAGCGGAAAATGCGGAACAATAATGCCACAGTCGGGCGTCGGGGCGACACCACATAAAGGGCTTATAACAGAAAATAATAGACAGTGCATGCCGCAGTCGGACGTCTGAGCGACATCACATAAAGGGCTTATATTTAAAGTAAGAAACAAGTACACGCCACAGTCGGACGTCTGCGCGACGTCACATAAAGGGCTTATATCACAACTCATTAATACAATAGTTTGGGAACATAAATTATCACAGGCATGAGACAAATATAAAGTTAGTCCATCACAGGAATAACAATAAATCTGGATTTACCACTTGAGCTTGTTCGCCGGGGCAAGTTTTGTCACACAGATAGATATGGAAATAATTCTTACACTGCTTGGTCATGGGTACGATGATTTGGAAAGAATTGACTCTGCAGAGTTTGTACTTAACCACAGCCAACGGATTTCAGTAGTCACGGGGACTTGTTCCGTCTACGGTGTTTTGGAAGAAACACGTCTAACCAGTACACACCCAATTCAACCATCCGAAGCCAGGGATCACCCTTGGCAACTTTCAAGAAAAACCTTGAGACGGGGAGGCTACAACCTCGCGTAGCATGGGATCAAATTTCTATACGCGCGCTTTAAGGGGGTGCCCCCCCTCTCGGTCCCAACCGGAAACACCCATGCCCCCTGACCGAATGACTGGCTTTAATCCTGGGCCAAGGTACCATCATCCCGGCCTCTCTGTTTGGTGTGTACACGGAAAGAGGTTACCAACTTACTAAACCGCATCCTGGCAATGAGACATGTGGTAGCACGGAAAGGGGAAAGAACGGTAACGCGGCTCCAACCATGTTAACGTCGGAGAAAGTCGGATGTCGCAAGGCTGGCATGCTACAACAGTACCACCTTGCTGCCATTCATGTCACCACATGATTTGGCCATCTCTCATCAGAGATCATCGCAGCCTCGGAACATGCGGAAAAAGATCGATAACGTGGCTCCAACCACGTTAACGTCGAAGAGAGTCGGATGACGCAAGGCTGGCATGCTACAACAGTACCACCTTGCTGCCATTCATGTCACCACATGATTAGGCCACCTCTCATCAGAGGTCATCGCAACTTTGGAACAACCGGGTCGTTGCCTTACAAGCAACGACGTATTTACCGACACCCATATGCCACGCACAAACTCTCACGTGAACATGTAAAACATCTATCATATCAAATGTTCAAAACATGCTTGCCTGGTTCGGAGAAGTCGGAGTCTAGCTCGGCGTAGTTCACGGCTCCGTCACCTCCCCCGGAACCTACGGCAATCACGAAACGGGTACTAACGTGAAAACCAACACATGCACAGAAACCTTTCCAAATATTTTTCAAATAAATCCCATAAAAAACTAGACAAAATTTGAAGATTGTCAAAAAAGAATCACTCAAAAATACCTTTTTATTAAAACGTTATAAAGGTTTCTGTCCAGGGACTTATTTGTAATGAAACAGAAAAGTTCCAGGGTTTTAACTGAGAAAACAGAATACGCTTCGGCTGGGAATGCGCAAGCGCAAAGGAGAAAACGTATTCTGCCTGAAGGCGCCAACATAAAACGGTTCGCGAATAAAAGAACAGAGGCTGACATGCGGGGTCCACATGTCAGGTTTGAAAAGCTCGCCGGCGCCCGAAGACTGTGGTGGACGCCGGCGTCGAACCACGGCGAGTTAGGAGGAACGGAGGGTACCAAGAGCTTCAGCGTCCTCTTCCGCGTCGGTGGGTGGTGGACTCGTCCAACGGGGAGCACTACGTCGATGGCGACACTTTCTCCGGCGGACGGCGGCTCGGGTGAGGATGGGGAACTCCGGTGGAGGGCTGCAAGCTTCAAATTGAAGTGCGGGTCAGAAAGAGGGGTGCATGGTGAAGCTACTTGTAAGAGAATGGAGGCGGAGGATCACACACGGGGGCGAATCGGGCTGGATCCCGTGGCGGGTCGCGGCGGCCGGAGTCGAGGAAGGAGACCTCCTCGGGGCTCTTCCAGTGGCTCGGCGTGCTCTAGTGGGAGTGTAGTGCTGGTGGGTGCTCGAGTTGAAGCTCAGGGCCTCTATTTATAGGCAAATCGACGGGGTGGCCGTGAACGGAGAATCTCCGGCGAGCGATTACGGCGGAGCAGTGGATTGGCAGGGGGTTTGAGCGGCCGGGCAGCATCAGTGGAGGTTACTGGACTCGTTTTGCAGTTAAACGGGGTCGGTCTTGGCGTAATGGCATCGGTCCACGGTGAGGTGACCGCACGGGCTCAACGGCGGCAGAGAGCGCGCTTCGCGCCCTACGGTTCACGACGAGAGCGGCAGCGCGTTCGGGGGAGTGGAAGGCCACGCGGCGAGCTCCGGTGGTTTGGGCGGCGCTGGGTGGCGTCGTCGGCGCCGTGTCTCCTGCTGGCGTCCGCAAAGCCGCCGCCGGCGTCGGTCACGGGGCGGCGCGCCATCTGCTGCTCGTCGCCGACGCCCGCAAGGCGCCAGGCGTTCGTGCGGTGCAAGAACAAGAGGGCGGGGACGAAGAGCAAGGCGACGCGGTGGCACTGTCGAGATCGACGTCCGCTTCTGAAGAAAACGACAGCAGCCACTTGACTGAATCTCTGAAACTCTGAACTTGACAATGACCATGCATTGCAGGTGTTCGACAGGAGGTTTTGGCTATGAGATAAATTTTTCTGGAGCTGTAACTTGGTGAGATGACCACTCAATGCACCCAGAGGCTGCCTGATTTTACTTGGAATTTTTGGAGAAGTTTTGGAATGAATTTCACCAAATTTGGCAAATCTGGTCCAAACTTGCAGCAAGTGTAGTTTGAAAATTTTGAACTGAAGACCAGTGGATCTTCATGGTTCTAAGTTGAGGGTACAAAGGACCAGGGAGGAGAGTTGGTTTGGGGGCAAAAATCAAAACAGAAAATGGAGTTCCTTTGAAAATCTCCAAGAGCTAGGAGAGAAGACAGAAAATGGGTTCACTAGTTTGGCTGCGGTGTGAGGCTGCTGTTGCCGCAGGGCGTGGCCAGCGATGGGAATAGTAGGGGGGTGAGGCCTCTGCGGCAGCACAGCCGGCCACGGGAGGCAGGAGCATGCGGCACGACCGGCGCTGCTTTGGGTGGCTGGAGCAACAAGACCAGAGGTTGAAGAAGCACTACGGCCGTTGGATGGACATCGTACGGTCACTGGAGCTAGAATCATTCATATTGACTAAGTTGACAAAACACTCCGTCCCTGTCAACTTAGTAGGCCCACAAGTCAGCCACCGACCAAGGTGGGTCCCAACTAGCAGGGGGAGTATTCATTTTTTTGCGTAATAAGGAGGCACATCCGGTGGGTCTGAGCTGACAGCGGGGGGAACGGTTTTTTTCGCGAAATACGGTGACCCGTCCGGTGGGTCCCAGCAGTCAGGGGGGAAATGTTTTTTCGCAAAATACGGTGGCCCGTCCAGTGGGTCCCTGCTGTTAGGTGGAGGAATCATTATTTTCGGCGTAATAAGGAGGCACTTCTTTGCTGCGGCTGTGGACCCAGCTGTCAGCCTCTCCACGTATAGTACACTTCCAATGGAAGTCATTCCTTGACCACGTTGATCACGCCGTGTTCCGTTGCATGCATGCGTCCATGGGCGTGGTGCGTCCCCACTGTCAGCCTCTCACGTACAGTCATGTTCTGATGACTCTCGATTGTTGACCATGTTGACCATACCGTGCCGAGCGCACCAAAGGCCAGTGGATGACGGCGAGGCCCCAAACTGGAACGACCCAGAGATGAGGAAGATGGGGTAGTGGAGTCGCACATGGAGAGGAATGGGAAACTTGACTGGTTCGGGTGCGTGGCAGCACAGCCATGGTGCCGCCCATGGGAGACAGGAGCAAGAACAGAGGTTGAAGAGGGAGCACGGCTGTTGGATTAACATCCAACGGTCTAGCTGCTAGAATCATTTGTTGATTAAGTTGACAAAGCCCTGCATATACGTCCGCTTAGTAGGCCCACAAGTCAGCCACCAAATCTGACGGGTCCCAGCTATCAACGGGAGGAATAATTTTTTTCAGATAACAAGGAGGCACTTCCTTCCGTGCGAAGATACAGCCGATGGGTCCCAGCTGTCAGGTGGAGGAAACATTTTTTTCAGCTTAATAAGGAGGAACTGTCCTTGCGTGCGACCATGGACCTCGTGGGTCCCAGCCATCAGGCTCTCCACGTACAGTCCTCTTCCGATGACTCTCTTTTGTTGACCACGCTGCACCGAGCGCAGCGAGGCGGTGGACGACGGCGAAGCCCCGAACGGGAACGACTCGGAGATGGGAAGACGCGGCAGTGGAGTCGCAGATTGAGTGCAGGAGAAGGGTTATAACTGGTTCTGGTGCGGCGTGGGGCTGCAGTCGATGGAGAATAACAGGAGGTGTGGAGGGGTGGAGGGATAGCCTGGCCGGTCATGGGGTAGCGCTTCACAGTGATGCGTGCTAAGCAGAGCCGCTAGCCGCCGAAGGCCGGACCAGCGGTCCCGGCGACGCTGGAGGAAGAAGACGAGAGATTGAAGGTGCATGCCGACCAAGTTGACAACGCCCTGTGTAGGCTTCGACATATTGGCCCACGTGTCAGCCTGTAAAAATGTGGCATATATTTAACCCATGTTTTCTAGAATGTACAGTCCATTTGCTGGGCTGGGTGAACAAATAATTTTGCGTCAATGCGGCCCATTTATATTATCTAAGAAATCCCAGCCCATTTGCACTTCCTTCAAATACATGAATTAGTTGGGCTCGTTATATATATAATGTTATGTTAGAAGGAGCAATTAATATCAAAAATAAACCAGAGAGGCACATTTTTTATATACATAATTAACAAATTAGCGAGTTATTGCTCAAAGTAAAAACGAGCGCTTTATTATTACATTGGTCCTTAAAATCTTCGCAAGCTTTTGTACGCAATCACAAGGATTTTCCTTGCCTGTGAGTCAAAAAACAACCAGGATTTTCCTTGCCAACTTCTGTTAAACATTTACTTTTATAAGTTAATAACACGTGGGATGTTTTCATAATGTATATATAAGTCTCTATAAAACATACGATAGTAGTAATAATATAAATATATATAATGTGGTTAAAAAAATACATTGGGCTGTCGATCTTTAAGAAAAAGCCCGTAGGCCGGTATGGACCTCAAAAAATAAGTTGAAACCACTGTCACCCGTATGTCGTGGGCTACGCATGTTAAAATACAAAACCTAGGCCTAGCTGATACTTGTTCGCCATCTGAAAAAAAATGATACCAGATCCCCGAGCGAACTGGATTATAGATGGGCCGGCGACACGACTGAAGAAGCACATCAGGAGAGATTTTTTTTTCTTCAGTGGATGTCTCTCGATGGCGTTTTTTTACTTGCCTCTGCACCATACAACTTGTATTTTTAGCCTCCCAGTCCATGGTGGACCAGCAGCCCATTTGCTGGGCGGTCCAACCTACAGAAACCAGCACCCGATTTTTCATCAAGCCCCCAAAACAACGCAGTACTATGTTTGTTTTGAGGCCGAAAACATTACGGCAGGGGTTGAGCGTGGGAGGGGGCAAGACAGAGCAAACAGATTAAAAAGAGCTGATGCGCCGTTGCTACCCTAACAAAGCAGGTACAATTCTTCTCGGGAAGAAGGTGTGCCGTTGACACCCACATGTCACATACCCCACAGTAGGCATACTAACAAGTTCACACACAAGCACAACAGAAAAGGTAAACATTCGTATCAAACTCAGGTTCACAGGGCACGTTCATATTCATAGCCAACGTTCACTATCAACAACTCAAAAGATTCATATATACAAAAGTTCAGCATGTCTATGGATCCAAATGATTGATCACACAACAATATTCATAGATAATTCACGAAAAGATTCAGATATACACATGTTCAGTATGTTTTTGCATCCAAATGATTGAGATCACAGTCAATATGATCCATGGACGAACTTTAATTACCTAGGGTACAGACTGGTAAATGGTGTTCAGTCGGAGGTACTTCTTGCTAAAATTAATGCTTGTACGAGTAAACTTTCGAGTACATAAGAGGCAGCACAGACAATCTGAACTTTGCTTGTAGGTTTATCCTCAAATAGTGGCCTCGTGCCGAGGGAGGTTTGAGCAACTTGGCCACTACTTTCATCCAACTAGTTTACTGGGTCATCTTGGTCCTGTAGCTCGCCAAAATTCTACATTGCAGACTGGTAAATGGTGTTTAGTCGGAGGTACTTCTTGCTAAAATTAATGCTTCTACGAGTAAACTTTCGAGTACATAAGAGGCAGCAAAGACAATCTGAACTTTGCTTGTAGGTTTATCCTCAAATAGTGGCCTCGTGCCGAGGGAGGTTTGAGCAACTTGGCCACTACTTTCATCCAACTAGTTTACTTGCTTATCTTGGTCCTGTATCTCGCCAAAATTCTACATTGCAGACGAGAAAGGAGGCGGTTGAGAAAATGAACCACCCAAATTTTTTGTGCAGTTCAACTGAAATGGAGCAGCCCTGGCGTGCAAACTGATTAAGTGCTAGATGAATATACGCATCAACCAACTTGTTGGAATCTTTAGACTCCATGCCATACAGTTCGCTACCATATGTGTAGATAACCAAAAGGCACAAGTTGGGACCAAAGACTGGACTGCGTTTTTCTGGGCTATGCGCCAAGCAATATTTTTGGCGTTCACTCTCCTAATACTTGCAATTTGACAATTGGTTGACGCCGGTTGATACTCGAATGAATATCGGCACTTCTTCTTGTCAACATCGATGCTTGTCTGAGTGAACTTTGGAGTGCATAGCAGCAGCATAAGTACCTGTCCATCTGATCTTTTTGTGCAGTTCTATTGAAATCACCCGATGTAATGATTTGCCTGTGAGTTCAGGCTCCAAGTTACTCCTTTATGAAATCGGCAAACAGTAGCACAATACCAAATTACCAATACATATGACAAGCACAATAATCAGGATAAAGACCAGTACCAACCTGTGTGAGGTAGCATATCAATTACTATTTCCTTTGACTGGAAGCCAAGATAAGCCAAGCAACTGACAGCAAAGGAAGAATGCAAGCCGAGATTAGCGACTAACAGGAAAGGAAGGAAGCTGTCGAGGCAATGAAGCACCCAAAGTTTTTGTGCAGTTCCACCAAAATCAAGCATCCCTGTTGGCACATATATTGAGAGAGTGAGATTACTGTAATAGTGGGACTAGTTGATGAAACATACACTAACAAATAGAAGCACCCTCATTATCTTAATGGGTAAAGTTAGCATTCCCTCCCTGCTCCACCACATGATTCACCTCATAGACAAGCATACACACGTACATGATTCAGCATAGGGTGCTACTAAAGATTTGTTTAACTCCGACAGGAAAATTAGGCAGCAATAAATTAGTGGTACTTAAGTACTCCTAATTAATTAAGTGAGACAGCAGAAGTGGAAGGGCTCCCTGGAGGATCATCTCACATGTAAGGTAGTCGTTGTCGGAGCCCTTGAATGGCCTCGACTGAGGCCTCTGGCTTCAGCAAGATCGCCTTGGCACTGTTTACTCTTCTTCTTCTTCCTCTTCATGCTCTGTTTCTCAGTCTGCTCACCAGTTGGTGAAACCAAGTACATGACTGGCCTTCTATTTCAGAATTGGTTTTGTCAGTGAGGGAGTACAAGTGTACTAGTAAAAAATAGCATTATTTTCTCATGGCAGTCGCAAAATAGAGATGAACACATGCATTGAATATCATTCTTACCTAAAGGAAGGTTATGGTGCCAATATGGATGATGAGGATTGGAACACAGATCTCCCTTTGTGCAGTTCCACCGAAATGAACCAACTGTTCCATTCTGACATTCCAGTTAAACATCACAAAAGTCACTTATTTTAAGAAGAGTTTTGTGCAGGGCACCAAAAGGTCAGAACAGCAACCAGGTGAAATGGATAACCCTGTTTGCACAAAAAGCTACAGAGGAAACAGTCAGAGTCTCAAACAATTACAGGCAAAATCATTTGTCTAAACTTCTCATGGCTTATAACAGTGGCATGGCTTCATTTTTACCAGGGGCATTAGATTAAGAACAGCTAAATATTTGGTATAAGGGCATGGGACAGTGGGTGCACCAGCAGTCCAGTACCATGTACCTAAACAGGGGCATAAAGTGGTGATTCATTGTTTGTTGCCCCGAGAAACAAACATCCAAGAAACATATCTGGGTTGGTCCCATTTTTGTTCACTCAAGCCACCTACTCCTATGTGTGGATAGCAAATCTAGTCCTGGTCATACCACTGTGTACAGCATTACCCCTATATTTCCCTTTTCGACCAAGAGACCGGTTGGATAACTCGTCTGTACTACTTTCACCCCCTTTCCTTCCTGTTTGTACCAAGTCCGATGTACTACATACTAAATTCCCCCACCCCCAATTTATCTCTTGTTTGAACCAAGTACAAGATTCGACTCCATGAAGTAGCTTTACCTCTAACAATAGAAGAAAAAAATAGGTGACGTTGGACCATCCGATCGAGGGAGGCTGAGAGGTAGAAAATGATGCACATGCAGCGACGTAGCGAGCTGGGGAAGTAGAGCTAAGGCGGTTTCGAAGGAAGATATACCTGAAGGTCGTCGGGATGTGGATAGGTGGGCAGCGGGAGGCCGGATCCGCCCAAACTAGGGCAACGACGAAGGGATTGGAGGACCTCTCGCACCGGCGCTCGACCAGAGATAACGGTGCGGCCGGCACTGGGTCTCCTCCCTCGCTGTCGACGACGGCCTAAACGCTGCCCCTCCTCCCCTTTACCGGTGGAGGGGGATACGTCCAGATCTGTAACCCGCGGCGAGGATAGAAAGAAAATGTTTTTTGAAGGGAGAAAGACAGTGTTACCACCCCTATCTTGTTTAGATCAGGAGTGGATGAGAGTGTGTGAATAGAGCAACCCTAGCAAGCAAGCGCGGAGGCTCCGGCCTATATATACGTAGTGGGGTAGTTTTCCTTTTTCACTCCATCAAAACAATCGTTTAAAATTGTGTACTACGTGCCAGGTCGCCGTTTTTTTAGTTGTTGATTGTTTTTTGAGATAGCTACCCGCTTGTTCCAAGTGGTGTTACGGTGTGCCAGGTCGCACTTTATTTTTGAGGGTGCCAGGTCGCACTTTGTATCATTCAAGTCTGGCACAAGTCCCTCCATTAAATGAACAACCACCCCCTCGTAAAACTTGTGAACAAGCCCACGGCTAAAATTATCGAAAACGTGGGTTGCCCCAACATGCATTATTATTTATATTTTCTACTCCCTCCGTTCCTAAATATAAGTCTTTTTTATTAGCCACACCTAAGACAAGAATTTTTTTATTAGCAGTGAACCCCACATGTCATAGACACAAAAAGTGTGGCAAGATTCCCTTAGGCAAGGCAAAGTGTGGCAACATAAGACAAACATAGTCACAATCCAAACAGCCCCGTAATTTTTTGTGACATGCATGAAAATTTGGTTAGTTAAATTTATAGTCAAAATTTGGCAAGGTGCATCAAATCAACACATGCAAGTATCAAAAGGGAGGTAACGGCATGCATGCATGTGTTGTACTCCCTCCGTTTCCAAATATAAGTCTTTTTAGAGATTGCAACAAGTGACTACATACGAAGCAAAATATGTCTACATACATCCATATGTAGTAGTCCATTTGAAATGTGTAAAAAGACTTATATCGAGTGCAGTGCTTTGATGTGTCGCGTCAACTCGTACAAGACCGAGAAGTTTAATTACTACAACGCCCCCTCCCTCGCGCATGAGCGTGGTGGCTGGCAGGACTAGTAGGAGCTTTCGCTACACACTTCTTGACAGCGGCGAACTTGCGGATGGAGTTGACCATCATGTCGTCCATGCGAGAGGCGAAGCCGGCGTCGACGAGGGCTACGACGCCGGCAGTCGCCAACACCGTCTGGAAATGCTGCGCGGTGCGGGGCCGCAGGCCGGCGCCTTGGATGATTTCGCACAGCCAACTGCCGCTCACGACCATCGCTTCCATAGGTGCTTCTGGCTTCTGGTCACTTGGTCTTGGCGGGGTGGGGATTTGCCGATGGTCGGTTTGCTCAACTGTGGCCCCACCTCACTGTGAAAACGTTACTACTGGAATAAAAATGCCATATACTCCTATACTAATAAAACATTAAGGCCACGAGGTGATGCAGTGCTGATTACAGGAGGCAAGAAGAAGAGATGCATCCATCGACGACGTCCACCTCCTCGACTCAGGGCGCCGGCCCACCGAACGGCGGCTAAGTAGCAGCGGCTTTCGTGGCTATGTCGACGTGCTTCTGAACAATGGCATCCAAAGATTCCAGCCACTGGAAGAAGGCCAACGTCTTTCTGTCCTCATTGGCCTTGTAGTGGCCTGTGTAGACGATTTCCTCGTAGACGTGGATGTGCATGTCGACAGTTTCTTGGATGGCGAGGCGCTGCGCGACGAGCGTGACCTTGAGGTGCACACTCTTCATCACGACCTCAGGCAAGTGCAGGGCCACCAGGGCTTGAAAGAGTTCGTCACCATAGAGGCCGATGAGGGTGGCAGGCAATGAGGAGCCTGGGCGCGCGGGCTGGAGCAGTACGGCAAGGTCGTCCGCACGCTTCTTGGCGGCGGCGAACTTGCGGATGGAGTTGACCATCATGTCGTCCATGTGAGAGGCGAAGTCGGCATCGGCGAGGGCTACGACGCCGGCGGTCGCCAGCACCGTCTGGAAACGCTGCGTGGTGCAGGGCCGCAGGCCGGCGCCTTGGATGATTTGGCACAGCCGACTGCCGCTCGCGTCCATCGCCTCCATAGGTGCTTCGGGCTTCTAGTCACTTGGTCTTGGATTGGAGTGAGCAGTGTTGTGCAGAGACTAAGGAGTAGTAGAAGGATTGGAGTGGTGGGGCGCCTTTATATGAGAATCCAAACTCTGTTGAATTCACATCATGCTGGCTCTATTCTGCTTCTCCAATTAATTCCCTTTGCTCCTTGAAAAAATAATAATTCCCTCTGCATGTAGAGTAATTTGAGGATGCCTCATTGACCATTCAATGTCTCGGGAACCGCTACCCTCTCCCTCCTTGGCATTCAAGCACCTATGGAGGCGACTGCTGCTCGCGTCTATCGCGTGTCAGGAGACGTTCCCTTCGACGACGAGGTGCCTATGGTGACTTCGTAAATTTCAAGATGATAGTACTAGTATACTCAATATTGTGCACCGCGACCAAGGCCGAGAGGAAAACGAGAGAACTATGTGTTTATTTACAGTGTAGATTCACTCATTTTGCTCCATATGTACTCCTTCTCGGTTTAGTCTAGTCACTTGTTAAAATCTCAAGAAAGGCAAATACTCCTTTCTGGTTTACAGGGCTATACTAGCAAGTACTTACTACAATAGTGGGCTCACATAGCAATTTTGTCTCATGCAAGAGCCTGGTTATATGCGTGCTCCAAGGTTCGCAACTGCCACGTTCGGGTTGCACTTGGCTCTTCGCCTCTTCGAGAAGACGTACAATGATGTTACTACTACTGGTTCTACAGTATCGAATCCACTGCTGCATGTCCGTCCACCGCGAGCGGGAGGGATAGCTTGTTGTAGTACTATATAGGCAAAAGCCTATCCTCGTCTGCGAGCCACTGTGCGCATGGGCGAGGGAGAAGGCGTGTAGTAGTAAAATCAAGCTTCTCCTCGTTGTACGAGTTAACGCGACACATCATAGAACTGGCCCCACATTGTTGCCTCTAAACTTGGCTGAAAGACCCGCAGTGTACAATACTCCATTTGCTGCAACCTCTAACATTTACCCCACGACAAATTAAAATATATATTCCTGTCTTGACCAGATGAGCGTGCAAACTAGAATCACCAGGATGACAGGTAGGGCCAAAAGATAATTTTAATCAAAAATATATAGCATGGAGCCGACCCCAACGATTTTAAGTTTACAGGCACGATACACGCTATCCTAGACTACTCTACACATGAAACTGCCACACGAGCGTCCGGGCTGCGCTTGGCTCTTCGCCTCTTCGGGAAGTCGAACAAAAATGATGGAGTACTACTACAGTGGAGGAGTACTACAGTATGCTTCATTGACTTAGTGCTCCTGCCTTTGCGTCCATGACAGGTGGGCCCAAGAGGTCGGTGGCCCACCTGTCATGCAGCCAAACGCAGGTGCGGTTAAGGTGAGAGGGCGTTGTAGTAATCAAACTTCTCTGTCTTGTACGAGTTGACGCGACACATCAAAGCACTGCACTCGATATATTTCAATAATTTGCGTTTACCGATGCATTAATTACAACGCATGCATGCATGCCGTGACTCTCCTTTTGATACTTGCATGTGTTGATTTAATGCACCTTGAAGTAGTATGAATATGTGACGGTAAAGCTTTGTAATGCCCCGGCCCTAACAAAGTGAGAGATGGTTGTGCACGAGGAGGGCGAGATCATGCAGACGGAACAGGACCCGACGATGGAGCTCTCTATGGTCTTGATGGACCTCACCTTGCTCCACTACCCCTTGTGCGTCCGCCCCTTGAAGCCTCCAGTGTCTGAGGTTCAAATACACCTCGTCCATTCGGCTGATCGAGCAAGGTGCAGGTTTCTTGATTGATATGTTATTCGATTGATTTGTGCAGTGCAAGGGAGGGCACCTGGCTTGCGCGGACTGCCGCGTCGAGCGCCTCGGGAACCAGTGGCAGTGCCAGAAGTGCGAGCGTGGCAGTGGCTTGGACGTGCGGAACACGGCGGTGGACGCCGTCCTCTCCTCGGTGAGGGTGGAGTGCCCGCATGAAGGCTGTGGGGTCTACGTCACTTACCACAAGCTCGCCGATCACCAGAGCGTGTGTTTGCTCGCGCCCTGCAAATGCCCCGTGCCCGTCTGCGGCTACGAAGGCCTGCCGCCGTGGCTCTCCCACCACATCAGCACCATGCATCCCATGCCCGTGCACAGGATCCAGTACGGCAAGGCGCTCCAGCTGCAAGTGCCACTGTTGGAGCCACGGCTCTTGCTGTTCGCGGAGGAGGACGGCCGCGCATTTTTCTTGGTCGGCAGCGTGCTCGACATTGGCGCGCCTATCGCCGTGTCGGTCGTCTGCATCAGAGCGGGGGCGTCCCCACTGCCGCACTACGTGGCCAAGCTGTGGGCGAACGGCCCGCCGGGGGATCCCAAAGGCAGGACCGACGCCGTCAAGGTGTCAATGGAGGTGACAAGCAGCAGGGATCCCGGCAACGTCGCCGTGGAGGAGCTGACCTTCTTCACAGTTCCGCCCAAGCTGCTGGCCGGGGCTAAGCCGGTGTCCCTCCACATTCAGATTGACAAGCTCACGTCAGAAATGATTCTACAGTGCCTTCTGTTTATCTTAGTAATATGCTAATATAGGGGTTAGCTCGGTCCACTTTAGCTTAAGAGATGGCGGGTTTTGGTGGCGATGCAGCAATTACCTCAACATCAGATCAGCAGTGAAAGTAATTTCGAACAGTCGAATGGATATTTTGTGTCTGTTGGATATAAAGATCCTTTGGGTAAGAAGTAACAGCTTATATGTTTTTTTTGAAACGGAACAATGATACTAGTATAATTTTTGTTCACATGCACTAATATTTTCGAAACCGACGTCGGGCTGTAGCTAGAAGGGCGGTTGGGACGCGGCATCGGCCCATACCGCGGTGACCCCCGATTGGGACGCACCGACTGTGGATTTTCTCCCTCGTCAATGTCGACCGCGTCTACGCAGAAAATTGTTCCCTTCCCACAACTGCGGGATCAGGCCGGATATGTGACCAGCGGTGTGGCCACCGTCGTTCGATGCTTGTGAAGAGAGCAACCGAAGCATGCATGCTTGTAGCTTAGGCTCCTGCTAGTGTATATATAGTGGTTTTCTTTTTCTCTCCATATCAACCATTTTATATTGCGTACGTATCATTGAAGAGTGAAATGATGGTTGCTTCTTCCGACTAACTTACTGTGTGATTTGACTGCTCCTTTAGTGGCCCCTACACGTACTCCCCCTACGTGTATGCAACAGTCACACGTACACATGGATGCAAAAACGCGCACGACGCCCTAATGCATGCATGTCCGAGCACACGACGGAACACACACGGTCACGCTCAAGTGCTCAACCTACATGTGCATGCACACACATACTTAGCCAGGGTGAGCTAGTGACCATATAAACACCGGAATATGTATATATTGAGCGCAATGAGCGTATTATGAAGTCCAATGACCGTATTTTTACAAATATACAGGGACAGACAGTGTATTTATCTCGTTTGAAATTAAGCCATATTAACCGGAGAGGAGGTAGTATGGACTAGCATTACTTTGATGTGTCCCGTCAACTTGCCAAATGAGGAGAAGCTTGTAGGACGGAAGAAGCTTGCGCGCGGTGGCTCGCAGGACAAGGAGAAACTTTTGACTAATGCAAGCCGTCCTTCGCTTAGGCGGTGGACGTGCAACAGTTAATTCGGTGTCAGATTGCCAGAAGCATACACTATACTAGTACTATTATGGTTGCACTTCCAGAAGAGGCGAACAACCAAGCGCAAAGTTTACTAGTACTAGGAACCGGATGGAGGAGCGTCTGCACTCTTATTATATTTTTAAAATGTGATAAAGCAATCTTCAACACATTTGGTTCTCTTCGAGGGTTCTCGCATGTGATAATGGAAGTTGATTGCATGGAACACTCGCCACAATTCTCGCTTAATTCTGGCTCATATCCAGTTACAAATAGGAGCGCTCGGTAATATTTCCTCTCTTTTTTGTTATTTGGCATGTAAACATGTCATCAAACCTTGCAGCGCATCTTTGTGCGAACCGTGCTTGCTGCACTTTGAATGTGGCCGAGAGCTGGCTTGATGAAACACCTCGCTTCCTACTTCTTTTTTTGTGGGGTACCTCACTTCCTAGTGACCAGTGTCTTGGCTGATCGTCCTAAGAATGCTTATATATGAATAAAGCTCTCTCATTTACCCGCAAAAAAGATTAAGCCATATTAACCGGAAAGGAGGGAGTATGGACTAGCACTACTTGTTGGTGTGTCCCGTCAACTCGCAGAACGAGGAGAAGCTTCCAGGACAAGGTGAAGCTCGCTTACGCCTTTTGACTAATGCAACATACCTCGCCCAGGTGGTGGACATGCATCAGTTCATTCGGTGTTAGATTGCCAGAGGCATACACTGTAGTACCGAACATGCGGAGTACCATCATTGTTCGACTTCACAAAGAGGCGAAGAGCCAAGCGCAAGGTTTAGTAGTACGAGTAGTAACCGCATGGTGGAGCCTTTGTACTCTTATTTTTCTTAATCTTTGATAAAGTACACATTTATTCCAGAGAAGGGCGGAAAACGGCAGCCCAACATGTAATGATGATATCGATCAACCATGCTTGAATATATCTTGGCCTCCGTGCGAGCCCGTCTGTGTGTTCTCACTCCTCGTCTCTCTCAAGGAACGGCGGGTTGGCCATTTTGCCGTCAATTGAGATCGGTTTGCTCACACTCCGGTCCCACATGTCAGTGATTTGCCAAGACGAGGTGCCTTGACCGACTGGCCATACGCGTACTTGGTTTTGCACCTTCATACTACTCCTCCCTCCGTCACACTTCATTGTGATGCATTTCTCTCAATGCATTTCCACCACCAGAGAGACTTTAGACGCATTTGGTTTAATGCTCAATTAATTAGGGCATGGTAACCGCAATTTTCTCTCAATGTAGTACTACGGAGTGGTGTACGTGCATGCATGTGTCTACCCGGGGTGGAAGCACTGCATGCATGTGTGTACACATTATTTCCTCTAGTAATAGACGTCGTGCTATAACTACCAATGCTATTTTTCAGGCCGACCGCTAGTCACCTTCGTCCCTGAGATTTTCTCTTTTTCTGAAGCGCGCTCTATAAACAGTGACGGATGGAGTAGTATGAGCGGATTCAAAGAAGAGCATATTGATGGTTGCTTCTTCCGAGCAACTTACAGTGGGAAAGGTGGGGCTTATGATTTGACTGCTCATTACTCACTATTAATGCGGCGCAACGACCAGTCTGAGTCTCCCACGCGGCTGTGCACTACCCCCTCGGTTCTTAAATATACTCCGGAGTATTTGTCTTTCTAGAGATTACAACGAGTGACTACTCAAATATTTGTCTTTTTAGAGATTCAAATGGACTACTACATACGGATGTATATAGACATATTTTAGAGTGTAGATTCACTCATTTTTCTCCGTATGTAGTCACTTGTTGAAATCTCTAGAAAGACAAATATTTAGGAACAGAGGGAGTACACATACGAAGCAAAATGAGTGAATCTACACTCTAAAATATGCCCATTTGAAATTTGTAAAAAGACAAATATTGTTGACAGTTGCGACGATGAAAAAGAAGCATATTCCTTGTCCTAAGGGAAGATAACAACACGGTTGTGTTTGTCTAAAACGGTGTGAGGACGAGATTGCAATATGGAAAGTACGCCGGACGAGCTACGTTTTGTGCAAAGAACTATGGAAGATCCACATGCAGCGACGTGGGAAGACGGGCAGTGGAGCAAGGCCGGAGGGGATACCTGGATGTCGTCGGGATGTAACTAGGTGAGCGGCGGCGGGCGGAATCTGCCCATACTGCGGCAGCGAGCAGGTGGCGTAGGCCCTACCGCGCCGGAGCTTGGTCAGATAGAACGGCATGTACCGAAAATCGGGACGTGCTGCCTCGGCGCCGTCGAACGGAGAAACGATGCACGTCCTCCCTTTCCGCCGGTGGACGGGATGCGGCCGGATCAGTGACCAACGGTGAGAGAGAGAGAGAGAGAGAGAGAGAGAGGCCACCGCAGCCTTGTGTGAGATACTCTGAAGAGAGACAAACCAGGCAGGCAGGCTCCATTGTATATAGTGGAGCAGACTAACTTTTTCTCCATAAAAATCGGTTTATATTCTGTGTATGTGCCATTGAGCGATATAACTTTATTTAAAAATAACGCGCCAACCCATCAAGTCAAACTTTGTTTCGTGCACCCATGGTACACGACCTCCATAGGTAAACAACCGCTACACGCGTTCAAATTAGCACGTAGGCCACCATTTCGTACAGAAATGAGCTCCACCATGTACCTGTGCGGGTGTGGCTGGGCACGAAGCGTGAGTACGTGCACGGTGCACCTATTCTCTTCTTGTATACGTGCACCACCTACGTGGGGTTGTGTGAGAGAGATACAAACATAGAGAGATATAGTGTGTGGGTTCGTGAGAGTTTTTTTAGGGGGGTCAATCAAAAAATGTAACATATGCAATGTGTGTGAAATGGAGTCTTGGATATATCATATATATAGAGGGGGCGATCCACGAGAAGAGAGTGGAGGCATCATAGACTTGAGGTGTCCATAGAATCGAAGAGAGGGATGATGTGTGTGTGTGTGTGCGCGCGAGGTCGATAAAGAGTGCCATCAAATTTGTGTGTGCCCACGTCAAAGATATAGAGTGGCTGGCCTACTAGAACGAGAGAGGTGACAGGTGCGGTTTGTCTCTGTTGCATGGATACCTACCTACAGCGCTCGACTATCGGTGTGTGGTGGGGGGGGAGGGAGGCCTAATTAACTATATAGGTACAATGGCTGGTATATGTGTGGAGGAGGAGAGAGGCCTACCTCATGTATTAAGGGATATCGATATACCTCATGTATTAAGGGAGATCGATCGGCATCCATGCATATGTGCAGGAGAGGAATAAGGTTGGGAGAGAGACAGAGCTAGAGTGTTGGAGGGGGTGGTAGTGGAGTTGCTTCTACCAAATGGTGGGATAGGATTGCTAGACAACCGGAGGGCACGCCTGCAATATCAATAAGGGAGGGGATGGCTGCCTGTCTGTGCACTTGCATGTGAGAGACGGGTCAGGAGGCATGCACGAATGATGGGGGGCGATATGGATGTGGTAAGCAGACATAACTACATAGGAAGATCAATCGTGCTTTGTCAGAGAAAGGAGAGACATAACTTCTGTGGTACGTCGATCGATTGGGGGGGGGGGGATAGTTAAAGTCGACCTAGGTATATGTTGGGAGATCGATCGGTATACATGCATGTGTGTGTTAGAAGCAAATGAGGCACAGGGAGAAGGATAGAGAGAGAGGGATGCATCTAGGAGGTGGTGCGAGAGTCATACTATATTGTCAGGACCGGATTTTCGGGATATTAATTCTCCAGAAAATGGCCCTTGTGCTCACCAGCCCCAGGATTACTGTTAACTGATGAGGCACCAACTTGATACAAGAATTCCAAGCAAAGTACAAAATATGAAGTACAAGACCATTGTGGCCTATGAGTACAACGCTTGGTTTCTAGTGGTTGATGGCGGAAGCGGTCTGTGGTTCATCTGCGTCTATGGGACTCCATTTCCCACAAGAACAGCTGACCAGGATAACTCCTATCTTCGTGAGGCTGCTGTCAACACTGCGCAGGTACCGGGGTTGTCGTCGTAACGCTCTTCTCCACGCAAGAAATCTAGCCAAGACAATAGCCAGGGACAAGCCAGTGAGTACTTTTGAATGTACTCGCAAACATCAAGAACACGGGTATAATATATCAAAACATGCTCCGAAATATTTTATGATGGCAACGTCTGTCATGAAATATACGAAATCCATGATGTACGCATGTGGGTAAAATATGAATATGCAATATAGAAATAGAATGCAGTGATCGAGTGTCTGAAATGACTCCTCAAAAAGGGGTGCGAATAAATTAACAATGCCGCAGTCGGGCGTCTGGGCGACACCACATAAAGGGCTTATAAATAAAAGAAATAACAAGCATACCGCAGTCGGGCGTTTATGCGACACCACATAAAGGGCTTATAAATAAAAGAAATAACAAGCATGCCACAGTCGGGCGTCTATGCGACACCACATAAAGGGCTTATAAATAAAAGAAATAACAAGCATGCCACAGTCGGGCGTCTATGCGACACCACATAAAGGGCTCATAAATAAAAGAAATAACAAGCATGCCACAGTCGGGCGTCTATGCGACACCACATAAAGGGCTTATAAAGGATAATCACAGTGAATATCCAGGAGGTAGAACCGTCCCAAGGATACTCAATAATTCAAATAAAGTAAATGGTTAGTCCACAATAATAATGATCATAATCCATATATGTCACAGTTCATAATTAATGTTCTGGTTTAGCAGCTTTTCCTCCGAAGACCGACACTAAGACCGACACTTGACCTATCCCAGACTGTAGTCCTTAACCATGGACACGGCTTTTCGAATAGATGTATAATCTCTGCAGAGGGTGTACTCTTTACCCACGGGTAACGGATTTCTTTAGTCCATCGGGACTAATTCCGTCTACGGTCTTTTAATTGAAAACACGCCTGACCTGCACACACCAGCTTAACTTACCGGTGTCTGGAATCACCCACGACACCTGTCAAGCGAAACTCTAAGTGGGGAGGCTACAACCTCGACGTAGCATGGGATCACAAAATTTATACCGCGCGCAAACTAGGGGAGCTACCCCTTCGGCTACAACCGAAACACCCATGCCCCCTGACCGGATGACTGGCTTTAATCCATGGCCATGGGACCCTCATCACGGCCTCTCTGTACGGTGTGTGCTAGAAAGGGGTTTACAACTTACTGAACCGTACCCTACCTATGGCAGGGACAAGTGGTAGTACGAAGCAAGTGTGGGGGTTACTGGACAAGACTCGATCTAAGGCCGACTCAGGAGGTTCAAGTATTCCCTGCATGATTAGCATAACAAAATATTACCAATAACAGATAAGCTTAACACTCATCAAGCCCCACCATGCCATACCGGACATACTCGTCTCAACGAGGAACTAGGGACAAGCTCGCGTCTACCCAAGACCGCGACTTTCCCAACTTCCTTCCGGCATGCATGAGAAGCTTACGAGGATGATCACTATCACCAGCATATCCTTTTATAACAGCAAGGAAATCTCCATTATGCACTCATGCGTATGATCTTACCGTCACATGAAATAGCGTATGCTCCAAGTCAAGGTGATGTTGTAACCGATCAACAACATCCAAAAAAAAAAAATTAAACCAGGGTTCAGGATGCTTGCCTTCAAGTGTATGCATGTGGGGTGCATTTTTTTGAAGGTTGCCTTTTCTCCAAAATCCTATTTTGAGAAATATTCAAATAACACACATCTCAAATACAGTACAAAAAGTTGTCCCAAATATTTTTGAAATAAATTTTAAAATAAACTAGATGAAATTTGAGAGAGGTAGGAAAAAGAATAACCTCATTAGGATTTTTATTTTAAAAGTTATAGCCAGTCAAAGATTAGTCAAAGTTCTGTTTTAATAAAATCAGAAAAAGGAAAACGCTTCGGGAAAAAATACGCTTTCGAAGCAGGGGACACGTACTCGGAACTTTGCGCTATCACTTAACCAGAGCGGACGGGTGAGCCGGTCACTGACAGTGGGTCCAGGGGGCCCACTTGTCAGGTTTGACTGGTCTCCCTCTCCCTCCTTTCTCTCTGCCCGATGGGGTCCCGAGGGCAGGGATGGATCCGCCAGACCGGGGCGGTCCTCCCAGTGGGCGCTAGGCAGGTGGGGATGGAGGAAGTCGGCGAGCTCCGCGGCGGACGGTGGTTCGGGAGCAAAGTGGGCTTCGGGCTATGGTGGTCCTTGGTCGTGGCTGAGGCACTAGGCAGCTCCGCAAGGCTATGGGGAGACTCTTGGTGGCGTTGGATGGGCGGGGGAGGGTCTGGCTGCGACGTATTGCACCGGAGCTCGGCGGCGGCCGAACTGGCCGGAGACGAGGAAGAAGGGCCCTCCCTGTCGATTGCTGGCTGCGGGAGTACTAGGAGGTTGGAATGAGGTTGCTTGAGTGCTAGGTTGAGCTTAGATCCCCTTATATAGGCGCTCGAGGTTGGTCCCGTGGCGGCCGTGGATAAGATCGCCGGCGACCGCTGTGCTGTAGCCGCAGGACTACGTGGCGGCGACGAGCGCGTGCCGACGGCTTGCGGATAAGCTCGGGCTGTTCCAAGGGGGCAGCCGGCGCGCGCGGGTGGCTTGGGCGGCGCCGTCCACGGCAGGGGCTCGCTGCCGACGCCGGCGTGCCGCCAAAAGCTCTGACGACGGCGCTGTAGTGCGCCAGGGGTGGCGTGGAGAGTGGGCGAGTGTAGTGCGTGGTTCAGCAGGCGAGCAGGGGCCAGGGACGCGACACGACGAGGGCGGCAGTGCGACGCGGCGGCTCAGTGCGCGCGCGTGCAAAACGTGCGCTCTGGGCGCGCCCAGAGCATGCACGGGACATGCTCGACGAAATGCCAGGGCAGCTTAGAGTGCGAGAGGGAGACTGGCAATTAACAGGACTAGGGTAGGGATAGCTAGGAGCTCAGTGGACATGGTTGCTGGGTCAGGGGCTCAAGTCCACAATGCAAACTAGAAGACCTGCCAAAACTGTTCCTGCACACAGGGTGTTCGACAGAATGCCATGGGCATCTAGGCAACTCTTGGGGTGGCCAAACTCTCCAGATCCTAGTCTCTTTAGGAGCTCAAGAAGGTGGTAAGGTTAGTTTGGCAAAAACAGGAATTTGTCAGTGCAAGTTTTTGAGAAAACCTGTTTTGGGCAGAAACTAAAGGCTATCATTGCATGCACTAAACATACTCCAATGGGTCCAATCTCCTGGACTTAAGGGTTTGGTAGGGAGAACTATAAGTAGGAAAAAGCTCAAGGGCACTAGGGCAAAATAAAATAGGGTTGCAGTACAAATCACCAAACTGGAGCAGAATGAAGATGAGGATGATTCATTCAAATTTTTCAAAGAACAACACTAGGTCCTTGCATGAAGTTGAATTATATGCATCTCCTGACATCCCCAAACACTTGGAAGAATTTTTACAAGAATATTTAAATAGGTTGTAGTGCAAAAATGCATACTGGACCAGATTTGAAGAATTGATGTAGAGCTCAAAATCTCCAATAACCAAAAGATATTTTTGCATAAAAGTGATGTGGAAACCTCACATGACATCCCCAAATTTTGATGAAAATTTTAAAAGCATTTATCAAATGGCTGTAGTGCAAAAGTGGCTCCAAATTTATGAAAGATCATTTTAAAAGTATAAAGCTCAGGAAAAACAATTATGCAAATAAATCCACTGATAAAGAATTGTTTTATTGAGAGAGCATACAAGTCCAATAATACTTTTGAAAAGTTTCCACTAGAGGTAAAAACCCACAATATTAAAGAGAAGAGGTGTTCTGAAATCAAAGGAGAAATCCAGAAAAATAAAAATTTAATTTCCTGGCAAAATTTTAATTAATAAAACAAGGTTAAATTTTTGCGGTGTTACATATATCGAGTGGGAGAAGTGTGCGAGTACGAGATCGATGAAAAGAGTGGTGGGAGTGAGGCATGGACGGTGATAAGAGAAGAGGGGAAGCTTGTGTTTTGTGCTAGGCACACCTGGCTAGAGAGGCATATCGATCGATGTGTGCCGTAAAGAAGGAGCTGGGGGGCCTACACACACAGTGGGTGAACGACCTGAAGTGAAAAGACGAATTTGCGCGATGGAGCTAGAGAATGCTGAGGGAGGGTTAGAGGGATGCAGGTGTCTGCATGCACGAGAGAAAGTTAGCGCTAGCTAGCTACAAAGATAAGAGGATTGTGTGGGTGTAAAAGACGAATAGTGATCATACTTCATTATAAAAAGCGAATTTGGATATTTGAAGAATTTATCATAGTGTTTTAAACCGACGCATGTGAATATATATAACGGTGATACACATGGTGTGGTTATGAACATGTTATACTACATATAATATATTTTATCTCCACTCTTATAAAAAACGGAGTTGTTGATGATGGTGCCATCCTGCAATATAGGCCGTCCGATTTATATCTGACGGATAAGAAGGAAACTATGGCAATTTTGAAAAAATATACCCACACCCCTCTCCATATTTGCAAATTAGGCGTCCCCTTGATCATGTTGATGTTCTATGGAACGCATGGGCATCTTGTTAGTACTACGTATAACATATAGAACATTGATCATAATTTGGGCTATTGTGTGGCTTTTGCAGCTCATGTCTAAATACTTGTCATAATGTAGGGGGCGGGGTACTATACTATGTGTTATAAACACGGTGTACACGTGTGGAACATGGTTTAGATTATGAATATATAGATAGTACATCAAATGTACTATTATTTGGAATCAACATCAAGTGTATTCAAAAAATAGAATTTGAGTTCATGTAGTACATATAGTTCATATCTATCTCTATAGTAATCATGTGGTGTGTTATTAAGGTAATACACGAATGATGGTTGAAGTTGGAAACAATCATGATTGTAGATTTGTTATTGAAATAGAGAAACGAATTCAAATTCAGTTCGAATTGCAGCGGTAGTATAGACATTTGGAATGCACTAAAATGTTGGTATGAGTAGGTTACATGCATTATACAGCAAGCGAAAAAATTTAATTGGACATAACATGGATTCATACTATCGAATAGCATTTAATTGCACTAAATTGTTGGTATGAGTAGCTTTAAGTAGCATTTTTATAGTAAAACGGGGCAAGAGTCTCTCTTTGTGTGGTGTGAATAGTTTTATTTTTTTCATTTTCTTTTTGGTTGAGGGAAGTGCGAATTGATTTGGTACGTACAAGTACAATATTACTCCCTCTGTTCCAACATAGATGACTCAACTTTATACTAACTTTATACTAAAGTTGGTACAAAGTTGAGTCATCTATTTTGGAACGGAGGGAGTACATGTTAGGCTTGTCCCTAAAATTCAACCCGCGCCTTGTTATATCCCGAAAATTCAGATATCGTGCTCCCAAAACTGCCGCCTTCACAACCCGCGCCTTGCTATCCCGAAATTACAACGCGTGCGAAAACTCCCTCCAGCTGCCAAATCCCGACACGCCAAATCCCCCTTCTAAGCCTGAGCCGAAAAGGCCGCTAGTTCAAATCGGTGCGGGGTACTTTTGTAACACACCCTACATTTTGGACAAGCACGTCCCTAAGTCATGGTTCACCCCCTCCCATCACCTCCTTTTTGCCATTCGAAATCCCAGGCCGCCATAACCTCTCCGCTCCAGCCGCGAAACCGCACCATCCTCTGTTCGCCACCTCACCGCTACCCAGCCGGAGCCTCTTCCCCGACGACGTCGTCCACCGCAACAGCTCGACGTCCCTCGTCCACCTCCTCGGATGAGGATCCGTTGTCCATCTCGTTGTCCCGCCGGTTCAGCCGCACCGTCCTCCACCTCCAAGGAGCTGCTCCGACGATCGCCTCGTCTATCGTGGCTGCTCCATCCCCACAGCGCCGCCTTAACCTGCTCCACCGGAAACGCAACATCCTCACCGACTCCTCGGACGAAGCCGAGGCCTACTCGGCACCACCAAAGAGGTTGTACACTCATCACATCGCACATTCTCCTTAGCTCGACCTCCCGGCGCCGATGGTGCTCCATCCCGCACCCCCATGGAGCGGCTACCTTGAAGCCGGCGCCGCGGGCAACATCTCCATGGCGGCTCTCCCCCAGTGCGAGGCCCCTTCGGCGGCGGTGTCCATACCAGCCGGATCTGCTACTACTGCTGCTCCGTCTCTCGCTCGCTCGCTCGCGCTGCTACTGCTCCGGCTCTCGCTCGATCGCTCGCTCGCCCAGCTGCTGCTCCTCCGTCTCTCACTCGCTCGCTCGCGCTGCTGCTACTGCTCCGGCTCTCGCTCGATCGCTCGCTCGCCCAGCTGCCCCTGCTCCGGCTCTCGCTCACTCGCTCGCCCTACTGCTGCTGCTCTGTCCCTCGCTCGTGCTGCTGCTCTGCTCTGATTTAGCTACACTTCAGTCGACTGAATCGACTTTTGGGTCAGTCGATTTTCAGGGGGTGGCGGGGCTCGCCGGAGTTAAGGAAGAACCACCCGCAGCGGGGACGGGGGCTCGCCGGAGAGGTACCCCACTATCTATCTTAGGGTTCAGGGTGGGGGCGGGGGGCCTATAGGGTTGGCCGGGGCGGCGGCGGACCGGCGGTGGGAAGTTTTTTCGGGCGGGCGAGGCGGCGCTGTGGCCGGCGGTTCGGTCGGTGGTGGCTGGCGGCGCAGGGGGGTGCAGGTTGAAGATGAACTGTAGGCCCTCCCTAAACTACATGTCAAGTGCCCCTCTGCTACTATTGCGTTCAGTTTCGACAGTAACATTCAGATTCCAAATTAATGTTCAAACTTGAGTTCTAAATTAGTTATGGGGCACATATCGAGGAAGCAATGAATAGTATCTCTGTCTAATATCTGGTTCACCTAGGGTATGCCTATGTTGTTTATCTTGGGTGGGAAACAAATAGTAAAGCAATCATCATCTGTCTTTTTATTAAATTAAAGCAATCATTAGCCTGCTATCATTATTTTTGGATCCATCCACTGGTTGTTACCATCACTCTAAATTTCTGCATGCTCTCCTTACATAATCTCACCATATTTTTTTCGTATGCATGTCAGATATTGTACACAGTCATGCTGAACATGTAGAGAAAAGGAGAAGAGTTTTGCGCGGCAATACAATGTCATGCAGACATCGCTCCATGGTGGGTTCAATGGAAAACCCTCCCCACCCCTCTCCAGATTGTAATCCAGAGGAAGCTATCTGTTCTGAGGCAGATTCAGACCCCGCTGACCACTCCTATTTACCCCCCAATTTGTGTGCTCTACCTTGGCATGATGATGTTAGTCATATCATGCATATGTTGCCTTGCAGTGCCTACTTTTGAAATCATATATGTCATCTATTTAGTTTAGACATGTTGTGTAATGCCACATGTTTAGTTTCTATATCATATATGGGAATTGTGCAGTCTCATGTCTTTTAGCCAACCATAATATACGTGAAATGTGCAATGCCATCCTGTTTAACCAGGCATCATATATTTGAATGATATCTTGCCCATCCTTTTCTTCATTACATTTCCATTTGTCAACAATGTTTGTACATTAAACAACTCTTCCTGTGAATCAGCCATTTGGGTGGGAGATTGAAAAATCTGGAGTGAAAACAAGGCCTTCTGAGCAGACAGTGCTACCTGTTGAAGCAGACCTCTTGTTGGGTCCCGATAGCTCCTCAAAGATGGATTCAGAGACAGATGACCAGTCCTATTCCCCCATTGAGGTGTATGCTCTAACTTGGCATGGTTATACTGCTCATATCATGCATAAAGTGTCTTGCATTGCATAGATTAGACATCATATACACAATATTCAACACCATGTTCTTAGTTCAGACATCAAATCTAATGCCCTTTGTTTAGCATATAAATCACATATGTGAGTTAAATGATGCGATCTTGATTACTTAGATAACATGTAGGTGAATTATGTCATGCGATCCTGTTTAGTTATTCATCATATCTTTGAATTATGTTATGCTATGCTATCCAGTTTAGATAGACATCATATATGTGAAATTATGTCATGCTATCCGTTTTAGATAAACAATATACATGTCAACTATTTCATGCCCTCTTTTTTCCACACTATCTATTGCATCTGTCTCTCATACAATGTCTGTACATTCAACTATATTTCCTATTTATCAGCCATTTGAATTGGAGTGGGTGATGCCAGCATCTAGCGGACTAAAAACACGGTCTTCAAATAAAACAGTGCTACCTCTTGGTGGAGATAGCACCCCGGTTGTACATGCATGAGAACCAGCCCTACCACACATAACCCAAACTCTCGCAGATTGTACCCCTACTGCGATGGATAGAGAACTAGCTTCACCCAATCTAACCCCAACCCCAGCAGATTGTAACCCAGTTCCTGTTGACACAGCACCATCTCCACCACAGAGCTCCCAAACAAGAGCAGTTAGTAAGGCAGCTCCAGTGCCCAAAGGGCCAGTACTACCACGGCGAACCCCAACTCCACCAGTTAGTACGCTTATTCCTGTGGAGGAAGCACAACTAGCTAGTCGTAGTTTAGCATCTATCGCATTTGATGTTGTTAAATCGTATGTGCGTATCTTCCCATCTTGGAAATGTTATACTGAAGATGAAGGAAAATGCCAGTTGCAGGTGTTTGTCCAGGAGTTATGTGTAAGTAATGTTATTCATGGCAATTACTTTGCTTTGTCCCATACATCCTACCTCCATGATGGTTATAATACAACAAATTTTCCCATTTTTCTCTATAGAGAAGGACCGATTTGGAAACTCAGAATGAGGTAACCTGTGCTAATACCTCTGCTATCTTCAAGAATGCTTGGTGGCAGTATCGGAATTACCTGAAGAAAACGTACTTCATCGGCAAAGAAACTCATCAAATTCCCTTATGTTCTCCTGAGACACATTTACTAGACGATGACTGGGAACGCCTTGTTCTGTACTGGCCCCGAACCAAGAATGTGGTAAGGTCTATGAGCTCATTTTCTATTTTTAAGTACTATATTCTTGCGTCTTACTGTACTCTGTTCATGTAGAACAAGTGCCTAAACCTGAAGAACAACGGTTCTAATTTAAGATTCCATTGCTATCATAGTTCAATAAAGCGCTTGCCGTTAATTGTGCGTTTTGCCACCGCCTTGCGCTTTACTGACCAAAGCGCATGCTCATGCGCATTTATGCACAGATTAAGCATAGTTATGCGCAATGCGTTTCGCCAACGCCTAGAGCCTAGGCGCGCTTACGCGCGCCTTTTTTAACTATTATTGCTATTGTGCATACTGCTTTGCTCTTGTATCACTGTATTTACTCATACAAACTTATTTTGAAATTGAAGGATCCAATCGAAACTACAATGGCACAGCAGGTATGTTCACGCATGTTTGTTTAACAGGCTTGCTCTTATCAATAGCTCTGCTGATTTCAATTTCAATTGTGCATACAGTTGACTTCTCATATCATGCACATTACTAGCATCACAACAGAGCCAATAGTGTTGTTGTACATGTAGACCCATGGTACCCATCTGAAATCTTGTTGTGCCATGTAGTTTCTCACGCTTTGTATTCTTTCACTGCTGCTTTGTCTTGAACTGATATGATTTGAACCGTGTCTCTATTTTGATTTGGCAAGACAATGCAGTGACCATAGGACATAGATATATGTTTGTTTGATGCTTTTATTATGTACTAGTACTTCGCAATAGAAGACTTGGTAGTTTAATCCTGTCCACCTTACTAATGAACGGGTTCACCGAAATGAGTTTCATATACTAGTACATGCTAAACTGTTATGTGTCTGCTTGTTTCTTCTTCTAGAATGCTGAGAGAATATTGGGGAAGAGTGCCTTATTAAGCAATGGTAAAGGAAGTAATGCAGATAAGGTTCAGGATAGTGACACATCCTTGTTGGTCTCCAACAAAGCTGATAAAACAGCTAGAAGACTATCTCGAAGACAGTGAGACAACCCCAAAGTCCTGTCTTGGTTTAGTGTTGGAGTTACTGGCCACTACCGCTTGCACAAGCTATTCAAACTCACTGTCTGAATCAGTTCGGTTTCTTGAGTCTCAACTACAAGCTGAAAGACATCGATCAGTTGTGCTGCGACAAGAAGCGGAAGGACTGCGGAAGTCCCTGGAGCATTCAGATGCATATTTTCTGGTGCAACAGCAAGCGTTGGAGGATTTTAGCGCCAAACAGGACAAAGCTAATAAGCTTGCTAAGCTTATTGCCAGCATGGTGGATACCACGTTTCTTGAGCTCTTATGAAGTTGTTTCAGTTATGCTCTTGTTTTGCTGCCGCGTTTATTTGCACTGGTGGCCAATTTTGACGGCCAGTGTATGTAATATGCTGCTTTGTTCCCTATATTTGCACTGGTGGCGAACTTTGATGCCCAGTGGATGTAATATGTGTAATAGCGGTAATAGGCTAGCGTTAATTGCTTGCTTATTTATTTCCTTATTGTCTTGTTTAGTTGTTTGCTGGTAGTCACTGCAGTTCCTTTTCTGTGTTTTTCTAATAATCATGGCAACACACGGACTGTTGTAACCAGGGGCCTCCTGCGGGCCGTATGATCCATGGGCCTTCTATGGGCCGTATCATCCATTGGCCTTCTATACGGGCCGTAGGATCCATGGGCCTTCTACGGGCTGTACGATCCATGGGCCTTTTACGGGCCGTAGGATCCATGGGCCTTCTACGGGGCGTATCATCATTTCGCCAATCATGGGCCGTACTTGTCGGGTGGTTGGTGTGACATATGCCAAAGGATGGCTTATCATTGTGGGAGCCAATAAAACGTCGCCGGTGCCTGGAAACGGGATGAGGCGAAGACATGCACGCTGGCGAATCTTACCCAGGTTCAGGGCTCTCCGAGGAGATAACACCCCTAGTCCTGCTCTGCGGGGTCTCCGCATGATCACTAGCTCAATAAAGAGTAGCTACAATCGCTCCTAGAGCTGTTGGGATCAAGGGAGAAGAAGAACAAGGCTAGCTCTTGCTTCTCTCTATCTATGGTGTGTGTGCGTGTGCTATGCTTGGAAGCCAAACATGCAGAGGTGCCCACCCTTTGCATGGGTGCTCCGGGGGGTTTATATAGGCCTACCCCCCGGGGGTACAATGGTAATCCGACTGGGAACTGGCCCCAGCCGTCAGTGTCTACGCCTGTCGGCTCCTCCGCCGGCTGGTGGGTCCCGCCGGCTGGTGGGTCCCGCCGGCTGCCGGCTACTCGGTCGGCAGGCCGGCCCCACCGCCTAGGGTCTTGTCGGCGGCTGCTTACTGTAGCCGCGCCTCTGATGATGAGGGCTTTGTCGAGGTAAGCGTGGCTACAGTGATCCGCGTCGGGGGCTATCACTGTAGCCTCACCTCGTCTTGTCTCCTTAAATGGGCTCCTGCTTCGAGGAAGGGAGTCGCCGGCTTCTGGAGGCCGGCTATGCTCCTGGCCGACTAGGAAAGGCCGGGCCGCCTTCACGCCTCCCTCTGGCTGAAGGGGCCCGCAGTCCTTGGGCCGTCCAGGAGTGGGTCGTGGATGACGTCGTAGCTGGCGTGGCTACAGTGCCCGGCCGCACGGGAGACATCCCTCCCGTACGGCCTCCTGTAACCATGCCTGCCTCGGGCTTCGGGGGTCGTGGGCCGCACTGTGGCCATGCCCCATCAGGTCGTCGTTATGTAGGGGCGGTTGTGGTCTCGGCCGGCTTCTAGGAGTCGGCGTTCTTCTTGGCCGGCTTCTTGGAGTCGGTGAGGCTGGGTCGCCTTCCGGGAGTCGGCTTTAGTGGTAGCCGGCCGGGGAAGGCGGCCCAGATGCTTGGAGTGCTTGAAGGCCCAAAGGCCTGATAAATTTTCTGAAGAACCAGGGGTAGTCGGTTAGGCTACCCGTGGTCGTTTACCCCGACAGTAGTCCCCAAAGCTGATTGGGCTTCGAGGTGGAGTGGGGTTCGAGAAGCTCGGTCAGCTTCCTATCGTGACAAGCCGGCAGCTGGGAGCCGGCCTTGGTGCAGGCGCGCCGCCCTTAGTCGAATTCTTCTGGAGTAGGGAGGCGGGAACCCACGGGCTTGTGCACCGGGCCGCGGGCCGGCCGCGGGCCGGCCTCGGGCCATGGCGGGCCACGTGGCCGGAAAGCCTGCCACCCCACGCGCGTGACGGGACGTCGCCGCAGGGAGGGGGCCCGCTACGTCCGCGCCCCGGCCCAGGCGCGGATCCTTTGTATCCCGAAACCGCCCGCACGTTCCGTGCGGCAGTTTTGGCTCGTACTTTATGCGTAATAAACGCGAGTCGTGGGGAGTGAGCGTAGTTAATCCCACGTCTCCCCCCCCACGTCCGGCCTCTTCGGCCGCGTGAGGCTATAAGTAGGGGGAGGTGGAGGGCGGCAGACCGTCGCACGCTCCTCCTACTCCCTTCGTCTTCTCGCCTTGCTCGTTCCTGCGACAGCGCCTCGCCGCTGCGCTCTTCCTTCGCACGCTCCTCCGCTGCCGTGCCAGCCTCCGCTATGCCTCCCCACGTAGAGCAGCTCGGCGGGGATTGGGATGGCTCCATCGTCCACAACGACCACATCGACTTCCTCCGCGACACCCGGCGTCTGCCCAGCGCGGACAAAGTGGAGGTCCGCCTCGAGCCAGAGAAGGAGGTCAGGCCGGCGCCGCAGGAGGGCGAGCGGGTGGTCTTCCGCTCGCACTTCCTGCGCGGCTTCGGACTGCCAGTGAGCGCCTTCTTCCGCTCCTGGCTGGACTACTATCAGCTCCAGCCGCACCACCTCACCCCCAACGCGGTGGTGCTGCTGTAGGCCTTCGTCACCCTGTGCGAGGGCTATCTAGGCGTCCTCCCCACCCTCGAGCTCTGGGGGGAATTCTTCCAGTCAAAGCTGGGTACGCGCAGCAAGGGCGTGCCGGCCCACACTAGCGCCTTCATCGCGTCGCGGAGATCGGGCGCCAACAACCCCTTCCCCGTCATCACGCTGGTCCAATCGGTGAAGAAGTGGCAGAAATCATACTTCTACGTGCGGAACATCACTCCTCGGGGCGACTACATCAACCTGCCGGCTTATGTAGCCGGCCCACCGGCGGGGAGGCTGCCCCAGTGGTCCTTCCGGGCGGTGACGCTATCGCAGGGAGGGAACGCCGCCATCGCCCGTCTGCGGGTGATGGTCCAGTCGGAGGGCCTGACGGGGCCCGACCTTCTGGCCGCGTTCGTCACGCGCCGGGTCCTCCCGCTCTAGAGCCGGCCTCATCTGATCTGTCAGATGAGCGGCCAGCTCGATCCGAGCCGGATGTGCACCAAGGAGATGCCGCAGGCTGACGCGGCCGACATGTTGAACTACCTCGCCAACTGCCAGCTTCCCGACGACTGGCAATTCGGCAAGGAGCCATATAGCCGCGCCAATCCTCCGCCTACGGTACGCTCCCCTTCTCTTTTTCTCTCTTTCTCTCTCAGCTTTGTCGCCGAGTTCCTCTGGGCCGACTCTAACTCAGTCGGCTCGCTTTTTGACAGAATCCTCTGCTTCGGCCGGCCGGCGGAGCGGACGTGGAGCGCCGCTTCGTCCCCGACCGGACCGAGCACGACCAGGAGGACCCCGATCTGGGGGCGGTCCATATGGAGGATGCCACCGAGCCGGCCGGCGGCCAAGCCGGCGGTGAAGCAGGCGGCGCTGGGTTCTCTGCGACCTTCGGCGACTGGCCGGACGAGGATGAAGCCGAAGCCGTCCCGCCCCGTCAGCCGGCCTCCGGACGCGGCGCGGGCTCCTCCGGCGCGCAGCCTGCTCGGGGTAGAGGCCAGAAACGTCGCGCCACCCAGGGCATGTTCGGTAGCCAGTCGAAGAAGCCCAGGGGTGGGGCGGCGGCCACCAGGCGGGAAGAGGCGGCCGCGAAGGCGGCTCGCTTCCGCAGAGTGGTGAAGCAGCCGCAGGCTATGTCAGCGTAAGCTTTCTCTCTCTATGTGTATTCTCCTTCTTTCTTTTCTTGGGTGGTTTTCTGAACCTTTGTCTTCTTTTCTTTGATCAGAGCTCCACTGTCACTTGAGCGGGCGGCTGCCGGCTCCGTTGTCGAGTCGCCAGGGGGCTCTGGGAGCACCACCCGCCGCGTAGATCCCCGCGCCACCCTCCTGGAGGCGACGGAAAGGAACGCGCGGGAGGTGCGGGAGGAGCAGGAAGCGCGGGAGGCAGAGGCACGGAGGGCAGCCGCCGCCCAGGCAGCTCGGGAGGAGGAGGCGGCGAAGGCGCTTGCCGAGGCCGCAGCCAAGGCCCAAGCAAAGGCCGAGGCCGAAGCGGCGGCAGGGGAGGCCTTGATGGTCACCCCCCTGCGCACCATGGCGCCCGGGGGCGCGGATCCCTCGCCAGGGGGAGCCAGTGGTTCCCAGCCGGATCTGGGAGGGAGCGGCGACGACGTCATCTTATTGAGGGAGGCGCCGGGGCCGACTCCTCCGACTGGGGCGGCCCAAGGCGGCCAGACTGAGCCTGCGCCCGCACAGTCGGCGGAAGGCGAGCTGGCCGCGGGAGCTGCGGTGGCGGTCCGGGTTCCGCCAAGCCGGCGCACAGGGAAGGCCGCGTCGGAGCCGCAGAAATCGGCGTCGGAGCCACGGCCGGCCGTGGGCTCCAGCTCGTCGGCCCGAGACGCGGAGGCGGCCAGCGCTACCTCAGGGTGGACGCCAGGCGGAGGGACAGCCGTGGTGAACATCGCTGCGCAAGACGTCCGGACCCGGCTCCAGGGCCAAGCCGCGGCGCTGAGGCAGTTCACCGACGAATTCCTCGCCACGCGGGCTGCCATCCGGGTTAGTATTCTCATCTTCTTCTTGATTTCTCTCGTGGGGGCGCGTCAGCGCACCCACTGGGTGTAGTCCCCGAGATTCGGGCCGACTGCTGAGCAGTCGGCTCGGATCTTCCTTGATGATTTCTCATCGTTGCTTTTGTTCTCACGTCGATCTTCTGTCCATCTTGCAGGACTATCACAACCTCCGAGCGGCCGCCTTCAACTCCCAGGCTCGGGAGCTGACGCAGAAGACCGCCGATCTCACTGAAAGCCGAGGTATGTAACTTGATCTTTATCTCATGTGGGGGCGCGTCAGCGCACCCACCGGGTGTAGTCCCCGAGATTCGGGCCGACTGCTGAGCAGTCGACTCGGATCTTCCTTGATGATTTCTCATCGTTCTTCTTGTTCTTCTATCTCTGCAGCGGCCAACGCCAGTCTGAGGGCACAGCTGGGGGAGTCCCAGACTGCTCTTCGTGCCAGGGACGCGGAGCTCGCCGCCTTGGTGCAGGAGCGCGACCGCCTGGTCAAGAAGCTGGCCGACCAGGAGGAAGGCCACAAGGCTGCGCTGAAGGCTGCGCAGGATCGCGAAGCCACCCTCCAGGCCGAGTTCGAGACGGAGGCGGCCGGCTGGGCAGAGGCCAGGCAGACTCTGGTCTCCGGCTATGGCCAGATTGAGGATCTGGTTGACGGTAAGTCGTCTGCCCCTTCATCCTCTCTTGCCATCTGCTACTTCGACTTGTTTTTTCTGATTTGGGGTTCTTCTTTTCTTTTCTTCTTCGCGCAGAGTACTTCCCTGGCTACTCAACTGCTGCCAACCAGGCCATCGAAGCTCGTCGCCAGGCGAAGAGGCAAGCCGGCTTCGAGATCTCGCCGACCGCCGGCCGCTCGCTGGAGGAGCAGCTCCTGGCGATCCAGGCTCGTATCCAGCCGGCTCACAGGCTGCTCCGCCGGCTTCAGCGTGCCGGGTCGCAGGTCTTGGCCGCCCTCTGGCCCGGCCAAGTGGTCCCGCGCACTCCCAGCCGGACCGCCGACTGGCTGGAGGTGGCCGTCGGCCGCTTCGAGGCTTGGAAGGCTTCAGCGGCTCGCTCCGGCGCCAGGCGGGCGCTGGAGTTCGTCAAGGCCTGGTATCCCGGCCTGAACTTGGACCAGTTGGCGACCTGGCGGCAGCAAGCCGACACGGAGCTCGAGCCGGCGCGGCCGGCCATCATTCGGCGAGCTTCGGCGATCGCCGACTACACCGACACCAACGTCTTCGCCCCCGAGGTGGACGACAATGGAGTCGCCCAGCCGGAAGATTGGTTCGGGCTGGACCCGGCGTACGGCGAGGACTCGGCGGAGGAGATCGACTCCAGCGACGAGGGTGAGGAGGAGGAGGAGGAGGAGGGTGAAGGCGCCGAGCCGGCTGATGGAGAAGCCGGCCAGCCTGACTGCGCCTCCAGCACTACGTCGCGTGCGAGTGCGTCTCCTGCCGCGGGAGGCGGTCAAGCCGGGACAAGCTAGGCGGCCACTCCCTCAGCCGGCGAGCTGCCTTCACCGACCAGCTCGGCCTCCAAGTCATGCCTTAGTCTTCTTTCTTTGTTTTCCTGTCTTGTTACTTTGAACAATGTTCGGTTAAGTCTGCGCAATTCCACCCACTGGGTGTATTCAAACTTAATTCTGTTGCCAGCCTTTAGGCAACTTTATGTATATAAGTTATGCAATCGGCTTTTCCTTGTACTTTTGCTTTTTGTCCTTCTGCTTTTTTCCTTTGCCGCCCTCCCTTGGTTGCCGTCTCCCTAGTCAAACAGTTGTTCTACAAACTGCAGCCGGGGAGTGCCTGGCCGATTGGGGAGGGGGAAGTACTTTTAGCTCTGCCAGACTTAAGCTAAGTTTTTTAGGAAGCCGGCCAGCCGGCTGTTGTGACAGTCGGCAGGCGTATATAGAGGCCGTCTTTTTGCTATATAGGTTAGTTGTTCCTTAGCCGTTTTCATGTGGGCGTCATTTCTGTCTTCTCTCTTGCTAGTCGGACAGTCAGTTCTTTGAGCTGCGACTTTCAACAAGAGAGGACTGGGGAGCCAGCGCACTACTTTGCTGACTTCGGGAAGAACTTATAATATAGCTTAAGGCGGCCAGTCCCCGAGCCGACTAATCGGACCCGGTGCCGGACAAGAATTCAAAATGTAATAAGACATTCATGGATATGACACTCGTCATCCATAGATAAATAAAAGGCAGTCCCCGAGTACTGTTCGGGGGGCCTGTTGGTTTGTAACTTAATACAAAAGGGGTAGCGTGATACATACTGCTTTTCAGCTGTAAAATCGTCTTAGGAGGTTTGCGTTCCATGGTCGCTCCGACTCCTTGCCGGAGTCGTCTCTCTTGCGTGCTCTTGGCTTTTGCGCGTCGATCAAGTAGTAGGAGTCGTTGCCGAGTGCCTTGCTGACGACGAAGGGGCCTTCCCAAGGGGCCGAGAGCTTGTGCTGGCCGGCCGTTCACTGGATCAGCCGGAGCACAAGGTCGCCCTCTTGGAAGGATCTTGGCTTGACCTTGCGGTTGTAGTAGCGGCGCAGGCCTTGCTGGTAGATGGCGGACCGGCTGAGGGCTAACAGCCGGCCTTCTTCCAGTAGGTCGACGCCGTCTTCTCTTGCTTCTTTGGCTTCCTCCTCCGTGTACATGGTGATCCGAGGCGAGTCGAACTCGATGTCTGTTGGGATGACAGCCTCGGCACCGTACACAAGAAAGAATGGAGTGAAGTCGGTTGACTTGTTGGGTGTAGTGCGCAGACTCCAGAGGACAGCCGACAGTTCTTCAAGCCAGCAGCCGGCCGATCGCTCTAGTGGTACAACCAGTCGGGGCTTGATGCCGGAGAGGATAAGTCCATTTGCTCGCTCGACTTGGCCGTTTGACTGCGGGTGGGCAACGGATGCTAAGTCCAGTCGGATGCCCTGTGTCGCGCAGAAACGTGCCAGTGCGCCTTTGGCGAAGTTCGTGCCGTTGTCGGTGATGATGCTGTGCGGCACGCCGTACCGAGTAGTGATGTCGGTGATGAATGTCACGGCAGTCGGCCTGTTCAGCTTCTTAATCGGGAATGTCACGGCAGTCGGCCTGTTCAGCTTCTTAATCGGCTTTGCTTCTATCCACTTTGTGAACTTGTCCACAACAACGAGTAGATGTGTCAAGCCACCGCGGGCCGTCTTGAAAGGGCCCACCATGTCCAGTCCCCAGACGGCGAAAGGCCAGGTGAGGGGAATGGTCTTGAGGGCAGAAGCCGGCAGGTGTTGTTTGGAACTGAAGACTTGACATCCTCTGCAGGTCTTGACTATTTCTTTAGCATCCTCCAAGGCAGTCGGCCAGAAGAACCCATGGCAGAAAGCCTTGGCCACGAGGGATCTTGAGGCGGCGTGATGGCCGCATTCGCCTTGGTGGATGTCTTTGAGGATTGCCACTCCTTTTTCTGGCTCGACGCAACGCTGGAAGACTCCAGTAACGCTGCGCTTCACCAGCTCCCTGTTGATTATTGTGTATGCTGTGGCTCGTCGTTGGACTAGTCTTGCTGCGATCTCGTCAGCCGGCAGCTCTCTGCTGACTAGGAACTTGAGGATGGGTAGGGCCCATGAGGGAGCTGTGACTTATTCTGCTGTTAATGTAGCCACCATGACTCGAGTGGGTGGGTTGGGTGTTGCGTTGGGGTCGACCACCACTTCTTGCGTCGTTGCAGTCCCCGGGCCGACTGCTGCAGTCCCCGGGCCGGGTGCGACTACGTCAGTTCCCGGGGCAGTCGTCGAAGTCCCCGTGCCGCCTGCGGGATTTCTTGAGCCGGATCCGGCTGTTTCTGGCGCAGGCGGTACGAAGATGGAATCCGACTCTGGAGACGGCTTGATGGACGGCTTGAGGAGGCGCTGGAGGGAGACGCCAGTCGGTATGGCTTGTCGGGTGGAGCCGATCCGTGCTAGGGCATCTGCTTGGTCGTTGTCGGCCCTTGGCACGTGAAGGAACTCGCACCCTTCGAAGTATCCGCTCATCTGCTGGACGAGGAATCGGTAGTTTGCCATGTTTGCGTCCTTGGCGTCCCAGTCGCCTGATGATTGCTGGACCACCAAGTCTGAGTCGCCGTAGCATAGGATCCGGCGTATGCCGAGCTCTTTGGCTAGCCGGAGCCCATGTACGAGCGCCTCGTACTCGGCCACGTTGTTGGAGGCGGCAAAGTGGATCTGCAGCGTGTACTTGAGCTTGTCGCCTTTGGGAGAGGTGAGGACGACGCCGGCTCCCAAGCCGGTGCGCATCTTGGACCCGTCAAAGTGCATCCGCCAATGGGTAGAGTCGGGAGCCGGCGGTAAGTACTGGGTCTCGGCCCAGTCGACGAGGAAGTCGGCCAATGCTTGCGACTTGATGGCGGTGTGGGGTTGATAGAAGATCGTGTAGGGCGCCAAGGCAATGGCCCATTTGGCCACCCGGCCGGATGCATCCCGGCTGCCTATGATCTCGGCGAGCGGGGCAGTGCACACGACCGTGATGGGGTGCTCTTGGAATAAGGGCTTCAATTTCTTGGCAGCGAAGTACACCCCATAGCACATCTTCTGGTGGTGCGGGTAGTTTTGCTTCGAGCTAGATAGTACTTCGCTGAGATAGTAGACCGGCCTCTGGACCAGCTGGGCTCGGCCTGCCTCCGGGCGCTGGACCACAACAACGGTGCTGACAACCCGGCTTGTCGCGGCGATGTAGAGGAGCATGGGCTCCTTCTCAGTCGGCGCGGCCAGGACAGGCGGAGTGGTCAACATTTTCTTCAACTCATGGAAGGCTTGGTCAGCTTGATCATTCCACTCAAAGTGAGTGGACTTCTTCATGAGTCGGTACAGGGGGAGAGCCTTCTCTCCTATTCGGCTGATAAAACGGTTCAGGGAGGCTAAGCAGCCAGTGAACTTCTGCACTTCTCGCAGCTTGGTGGGAATCTCCATCCTCTCGATGGCTTTGATCTTGACAGGGTTGCACTCAATGCCGCGTTCGGAGACCAGGAAGCCTAGCAGCTGGCCGGCTGGCACTCCGAACACGCACTTCTCGGGGTTGAGCTTGATCTGGAATCGGCGCAAGTTGGCGAATGTTTCCTTCAGGTCTTCCAGCAAGGTACCGCGCTTCTCTGTCTTCACCACAATGTCGTCTACGTAGACGTGGGCATTTCTGCCGAGTTGTTTCAAGAGACATTTCTGCATGCAACGCTGAAAAGTGGCACCGGCGTTTCTCAAGCCGAATGTCATTGTCAGGTAGCAGAAAGCTCCAAAGGGTGTGATGAAGGCAGTCTTCAGGCGGTCAGCTGGGTCCAACTTGATCTGATGATACCCTGAGTATGCATCCAAAAAACACAACAGCTCGCATCCGGCTGTAGAGTCTATCACTTGGTCAATCCGTGGCAAAGCAAACAGATCCTTTGGGCAGGCCTTGTTCAAGCTTGTGTAGTCTATACACATGCGCCACTTGTTATTCTTCTTCAAAACCAGAACTGGATTGGCAAGCCATTCTGGAAAGAACACTTCCATGATGAAGCCGGCTGCGAGGAGCCGGGCTATCTCTTCTCCCACGATTCTTCGCTTCTCTTCTGATAGTCGGCGGAGGGGTTGCCTGACCGGCTTCGCATCAGCTCGGACATGTAACTTGTGCTCGGCGAAATCCTTCGGGACGCCCGGCATGTCCTTTGGGGACCATGCAAAGATGTCTCGATTCTCACGGAGGAAGTCAGCGAGCTCGCCTTCCTATTTGCTGTCCAAGTTCGCCCCAATCACGGCGAACCTCTCCGGGTGCTCTGGGTCTAGAGGTATCTTCTTCGTCTCTTTGGCAGGCTGGAAGGAGCCCTGCGCATCACAGTCCTTGGGGTTGGGGGACAAGGTCGGCTGCTTGCCGGCCATGGCCACAACCCGTTCCAGCATCTTCTTCTCTTCCGCCACCACGAGGGACTCGGCCAGCCGGCTGCTGGCCATGGCACACTCGATGGACTTCTTGTAGTCGCCGGCTACCGTGATGATCCCCTTCGAGCTCGGCATCTTCATCTTCAGATAGGCATAATGGGGCACAGCCATGAACTTGGCCAAAGCAGGTCGGCCAAGTAGCGCATGATAGGGGCTCTCCAGGTCCACCACCTCGAACCATATTGCTTCCCGGCGGAAGTGATCTTTGTCTCCGAAGAGAACATCCATTTTGATCTTGCCGATTGGAGAGCAAGATAGGCCGGGTACGATACCATGGAAGACAGTGCGGCTCGGCATGAGCTGCTTTGCTTTGATGTTCAGCTTGTCCATGGTGTCGCTGTACAGTATGTTGATACTGCTTCCGCCGTCTATCAGGACGCGGGAAAATCTGGCAGCTCGCCTCTCCGTCGCAAGGGTGACGTCCAAGACCATAGCATAGGAGCCAGGCGAAGGCATCACCTCTGGGTGGTCGGCCTGGCTCCAGCTGATGGGCTTTTCCGACCAATGCATGAACTCGGCGGTGCTAGAGGCGACTGCGTTTACTTCTTGGTGTTGCCGGCGTCGGCTGCGCTTGTCGTCGACTTGACTCGTGAAGACGACGTAGGCGTCGTGCGCTTCGGGGAACTCGTCTTGGATGGCGCCGACTGCCGGCCGGGCCGCCGGCTGCTGGGGAGCTGGAGGCGGCGGGCCGGGAGGCGGAGGCGGCACTATCCCTTCGCCCTTGGTGATGCGGGTGAGCCAGTGGCATTTCCGTGTTGTATGGTTGGACGGCTTCGCGCTGCTGTGGAACTTGCAGGGGGCATCGAGTGCTTGTTCGTAGGAGAAGGACGGCTGCCAGGGCGGCCGGCCTCCCTTCTTCTTGGGAGCGGGCCGCTCCTCGGGCTGCTCGTCTTCAACTGTGGCCACCTGCCGACTGGAGGAAGTCGGCATGGGGCCCTTGCGCTTGTGGTCGTTCTGGTAGGGGCGCCGGTTTGGGTCGCCAGCCGGCGTCTTGGGAGCCGGAGACTACCTTCTCCGAGGCGTCCACTCAGAGCTCGGTCTTCATGGAGGAGTCGGCAGTGGCGTACTTGTCGGCGGTGATCAGCAACTCATCGAGGGTAGCCGGCTCGTCGCAGAGGAGTCGGTGCTTGAGGAGGGTGCCCTCTCGGCACCCGGCAGTGAAGTACTCGATGGCCTGGACCTCATGCACTCCCTCGCAGGAGTTGCGCAGCTCGGCCCATTGCGTGAGGTAGTCGCGGGTCGACTCGTTGGGCCCTTGGACACAGAGAGAGAGAGCTGGCGAGGCTTGGGAGGCCGCTTGTAGGTGCTAGTGAACTTGCGGACGAAAACCTCGGTGAAGTCCAGCCAGCTGTTGATGCTGTATGGCTTGAGGCTGTTGAGCCACGTGCGCGTCGTCCCTTGCAGCATCAAGGGGACGTACTTCACGGTGACGCGCCGATTGCCGTTGGCGATGCTGACGGCCGTGGAGAAGTCGATGAGCCAATCTTCCGGCTTCACCGAGCCGTTGTACTTGGGCGTGTCTCTGGGGAGCGAGAACCCTTTGGGGAAGGGCTCGTCGCGGATGCGGGGGCCAAAGCATGGCGGGCCGACATCGTCTTCTTCTTCTAACGCCAGGGACCGAGCAAGGCGGTCGATCCTGTGGCGGGCGTCACTCTCGCCGACTCCTTCTCGGCGGCCGAGTCGGTCGCCAAGAGTCGGATGTGTGATGGGCGGCGGAGTGAGGCGTCTTTCTCTTCGAGGCGGGGGAGGCAGCAGGTTTCCTTGGTGTTCGACCGCCCGAGGGCGGCCATCCGCGCCGCGCTCGATAGTGATGCGAGTCCGGCTGCGGCTGGCAGCCGGCTCCTTGTCTTTCTTCTGGCGCGTGCCGCTCGCAGTTGGCGAGCGGGACGTCGCGGCGTGCTCCCGGCGCGGGGGATGGCTATCAGCTCGGGCGCCGGCTTCGTGCCGTTCTGCAGCCGCGTCGATCAGCTGCTGGATCGGTCTTGTCATGTAGGGGAGCTCATCGGCTCCCAGCCAATTGAGCTCCTCTGCTGCCGCCTGAGCGGCTCGCAGATTCTCGAGCGGGGTGGCGTAGACGGGGCGATCTGCGCCCAGCATGCTGGCAACGGCTGCGCTGCGCTTCTGGACGAAGCCGGCTCGGCTCGGGCCGCTCGGCGGCGGCGTCCCGAAGGCGGCGCGGTCGACTTCGCGCTGGTGGGCCTCGGTGAGGCGTCTCATCGAGGCTATCTTCTTGCTCTCCGTGATGAGGGCAAGACGGCGTGCCTCCAGGGTCTCGGCGTCGGCCGGGAGGGGGATGGAGAGGTCGTGCATCGCTGCTTGCTGAGCGTCGCGGGCGCTCCCGCCCGAGTTGGAGACGTGGCTGATGACCAGCACTTCGGTGACAGCGCTGCTGCCGCTGTCAGCTCGAGGGAGTGGGTCGTCGAAGACCACCACGTCGGAGGGGTAGGCGTCGAGCGATGCGGTGTCGGAGTCGATGAGCATCAGGTCGGTGGAGCCGACAGACTCCATGTCCGCAGCAGGCTCGCTGGAGACGTGAAGTTGGTCGAGGAGGCTGACGAGGCGGCTCTCGGGGTAGTCGGTGCCTGCGTCGGACGCAGGCTCGTCGGAGATACGAGTCTCGCCGAGAAGATCGGCGAGGCGGCTCGCTGCGCAGGCGTCGTCGACGCCTTGCAGCGCGTCGGGGCAAACGCCATCGGGCGCAGCAGGCTGGCTGCGCTCGCCGGGAAAGAAGAGGGTTCCCGTCCAGAACAGGTCTCCGGACGACGGTGCACCTGGCCCCACGGTGGGCGCCAAATGTCGGGTGGTTGGTGCGACATATGCCAAAGGATGGCTTATCATTGTGGGAGCCAATAAAACGTCGCCGGTGCCTGGAAACGGGATGAGGCGAAGACATGCACGCCAGCGAATCTTACCCAGGTTCGGGGCTCTCCGAGGAGATAACACCCCTAGTCCTGCTCTGCGGGGTCTCCGCATGATCACTAGCTCGATAAAGAGTAGCTACAATCGCTCCTAGAGCTGTTGGGATCAAGGGAGAAGAAGAACAAGGCTAGCTCTTGCTTCTCTCTATCTATGGTGTGTGTGCGTGTGCTATGCTTGGAAGCCAAACATGCAGAGGTGCCCACCCTTTGCATGGGTGCTCCGGGGGGTTTATATAGGCCTACCCCCCGGGGGTACAATGGTAATCCGACTGGGAACTGGCCCCAGCCGTCAGTGTCTACGCCTGTCGGCTCCTCCGCCGGCTGGTGGGTCCCGCCGGCTGCCGGCTACTCGGTCGGCAGGCCGGCCCCACCGCCTAGGGTCTTGTCGGCGGCTGCTTACTGCAGCCGCGCCTCTGATGATGAGGGCTTTGTCGAGGTAAGCGTGGCTACAGTGATCCGCGTCGGGGGCTATCACTATAGCCTCACCTCGTCTTGTCTCCTTAAATGGGCTCCTGCTTCGAGGAAGGGAGTCGCCGGCTTCTGGAGGCCGGCTATGCTCCTGGCCGACTAGGAAAGGCCGGGCCGCCTTCACGCCTCCCTCTGGCTGAAGGGGCCCGCAGTCCTTGGGCCGTGCAGGAGTGGGTCGTGGATGACGTCGTAGCTGGCGTGGCTACAGTGCCCGGCCGCACAGGAGACATCCCTCCCGTCCGGCCTCCTGTAACCATGCCTGCCTCGGGCTTCGGGGGTCGTGGGCCGCACTGTGGCCATGCCCCGTCAGGTCGTCGTTATGTAGGGGCGGTTGTGGTCTCGGCCGGCTTCTAGGAGTCGACGTTCTTCTTGGCCGGCTTCTTGGAGTCGGTGAGGCTGGGTCGCCTTCCGGGAGTCGGCTTTAGTGGTAGCCGGCCGGGGAAGGCGGCCCAGATGCTTGGAGTGCTTGAAGGCCCAAAGGCCTGATAAATTTTCTGAAGAACCAGGGGTAGTCGGTTAGGCTACCCGTGGTCGTTTACCCCGACAATACTATTTGTGGACAATAACGGGCCGTTTATTAGCCGTATTTGATAACTCTATGAAAACAGCCCAACGGGTTTTTTTGAACATGAAAACGGCCCAACGTATTAACGGGCCGCAATGTCACGACCGGATTTTTGGGATAATAATTTCCCAGGGAAAACGGCCTTTGTGCTCACCAGCCCCAGGATTACTGTTAGCTGATGAGGCACCAACTTGATACAAGAATTCCAAGCAAGGTACAAAAATATGTAGTACAAGACCATTGAGGCCTAGGAGTACAACACTTGGTTTCTAATGGTTGAGGGCGGAAACGGTTGGGTACATCTGCGTCTATGGGACTCCATTTCCCACAAGAACAACTGACCAGGATAACTCCTATCTTCGCGAGGCTGCTATCGTCACCACGTAGGCTCCGAGGTTGTCACCGCGATGCTTATCTCCATGCGCGAAAATCTGGCCAAGACAATAGCCAGGGACAAGCCAGTGAGTACGTTTGAATGTACTCGCAAACATTTAGAACACGGGTATAATATAATAAGGGACAATCCTGCTCCGAAATAATTATGATCACAACGTCTGCCACGAAAATCTGCGTTGCTCGCATGCAGAGCTAATATGAACATGCAGTACGTGGGTGAGTACTATGAAAGTACTCGCAAGATAGTTCGAACATAAGATATAACAAATGTAAACACAATGCATGAGAACAGATTAACAAGTGCAACCAGACATAGAGATAATGATGCATGGGAAACAAAAGAGAAGTCGGGCGGTAGTCCTCCCGAAATCCCAAAGTAAAATACTGAGGGCCAAGCGAGTGTCTGAATGACTCCTCGAGAGGAAAATGCAAGAGTAACCATGCCGCAGTCGGGCGTCTGAGCGACACCACATAAAGGGCTTATAAAAGATAAATAATCAACAAGCATGCCGCAGTCGGGCGTCTGAGCGACACAACAGAAAGGGCTTATAAAAGAATAATCACAGTGAGTATCCAGGAGGTAGAACCATCCCAGTGGTACTCAATAAAATACATAATGTAAATGGTTAGTCCATAATAATAACAAAATTAAAACATGATCCTCAGATGTCATAGGTCATAAACACAAATCTAGTCTAACCGTTTCTCCATCCGAAGACCGTCACTGAGTTCTAGCTGATTCCTTCTCCATCCGAATACCGTTACTATGATCCAGTTAGCCGTGTCTCCATCCGAAAATCGTTACTAAGTTCTAGTTAAATCGTTCTCCATCCGAATACCGTTACTAGATTCAACTCAGACTGTGGTCCTTACTCAAGAACATGGCTATCCAGCAAGATATATCCTCTGCAGAGGGAGCACTATTTTCCCACGAGTAACGGATTTACTTAGTCCATCGGGACTAATTCCGCCTATGGCCTTTTAATTGAAAACACGCCTGACCTGCACACACCAGCTTAACTCACCGATGTCTGGAATCACCCACGACACCTGCCAAGCAAAACTCTAAGTGGGGAGGCTACAACCTCGACGTAGCATGGGATCAGATTTCTATATGCGCGCTCTATGGGGTGCCCCCCTCTCGGTCCCAACCGGAAACACCCATGCCCCCGGACCAAGTGGCATGCCTACCGGAGGCCTCCGGTATCTTCCACTATGGCCTCTCTGTACGGTGTGTGCTTTGGTAAGGGGTTGACAACTTACTGAACCATACCCCGTCTGCGACAGGGACAAGTGGTGGTACCAACAAATAGGGAAGCTACTGACCAAGACTCGACCTACGACCGACTCAGGTGGTCCAAGTATCCTCCAACAATATTACCATTAGTGGAATAAATCACCACTCATCAAGCCTGACCATGCCATACGGGACATACTCGTCTTGACGAGGGACTAGGGACAAGCTCGTGTCTACCCAAGACCACGACTTTCCCGGCTTCCTTCCAGTATGCATGAGGAGCTCACGGGGATGATCCAAATCCCTAGCGTATCCATAGCTGACCACAAAAATATCTCCAAAAAGTACTCATGCACAAGACTTCATCGTTACATAAAGATAACGCATACTCCAAGTCAAATGGTGTTGTAATCGTATCAAAACACCACAACAAAATATTATGCCAGAGTTCAGAAATGCTTGCCTTCAAGGGTATGCAAGGGATGCACCTTTTTAAAAGCTTTCCCTTCTCTCCAAAATTCTCTGTGGTTATACGCTTTCACTTAAACAGAGGGGACGACGCGCGGGTCACTGACAGTGGGTCCAGAGGGCCCACTGGTCAGGTTTGACCGTTCTTCCCTCCCTCCTCAGTCTCTCTCTGTCCGAACGGTGGCAGCCTCCGGCGATCGCCGTCGACGAACGGCGGCTCCTCGAGGGCATCTGGGGGCGGGGATGGACCGGCCAGACCGAGGCGGTCCTCTTGGAGGAAATCGCCGGCGGCGAGCTCTACGGCGGAGGGGCTACGGTGGTGAAGTGGTTTTTGGGCTCCGGTGGTCTCCGATCGAGGTTGGGTAGTTGGGCAGCTCCGCAAGGACAAGGGGAAGCTACTGGTGGCGTCGGTTGGGCGAGAGAGTGGCTGGCTGCAATGTATCGCACCGGAACTTAGCGGCGGCCGAGCTGGCCGGAGTTGGGGAAGAGAGCCTCTCCGGGCTAATCCACTGCTAGGGGAGGACTAGGGGAACAGTCTGAGGTTGCCTCAGGTCTTGCACGAGCTCGGGGGTCCCTTAAATAGGTGCTCGGGGTTGGGCCGCGGCGGCTGAGGATAAGATCGCCGGCAACAGCCGTGCTGTAGCCGCAGGGCGACGTGGCGGCGACGAGCGCGTGCCGACGAGCTTCGGGGTAAGACCGGGCTGTTCACGGGGCAGCTGGCGCGCTGGGGTGGCTTGGGCGGCGCCGTCCATGTCAGAGGTTCGCTGCCGACGCCGGCGTGCCGCCAAGGGCTCTGCCAGCGGTGCTGCAGGGCGCCAGAGATGGCGTGGAGAGGGAGCGAGCTAGTGCGCAGTTCAGCGGTGGAGCAGGGGCCAGGGACGGGTCGCGTCGAGTGCGGCAGTGCGGCGCGGCGGCTCAGTGCGCGCGCGTGCAAAACGTGCGCTCTGGGCGCACCCAGAGCACGCACGGAACCCGCTCGACGAAATGCCAGGGCGGTCTAGAGCGCGAGGGTGGGGCTGGCAATAAACGGGACTAGGATAGAGGCAACTAGGAGTTCAGTGGACAAGGTTGCTGGGTCATTGGAGCAAGTTCACAGTGCAAACTAGAAAACATGCCCCAAGCTGACTGTGCACACCAAGTACTCGACAGAATGCCAAATGCACTTAGGCAACTCTTGGAGTGGCCAAAGTCTCCAGATCAGGGTCTCTTTAGGTGCAGAAGATGGTGGCAAGATTACTTGGGCAAAACCAGAAACTTATTAGCGCAAGTTTTGCAAAACTTTAGTTTTGGACAGAGAGAAAAAGGGTTTATTGCATGCAGTTCAAAACCTCCAATGAGTCCACTCTCCTGGACTTAAGGGTTTTGAAGGGAGGGCTACAAGTAGGAAAAAGGGTCATGGGCACCAGAGCAAAATAAAATAGGGTTGCAGTTCAAATCACCAAACTGGACCAGAATGAAAAAGAGGTTGATTCACTCAAATTTTTCAAAGAACATCACTGGGTTTTTGCATGAGGATGAATTGTATGCATCCACTGACATCTCCAAACACTTGGAAGAATTTTTAAAGAAATATTTAAATGGGTTGTAGTGCAAAAGTGCCTACTGGACCAGATTGGAAAAGTTGGTGTAGAGCTCAAAATCTCCAATGGCCAAAAGGTATTTTTGCATAAAAGTGATGTGGAAACATCACATGACATCCCCAAATTTTGTAGGAAATTTTAAATGCATTTGTCAAATGGTTGTAGTGCAAAACAGGCTCCAAATTCAAAAGAAAACATTTTTAAAAGGATAAGGCTCTGAGAAAACAAATCTAGCAAATTTAAATCCACTGATAAAGAATTGTTTTATCATAGAGAGTATTCAAGTCCAACAATACCTTTTGAAAGTTTTCCACTTGAAGTAAAAATCCACAATAACTAAAGGGTAAATCTTGACAAATGGAAAAGTTTTATTTCCTGGAAATTTTTTAAATCAATAAAACAAGGCCAAAATTTTGGGGTGTCACACGCAAACGGGCCGACTGTAACCATGGGCTGAATTTGGCCGAGAAGCAAAAAATGACAGTAATGGGCCGTAAGTAACCGAATGCTGGAAATGAGCCCAAGATTAAATGGGCCCTGAGAAGGCCGAAAGATATCATGGGCTGGAAACGGCCCAACAGAATAATGGGCCGTTAATGGGTATAAAGTGATACACTGTTCATTACGGGCCAGTTTTACCACGAGCCGTTAAGGGGCCGAGGGTTACTAAGGGCATCATATGGCCCGAAAGACGTCATGGGCCATACATAGGCCGGAAGTTAAAACGGGCTGGAATTATATTGGACGGCCCAGATGACGCTACTAGGCCTAATTCGGATAGGCCGTAAACGGGCCCTGGGATAGCGGGCTGTAAATGGGCTATATGCGAACAGGCCATTAACAGGCTTGCCGTGGGCCAGCCCGCCACCTTTTGACCAAGTCAAACGGGCCGACCTTTTCACACGAATGGGCCTCTGTTGGGCCGTTCCACGTGTCGACGTCTCATAGGCGCTTTGTGTCCAATGAGTGGATGACATCTGTCCCAACGGTGAGCCGACACGTGTTTCCTCCAGCCAATGATGATTTTACACGTGGAAAACCCCCATTGGTCGGGGCTGTTAACGAGTTATCGGATCTAAAACCGGACCCGATAGCTTAACAACTTTCCGTTACGGTGGATGCCACGTGTCGGCCACCCTTGACGAAAGCACTTCTGTGACGCACGATTTATTGTCATGGAAGTGGACACTTCCGTGATGATAATTTTGGTAATGTCATGGAACACTTCTACGACAGCACATGTATGACTATCTTGATTCTGTCAAAAATTTGTCATGGATGTTCATGCATGACAAAAAATGCGACCTACTGTGACAAACACATATCATCACGAAAGTGTATTTTTTGTAGTGACTTGAACGGGGCGGCGGAGGCTCGACTCGACGCGAAGTGCGCGGATGCCGCTGCCATCGAGGCCCTCCTGCAGGCGGAACCGGACGTCCTCGACTTGAACCGGGCGGTGCTCTCGTCCGTGCAGAGCGCCCGCACACTCCGCGTGAACGAGTAGCTGGAGGCCGAGGACAACCACGGTGCAGAGACACACGTCGGTAGCTACGGCTGGTTCGCGCCGGCAGCAAAAGACGATGAGGCCGCCTCGTTCCGCGAGCAGTGATAGTTTGTCTTTATGTTGTTGTTTTTATGGATCTTTTGCTGTGTAAAAACATATATTGTTATGCAAGTCGCCTGACTTGGGTCAGTCTACCATTTTCAGGCGGTTGGATGAATATCCTACGCCTCCTAACCCTTCTTCCTCACCTCTTCTTCTTGCCCAACAGACCACCAAATGGGCCGTAGCGGTTGGATAAACATACTCTATGAAAGACAATTATGTGTCAGCGGTAGGATGGCTGAGTTTGGTTTGTTCACATGCGACAGCACGTGTCAGTGAGGGCGCGTTCCCTTGGTTGGGTTTGCGGCGTGCAGGAGCGACTGTGCATGTGAGGGTGCGGTGCGCCCGCGGCGTGAAGGAGCGACCGTGTGAGGGTGCGGTGCGACCGCGACAGCCGTGCGCAAGTGTACCTCCTTTTCATTTTGAAAACTTTAGGCAAGCTTGGAAATTGTGTGGCGAAGTATGGCAATGCAAGGCCTAGACCCAAAGAGGATAAGTACGTAGTACTACGTACTAGGAGTACTAGTGTTAAAAAGAAAGGCGGGGTTTTCCTTCGCAGGATTAATCGATACAAATCCTCGTTTCACGTGTCAATTGATGCGTATTTTTTTCTCCAAAGCCCAAAGAGCTAATCATCTCACTCCTCATCGCTTGATTAATGCAGCGCCATGCAAACCAACCTTCTCACTTCCGCATGCATGCAGGGGATATTAATGTCCTTGGTTGCTAGTACGAGGCAAACCCCATCAATTTTCCCTCGATTAGTGTTAGAGGCCTTTTGCAAATTGTAATTTTGATATACTGGCCTTGTGTACAAAAAATGGAGGTAGTAACTATATTTGACTTCCTTCCCCATTGCGGTGACATCGACGATATCTCGAACGTTGTGGTTTGGCGAAGTGCGTTCGACGGAGAACACCATTGATGGAGACCACGGTAAGTCGTTCGCAAGTGCCGCCTGCAAGCCGAGACAACCGCCTTATTTGCATCCAGGAAGTCCGTTGAACCAAAGGACACGTAAATGTACTAGTACTACTCATACACAACAGCGTCGTCCGTCCAGCTTAGTGCGGTGAGATGGTTTCTCGAAGAAGACGATGGAGAAGCGGAGTCAGCGAAAAGTGAAATGATGGTTGCTTCGTCTGTGCTTTGTGATTTGATGCCTCACTGCTTTGTGATTTGTGATAGAAGGGACAGGGGAGTAGACTCTGTCCTCTATACTGTACATGCGTCCAAGCACGGGAGAAAGAGGAGAGACGTTGCATTTTTCTATTCCTTAAATCAATCAATCAAGGAGCTTCGGTTCCATCCTTTTGGCTTTGGCAACATCGTCCACAATGGTTCCCACGATGCCAAAAGCTATTTTCACATTTGGCTACACATTTTGGATGCCCTTAACTGTACCACTTGGTTTTGCTCATGTGTGCTATCTATACAAATCTCAATTATATTGATCTAAAAAATTATAAAATCAAGATTAGTAAAAAGGAGGTGATTTTGCTGCGCGGATGGCGGGGGAGGTTTCTTATTTTTAGAGGACGTTGTCCTGGTGGTTTGCTAACATGTGGTCCCACGTGTCAGTGCTTTACCAAGCCGATCCGCTTCCCACATGAGGCAGAACAACGGCAGAAGCAACACGTGGTTAACTTGAAGAAGATGAGGGAGAAGCGGATTCAGCAACGTGTGAAATGATGGTTGCTTCGTCCCTCCAACTTCTTTTTTTAGCATTATTACTTCGTCCATCCAACTTAACTGCGGGAAAGGTGCAGCTTTGTGATTTGACGCCTCATTGCTCATTACTACGCCGGCGCCATGACTGGGTGCTTCACCCCGGCTGCTCTGCACTATATTCCGGTATGGCACATGGACCTGGTAGCTTGATGTCCCACATGTCGGCGAAAGGGACTAGAAGATTTATGAAAGCGAGCGCTCCACTCTTACGACGGAGGAGTACACGACATGACGGCCCAGTGAACTATCACTTGTACTGTATATAGTACTATAGTTTTGTTGTTTCGCACGATCCATCGATACAACCCCGATTAAACAGGAAAGGGCGGGATTTTTCCCGCGCGGTATATGATACTGGCCATACATTTCAAAGGCAATTTTAATGTATGCAAACTGAATAATTAAGTAACAATATGATATCTAGTAAAACAAAAAACACATATGATTTATTCTGTTAGAGTGTAGTAGTAGTGCTGTATTGCATAGTTGTTAGATGTAACATGCGAGAACGTGTAGAGATGTAGTTTTGGAGGGCCTACAGAGAGAAAAGCGTAATACGTTCACCGAACTTCAGAATAAGCTGATTACGGTCACTATATACGTTTTGCGATGATTATACAGCCACTTGCTCACGGTTCAGCATCGGATTGCACTCTGTTGACCAGCCAAATAGTCTGCGTGGCACCATGTTTACTAGTTAAATTGACCACGTTCTTTGTGGGTCCCACCTGTCAGTTCGCATAGGGAAAAGGTCGGATAAACACAAATTTACGCAGGCGCGACAAGACTCCACCCCCGTGCGCGGGAATCACCTGGTTGTGTATGTGTCTGTCAGGGCCTGATGTGTGCGCATGCATGTGTAGGTTGAGCACTTGAGCGTGAGAGTGTGTGTTGGTCGTGTGGTATACTGGTGTGTGCATGCATGCGTGCGTGTGTGCGTGTGAGTGTTGCGTGCGTGCGTGGCTGCGTGTGTACATGTGAGTGTTCCGTGCGTGAGTGGGTGCATTTGTTCGTGTGAGTGTTGCGTGCATACAGTTTGTGTGCATGCGTGCGTGTGTGTATAATCACCACACCTGCTCCTGTGTTTTAAAACACACGGCTCAGCATACCAATACAAGGCCACCTTGTCCGCTGTGCCCGCGGTCATGACTTCGAACCACCGTCCAATATTTTTTTGTCGTTTGTTTTCATTCTTACTAGCAAGATGCCCGTGCGTTGCACGTAACATCAAGATGCATTTGTATGACTAGTTTATCTTGTGAGAGAAAAGGATGAACGAGGGAAGGCCTTATTTGCAAATGTGGAGAGGTGTGTGGGTACCTTTTTGCAAAATTGTCATAGTTTCTTTCCTATCCGTCCGATATAAATCGGACGGCCTATATTGCAGGATGGCAGGCACACCATCATCACCAACTATGTTTTTATAAGAGTGTATTTTATCCCTACTCTTATAAAAAGCATAGTCGGTGATGATCGTGTGCCTGCCATCCTGCGATATAGGCCGTCCGATCTATATCTGACCGATAGGAAGGAAACTATGGCAATTTTGCTAAAAGATACCCACACCCCTCTCCACACTTGCAAATAAGGCCTTCCCTTGTTCATCCTTTTCTCCCACAAGATAAACTACTCATACAAATGCATCATGATGTTCCGTGCAACGCATGGGCATCTTGCTAGTATTTTATAAGAGTGTAGATTTAGAGTAGATACAAGCCGACAGGTGGGCCCGATGGTAGTGAGATAATGTGATGCAACACTAGAGGTGCCACGTGGAGCGTTTAACTGGTCAACTAGTCATGTCTTGAGGAAATACAGAGTTGTACGGTGAGCTCGTGACTGTATAATAACCACAAAACATAAATGGGGACCGTAATGAGTGGATTCTGAAGTCCAATGTATGTATCGTGCTTTCGCTTCAAATACAATGATCGTCACTGTATATATCGTGAGAGGGAGAGATGAAACATGTGTGAATGTGCTGGGGGCTTACTTTTAGGGGACCTGGAGATAGTTTGTGTGCGTACGTGAAAGGGGCGTAGAGGGGGGGTATGCGATGGAGAGAGAGTTGCTCTTCGTTTCTCTTTATTATGACTAACTTTATATATAGTATAAAAATATACAAATTCACGGTGCGGAATAAATATCATTGTGGGCACCATGCAATGCAAGCGTTCATACTCCTCCATATAACTTTGTAATGTTGTATATATGTACAAATTCTAAAATATTTTTTTGGCCACACATTATTCAAAAGGAATGTTGTATGCGAAATAAACGTGAAGAGAGGGCTTTTTAGATCAATGGGGTACGTGATGTAACATGTGTGAATGTGTAGTTGATGCATTTGGCAGGGCCTAGAGAGGTATGTGTGTGTATTACGTATTCGAGAGAGGCATGGATAGAGGGGCCGGCGGGGGGCGTGGGAGAGATAGCACGAGAAATGTGAGTTGTCTAGAGAGAGAGACGAATATGACGTCATGGCGAGAGATTCCCTTGAGTGTGTATATGCAAGAGGGGAGTGGATAGAGGCACCAGCAGAATATTTTTTTGTGTGTGGTGTCTGTGTTGGTATGTGTGGGTGTGAGAAGATAACGAGACGTGGGGGCAGAGGGTGTGTCACCGCGTGAGGTCCAGTGGGTCGAGGTGAGGCCCTTCGTTCGGTTCCGTCCTGTGCGACTTTTGTCGGCCCGTGACGCATTTAGGGAGACCCATGGATGACTAGTCATACAAGACAAAGATAGCATAATTGTGAAGGACTCTATGTCCACTAACAAAGCCGGCTAGGATTTGTAACCCTAGGTTCTCGGACTAAGGTAACCCCTTTATCTCTGATATTACTATTCATCCAACCTAACTTTAAGGGGCATCGTACAGAATGCTCTGCTAGAATCATACTTGTCGATTAGGAAGAGAGGTGTGCGACAATGCGTGAGAGACAGGCCTAAAGATAATGTGCGTATAGGAGACACGTAGGCAGAAAGGCAGAAGTCGGTAAGATAAGGAAAGATATTTTTTTACATGAACCACCATCCCGTGAGCACCAGAAGACAAATAGCTAGTAAGGGCACTGGCCGAGCCAGTGACAAGCCCAGCAAAGATAGGCATCACCTAGAAGCCAACTAAAAAGCTGCGATGGTGGCGAAGCAGCCCGCCTCCCACCAGGCTCTCAGGTCCTAGATGATCATGCTCACTACTCCAGCCGGATGTCTAGCTTGTATTGCTTCCAATTTGGTTAAATTGCATCTTCTTAGCTTATACATTATACCTTTGAATATGACATGCCTTTCTGTTTTTGGTACATACAGTACATCTGTGTATTAACCATGTTCTTACATCAAACTAATGTTCTTGTGTATCCCTCATCAATCAGTTATGATGAGGCAGTCAGGCAAGTGGATTACTCCTCATTTAAAGAATGCAGCGTCAGCCTCCCGACATGATTCTCAAGAAACATCAAGGCTAGATGAAGATAGTGAACGTAGCTCTGTAGTTGGTTACCGCATTTCCCCTACACTAGCATCGCAGGTGCTTGCTCTAACTTGGCAGCATGATATGTGGTTGCATGTTGCATATGGTGTTTAGATTGTAATTCTTCCAATCTGGTTAAACTGCATGTGCTATTCTGCTTAGCTTATACATTATACCTGTTAATGTGACATGCCTTCCTGTATTTTATACATAGTACATCTGTCTATTAAGCATGTCCTTACATAAAATTATTGTTTTTTTGTATCCCGCATCAATCAATATGACGAGACACCTTTGGTATATGCAGTGCGATATTAGTTGCATCTTTCATATGATTTATAGCATGCGCTGCTTATAATTTGTTGAAATTCCATTTATGATGGGACGCTTTTAACTTGGCAGAGTCATATTGGTTGCATCTTTCATGTGGTGTCTACTTTCACTGCTTCTTATTTGTTGGAATGGTTGCTTAGTTTACACAAACAGTTGTGAACATGCCATGCCGTCCTGTTTTTCGTACATATTCCCTCATGGTATCATGTGTTTGCCTTACATCAAAGTAGTGATTGTCAGTATCATGCATGAATGAGTTCTGAAGAGAGAATTTTATTGCTTTTTCTTGTCGGTTTTACTTGACAATTAAAAATCAATAAAGCGAAAGGAAGTTAGCAAGGCAGCAGATAAAGGTGCTCCTTCCGAACGGAGGGCCTCTACAGTTTCTACTCCTTCACACCCCCAAGATGATTTCCAAGACAACACATGCATAGACACTCAACGTAGCTGTGTTTATCTTAGATATGACCACATGTGGTGGTGTGCTGGAGGAGTACCTGCATTTCCTGTGCTCATATATTACAAAATCAAATGGAGTAGAATCTAATTTTGTTTGTCATGCAATGTTGTAGAGCTATCATATGTCTCCTGTCATTTATTTTTCAGCCACCTGCTATCTGCTAATTTTACAGTGCACTAGTTCTGCACACACTTCACCCTTACTCTCACTTTTGTGTTTTTATGCAAGGGTATTTCAGACTCTGCTGCCATGAGAGAAGCCAAAAAGAAAAGAGAGAAGTCGCTCCAGCTTCGTGTGCGGGTATGCAAGACACATTACAGCGCTATAAAGGGTGCAGTGTCAGCAGATGGAGACGGTAAACGTAGCTATGGAGTTGATGACCTCGCTCGCAATGAACCACCATCCCAGGTGCTTGCTTTAAGTTCGCGGTGTCATATGTGGTTGCATGTTTCATATGGTGTCTAGCTTGTATTCGAAAGGCCGAAGTCGGTAAGATAAGGAAAGATATTTTTTTACATGAACCACCATCCCGTGAGCACCAAAAGACAAATAGCTAGTCAGGGAACTGGCCGAGCCAGTGACAAGCCCAGCAAATATAGGCATCACCTGGAAGCCAACTAAAAAGCTGCGATGGTGGAGAAGCAGCCCGCCTCCCACCAGGCTCTCAGGTCCTAGATGATCATGCTCACCACTCCAGCCGGATATCTAGCTTGTATTCCTTCCAATTTGGTTAAATTGCATCGGCTTAGCTTACACATTATACCTTTGAATATGACATGCCTTTCTGTTTTTGGTACATACTAGTACATCTGTGTATTAACCATGTTCTTACATCAAACTAATGTTCTTGTGTATCCTTCATCAATCACTTATGATGAGGCAGGCAGGCAAGGGGACTACTCCTCATTTAAAGAATGCAGCGTCAGCCTCCCGACATGATTCTCAAGAAACAGAAATGCTAGATGAAGATAGTGAACGTAGCTCTGTAGTTGATTACAGCATTTCCCCTACACTAGCATCGCAGGTGCTTGCTCTAACTTAGCAGCGTGATATGTGGTTGCATGTTGCATATGGTGTCTAGATTGTAATTCTTCCAATATGGTTAAACTGCATGTGCTAGTCTGCTTAGCTTATACATTATACCTGTTAATGTGACATGCCTTCCTGTATTTAGTACATAGTACATCTGTCTATTAAGCATGTCCTTACATAAAACTATTGTTTTTTTTGTATCCCGCATCAATCAACATGACGAGACACCTTTAGTATATGCAGTGCGATATTAGTTGCATCTTTCATATGATTTATAGCATGCGCTGCTTCTAATTTGTTGAAATTCCATTTATGATGGGACGCTTTTAACTTGGCAGAGTCATATTGGTTGGATCTTTCATGTGGTGTCTAGCTTGTATTGCTTCTTATATGCTGGAATGGTTTGTGCTTAGTTTACACAAACAGTTGTGAACATGCCATGCCGTCCTGTTTTTCGTACATATTCCATCATAGTATCATGTGTTTGCCTTACATCAAAGTAGTGATTGTCAGTATCATGCATGAATGAGTTCTGAAGAGAGAATTTTATTGCTTTTTCTTGTCGGTTTTACTTGACAATTCAAAATCAATAAAGCAGAAGGAAGTTAGCAAGGCAGCGGATAAAGGTGCTCCTTCCAAACGGAGGGCCTCTACAGTTTCTACTCCTCCATCCCCCCAAGATGATTTCCAAGACAACACATGCATAGACACTCAACGTAGCTGTGTTTATGATGAGCACTGTAACATCCCAAATTTCCAATTTGGAATGTTATGCATTAGATCATCACTGCATATCATATTTTATTGCATTTTGGCTTGATCCTAGAAATTTTATGCAACTCAATGACCCACAGAGAGAGTTGGGAAATTTCGTTATTTTCATATTTGAGTTTTCTCAAATTTTGAAAAGAGGATCATTTGATTTTAATTATCTTCTCTTCGAATATTTCTTTTATGAAAATAAAAGAGAGGGGATAAAATGGCTTCCCCAAAGTAAAGAAATATTGGAGAGTTAATATTAAAATCAAATAAGATTTTTTTCGGAGTTTTATCGCTATTTTATTTGAATTAGCAAAAATATGCGTTTTTCAAAATTGCATTAGAGGCCCAAATAAATGTTCACCTTGTCCACTATATTTTTAGAGGACAGGGAAAATTTATTTCAGGATTTTTGGAGTATGTTTAGTATTTCTTTTCTTCGTTTTTCTGTGCGGAATTATTTAAAAAAAGTCAACCGACTTACCGGACCGTGTCCGACCTGAACACTGCGCCTGGGCGACTCTATAAGATGAGGCCCGTGACCTCGAGGCCCAAGTCGACAGCCCCGCCCGACACCCTAGCCCCGCCGATCCCGCTCGCAGCCGCCGCCGCGACGCCCAGCCGCCTCGCCGACCCGTCGGAGCAGCGCCGCCGCTGCCTCGCTGACCCGCCGGAAGGTAGCCACCGCCGCCGTCGGTTTTCACGAGAAAACCAATCGGTTTTTTTTGGCACCCTAGATCCCTTTTTTTATTTAGATCGGTTTTTTTCAATTTAGTTATTTAGCGAACGTCCGTTCGTATGTTCGCTTAAAGAAAGGTTTTCTTCCGTTAGCCGCAGACAGCAAACGTTCATTCGTTAGCTTGTTCGTCAGTTTTTCTTTTTCCAGGGTTTTCCGCGATTATTTTCGATCGTGATTTCTGACCCGATTTTCGTTCTAGTATAACTTTTTGCTCGTTTATCGGAATAGGGCGATTCAAGCACCTAGATCTTCGTCCCGAGGCCCTCTTTCTGTTTAACCAACTTGAACAAGATTTTGCTACTGTAAAATTTGACCTAAGTCCAGATTAGTAAACGGATCTTGTGTCTTCTGCAGTTTGTGTTTCGTTGTTTCGTTTGTTTGATTCTTTTTGCAAACCGCAGTTCTTAAGTTGAACTTTCTGGTTTTCATATTTCAGTTTTTACCCGTGCTTCTAGTTGAGTGCTTATTGTATGCTTGTTTGTGTGTGATAGAGTACCCGGAGTGCGAAGCGTGCTACTACGAGTCTCTAGGTTTGGCGGATCATCAGCAAGGCAAGTAACACTTTGAGCATACCTCTTTACTACCCAGTTTTATTGCATTAGATCAATCCTCAAACAATTGCATGGTTAGGATCTGATTAAATTGTGGGTTTTGGGAAGTAGATGAGGTAGTACCAATTCACCTGTTTATTATCAAACCTTTGGGAGTTACTTCTACGTTGCTTATATTGCTATGCTATGCTCGTAGACGTGGATTGGGTTTGAGTGTATTTCATGATAGATGTGAGTTTGTTAACTAATGGTTCAACTTAAGGTGGCAACTTAAATTCACATCTGGGTGGATTGCTTGTGGGCACCTGGAGAATCTAGTGTTGTCCTAGGATATCCCGGAGGACCCGTGTGATCATCCTACGACCCGCCACCCAGGCTCAAAGAGATCATAAGATTATTCATGCTAGAAACTTCTGTGTGCAGCCACAAGCTATTATGGGCTCTAGCATAGTTGAGTAAGTTGCGTGAAACTCTTGAAGAGGTAGACTAGCAGATGTAGTGGGTTGTAGGTGGTACTGTCTACCCAGAGTAGAGAGTTAATGCTTCAGAAAGACTGTGTCTCAAATCTCCGACCATGGATGTATTCGAGTCTTGTGGGGAAAAGTTTGCAAACCTCTGCAGAGTGTACAAACTAATCATGGTTAGCTGTGTCTCCGGTTATGGACATCTTGAGTATCTAGATCTTGGATTATCATGTGGATCTCATCACTCTTAATATAATTTGATTGGGTTTTAATGATGATGCTTAATTGGGATTGAGTTGGAGGAACCTTCTCAATGTTTAATAACCACCATGATAGTTAAATAAAATTTATTCCTTTGTTGTAGGGAAAAATTGGCTTTTCGCAAAACATATTAACCATACAGCCTCCACCAGCCAAATATGCATGTAGTGATAGCATTTATTCTATTCATTACTCTTTTGTGTTACATTGCCAGCATATTCCATGTGCTGACCCGTTTCGGGCTGCAACGTATTATGTTGCAGACCTTTCACACGACGAGTAAGGTGCCTTAGGTCGTGGTCTTTCACTCAGTGATGCCGTTGGAGTTGACGGACTCACTTTATCTTCCAAGCCTTCCGCTGTTATCGTGTTAGATGGCCTTAAGCCATATTTATTGTAATAAGTTCTCTTTTGAGACATTCGATGTAATAAGTGTGTGGTTGCTACTCTGTTATAGATCTTTCGAGTACTGTGTGTGTCAGCATTACCGATCCAGGTATGGCACTGAAGCACAGAGACTTGACAGTTTGAGGTCGGGTCGCTACAAGATGGTATAAGAGCACACACTGAATGTAGGACACGACCATTAAGCTTAAAACCCTAGATCACTACTCTCTTCTCATTACTGACTCCTCTCCATTTTCTACTCTTTAGGATGGCGGATGCAAGGAACAAGTTTGCACAACCGGATGAAGACACACCTTTTGGACGGCACTTGAAGGAAGTTACTAGATACGTGAACATCGGAATACCAAGATTCACCGGGACTTACAACGCCGCTTTACCAGAAGAGGAGCGCTGGATGATTCAAGTTCAAGTTCCAAGAAGGACGTTCATGCCGGTCACTGAGCCCATAGAGTTTTCCTTTGACGCACCCACCTGGAGTCTAGGCAAGAGCATGGCAGCCCACATCACCATGGGATGTATTGGAGAAGTTTACCACAAGGATCTCAAGGATACTATTTACCAGATTTGTGGGCGCCGAGATGAGCAATGGGAGATGATCAGCACCAGGAAGGATAGATCTATTGCAGCTTTCATCCAGGAGTTAAACCAGCACATTCGTCGCCAGGAGAATCAGATGTGCGCAAGCATGACGGATCTGAAGAAGGCAATGACCAGGATCACGGAGTTGGAGGAAGAACTCAAGGCTACTCACGAAGATTATGAGGAGGAAATTGTCGTACTAGTGGAGAAGAATGACGACTTGACAAGGAAGCTGGGAGTATTCATGGGAGACCCCGCGCCAGGAGGAGAAGATGACGATTCCACTTGCCCGGAGAACTACATCATCATCGATGACACCGACTCGGACCCCGACGATAGCGATGATGACTTTGTTGATGAAGCTGGAGCAGATATTATGGAGTCTTCCTCCGATCAATTTTTCTAGTCGACCACCATATCAGTAGTAGTATTCCCCCGTGTATATAGTATAGTCCGAGCATTTTTGTAACGATAGTTAGAACGATTGTATGCCCTTGTTTGAATTGATTGAAGTTATGTGATTGTGTTTGTCTCATGTGCATATGGGTAGTGTTTCCCCCCCTAGACCCCATTCTACTCTGTTTTCTCACCTTTTCTAAACCCAGCAGATGCCTCCGAAACGCGACAATGGATTTGCTTTCCCACCGGAGCTCACCCAGTTGATCCAGCAGCAGAATGCATTGATGCAGATACTAGTACAGAATCAGAATCAGGGGAACAACAACAACAACCCACCACCACCACCACATGTTGATCACTTAGCCCGTTTTCTAAGGCTGAATCCACCGGTGTTCTCCAGTAGCACCGAGCCGATAGTTGCAGATGATTGGCTCCGCAAGATTGGAAGGGAGTTGGCCACGGCAGGATGCACAGATGCGGAGAGAGTGCGTTTTGCCGCACATCAGCTTGATGGACCTGCAGCATCATGGTGGGAGAATTTCACAGCCACTTACCCCGTCGACACTGTTACATGGGAGCAGTTTCAACAGGCTTTTCGTACTGCCCATGTATCAACAGGAGCTATGGCCATGAAGAAGCGTGAGTTTCGCAACTTACGCCAAGGAGGACGCACAGTTGGCCAGTATGTGGATGACTTTAGTAAGCTAGCATGTTATGCCCCAGATAACGTCGCTACGGATGCAGCAAATCAGGAGAAGTTTCTGGAAGGACTGAATGATGAGCTGAGCATGCAGTTGATGGTGGCAAATTTCAATAACTACCAGGAGTTGGTAGATAGAGCTCTCATGATTGAAGGGAAGCAGCAACAGATTGACAACCCCAAGAGGAAGTATGGACAAGGGAAGTATAATTCTGGAGCCCAGCAGAGACCCCGTTTTACCCCGAACTTGGGAGGACCCCTTCAGCATAACCATGGAGGTCACAATCACAATGGAGGGATGTCGCACAACCATAGTGGCCCCAAGAATGGGAATGGTAATGGAGGAAGCACCGGACAGAACCATTCCAACCCAGCAATGCCCGCCAAGAAGGATCTAAGTCACATTACTTGTTTCAAGTGCGGGAAGAATGGACATTATGCCACGGAGTGTTCTGAAGCAAAGAATGGGAATGGCAATGGAAGCTCTGGGAAGAAGCCCAACCCTTTCAACAGAGGACAAGTGAACCACGTTAGCGTGGAGGAGGTTGAAGCGCAACCCGATGCAGTAATAGGTAAGTTTTTGGTTAAGTCATTTACTGCAATCGTTCTTTTTGATACTGGTGCATCACATTCATACATATCAAGGGGATTTGTGGATAAGTTTAAACTGCCAACCTAAGCCCTTAGGTCACCCATGTTAGTAACCTCACCAGGAGCGGAGTACATGGCTAGCCGATGGTGTGATCGGTTACCATTAAGGATTGGTAACTACCTATTTCGCTCAGACCTAATAGTTTTGGAGTCACAAGGACTGGATGTGATATTAGGCATGGATTGGTTATCGAAGTATGGAGGGAACATTGACTGCACCAGGAAGTCAATTTTGCTTACCACCCCAGAAGGAAGAAGGATCAAGTATGTATCCCGGCATGTGCCGAATATGACTCAAGTGAATTCCTTATCAGGAGTTGTACAGGAGGAAGTACCAGTGGTGAAGGATTTCCCGGATGTATTCCCAGAAGAGTTGCCAGGCATGCCACCAGATAGAGACATTGAGTTTTTGATCGAGCTTTTGCCAGGCACAGGGTCTATATCTAAGAGACCATACAGGATGCCCTCTAAGGATTTAGAGGAAATTAAGAAGCAGATTAAGGAGTTACTGGATAAAGGCTACATTCGCCCAAGTTCGTCACCTTGGGGATCACCAATGCTTCTAGTGGAGAAGAAGGATGGATCGTTGAGGATGGTTGTGGATTATCGAGGATTGAATGAGGTGACGATCAAGAACAAATACCCACTGCCGATGATCAATGATTTGTTTAACCAGCTGCAAGGAGCTAAGGTGTTTTCCAAGATCGATCTGCGATCAGGGTACCACCAGCTGAAGATTCGAGAGTAGGATATACCTAAGACAACTTTACCACAAGGTACGGGCTATATGAGTATACCGTTATGTCATTTGGTCTGACTAACGCACCTGCCTATTTTATGAACATGATGAACAAAGTGTTTATGGAGTTTTTGGATAAGTTCGTCGTGGTGTTCATTGATGATATTCTGGTCTACTTGAAGAATGAAGAGGAACATAAGGAGCATTTGCGTCTGGTACTTGGGAAGCTTAGAGAACACCGGTTATATGCCAAGTTCAGCAAGTGTGAGTTTTGTCTGAAGGAAGTTGGATTCCTCGGACATGTTATATCGGGAGAAGGAATTACAGTAGACCCTACCAAGGTTGTCACTATGACATATTGGGAAGCAGCCACGTCAGTTGGAGAGATCCGGAGTTTTCTTGGACACGCAGGATACTACCGAAGGTTTATTGAGAATTTCTCGAAGATTGCAAAGCCCATGACGGAGTTGTTGAAAAAGGACACCAAGTTCAAATGGACTGAGGAATGTGAGGCCAGTTTTCAGGAGTTAAAGAAACGCTTGGTTACAGCTCCAGTGTTGATTCTTCCAGATCAACGCAAGGATTACCAGGTGTATTGCGACGCTTCTCGTCGAGGACTTGGAGCAGTACTTATGCAGGAGGGAAGAGTTGTTTCATATGCCTCACGATAGCTTAAACCCCATGAGTTGAATTATGCTACCCATGATTTGGAGTTAGCAGCCGTAGTACATGCGTTGAAGACATGGATACATTTTCTCATCGGAAACCCATTGTGAGGTGTACACGGATCACAAGAGTTTGAAGTATATCTTCACGCAGAAGGAGTTGAATCTAAGGCATAGGAGATGGTTGGAGCTCATTAAGGATTATGATATGAAGTTGCATTATCAACACGAAAAGGCTAACGTAGTAGCCGATGCGTTGAGCCGCAAGAGTCATGTCAATACACTAATGACCGGAGGATTACCCAAGGAGTAAGCAGAGGATCTTCGTGAGCTATGTTTGGAAATAGTTCCGAGAGGTTATGTAGCAACACTGGAGATTCAGTCTACTTTGATGGATAAGATCCGAGAAGCTCAAAAGACAGACAAGGAGATTGCCGAGATCAAAGAGAGGATGAGCAAAGGTAAAACTAAGGGATTTCGTGAGGATGAGCACGATACCCTATGGTTTGAGGACCGCGTTTATGTGCCAAATGAACCGGAGATCAGGAAGTTAATTCTGCAAGAGGCCCATGATTCGCCATACTCGATTCACCCAGCAAATACCAAGATGTATCTGGATTTGAAGGATAGTTTCTGGTGGACCGGAATGAAGAAGGACATTGCGGAGTATGTAGCAGTTTGTGATGTATGTCAGAGAGTGAAGGCAGAACATCAGAAGCCAGCGGGATTGTTACAGCCGTTGCCGATACCCGAATGGGAGTGGGATAAACTAGGCATGGACTTTATCACGGGATTACCCAGGACTCGTTCAGGCTATGACTCGATATGGGTTGTAGTCGATCGTTTGACGAAGATATCTCATTTCATCCTAGTGAAGACCACTTACACCAGTGCTAAGTTGGCGAAGATATACATGACCAGGATTGTATGTCTACATGGAGTTCCGAGGACCATTGTATCAGATAGAGGAACCCAGTTTACCTCAAAGTTTCGGAATCAGTTGCATGAGACTTTGGGAACCAGGCTAGAGGTCAGTACAACCTTTCACACGCAGACAGATGGGCAAACTGAAAGAGTCAATCAGATTCTGGAGGACATGTTGAGAGCTTGTGCGCTAGACTATGGATCTAGTTGGGACGATAATTTGCCGTATGTAGAGTTCTCTTACAACAACAGCTATCAAGCCAGTTTGAAGATGGCCCCTTTCAAAGCATTGTACGGAAGGAGGTGCAGGACACCGTTGTTGTGGGATGAAGTTGGAGATCGCCAGTTGTTTGGACCAGATTTGATTAAAGAGTCTAAAGAGAAGGTTAAGCTGATACGCGATAGACTCAAGGTAGCCCAGTCCAGGCAGAAGAGCTATGCGGATTCTAAACGCAAGGAGACAGTTTACGAAGTCGGAGACAGAGTGTATCTTCGTGTATCACCACTTCGAGGTGTGAAGCATTTTGGAGTTAAGGGGAAGTTAGCACCACGTTTTGTGGGACCATACAAGGTTTTGGAACGTATGGGAGAAGTTGCTTACAAGTTGGAGTTGCCCGAAGGATTGTCAGGAGTTCACGATGTGTTCCACGTTTCTCAGTTGAAGAAGTGCCACGCAGAGATGGCTGATATTCCTCTGAGAGATACAGTGCCACTGGAAGCGATTCAGTTGGATGCCGACTTGACCTACAAGGAGAAACCAGTCAAGATTCTCGAGTTTGCCAGCCGAGTCACACGCAGTAAGGTTATCAAGTTCTGCAAAGTTCAGTGGGGCCACCATACCGAGGATGAAGCCACCTGGGAACGAGAGGAAGACCTACGGAAAGATCACCCTCACCTATTTTCGAGCCAACCCGAATCTCGAGGGCGAGATTCATCTTAAGGGGGGTAGGTTTGTAACATCACAAATTTCCAATTTGGAATGTTATGCATTAGATCATCACTGCATATCATATTTTATTGCATTTTGGCTTGATCCTAGAAATTCTACGCAACTCAATGACCCACAGAGAGAGTTGGGAAATTTCGTTATTTTCATATTTGAGTTTTCTCTAATTTAGAAAAGAGGATCATTTGATTTTAATTATTTTCTCTTCGAATATTTCTTTTATGAAAATAAAAGAGAGGGGATAAAATGACTTCCCCAAAATATAGAAATATTGGAGATTTAATATTAAAATCAAATAAGATTTTTTATTCAGAGTTTTATCGCTATTTTATTTGAATTAGAAAAAATATGCGTTTTTCAAAATTGCATTAGAGGCCCAAATAAATGTTCACCTTCTCCGCTATATTTTTAGAGGAAGGGGAAAATTTATTTCAGGATTTTTGGAGTCTGTTTAGTATTTTTTTTTCTTTCTTTTTCTGCGCGGAATTATTTCAAAAAAAGTCAACCGACTTACCGGGCCGTGTCCGACCTGGACACTGCGCCCAGGCGGCTTTATAAGCCGAG